>NW_026732005.1:72500-462500 GCF_028476545.2 Physella acuta
CTAATTTATACACCTCTCAAATACCTTTGAGAGTTTTCTCGCTCGTGTCCATTAGCAAATACACTTTAAAATAATTAGCAATACAAAATAGTTAACAAAAAACTATTATGTATTTTAAAAAATATGGCACTAAATAAAATATGGTTTACAGTACTTGTGGTAGTTTCCGGAACGGCTTGACAGACTACGCTATGGCTTTACTGTTGTTTGTTTTTACTGTGCCATTCCTGTATAATAACAGAGCTATATCGTGAGATTACCCTCTCACTAACTCGGTCATGTCCATTAACCCCTGGACTTCTGTACAATCTAAAAATAAACCTAAACTTGATATGACCCCCTAAGCAAATTCCAAAGTAAATATAGATCTACACGATACATTAACTGCTAGACATTAGCAGTCTAATAAAAAAAAAGCCCTGCGCCTAACCTTCAACACTTACCCGCCTCTGATGTAGCAGTATATAAGGCTAGAAAACTCGACAAAATGATAACAGCTCTTGTTAATTTAGTCTCAAACATTTCCGTCTTCCATTTATCGCGTCCTTTATGGTTATCTAATCACGGTGTAGTGCGGTGCGGGTAATACATTCATTTAGTGCGCAAGTTGTGCAATATCAAACCCTTAATTTGATCCCCTGGCTATGTGCGAACCCTTAATTTGACCCCTGCTATGAGCATACGCTGGCTTTGACCGCTGACCGCTGGTAGCACAATAGTTAGACTCATGCGGTCATTGGTTGTTGTGGCTGTTGTTTGTCCTACTGTGCTGGTGTATGGACCCTCAACACAGACCTCCAGAGAAGAATCCAGGCCTTGGAGACTCCTAAAGATCTCATACAGAGATCACATAACTAATGAAAAAGTCTGTGCAAGTATCACTAATACGAATTATTTTTTTTAATATTGTTGTGTAGATCTATATCTGCAAAAACATCATAATCATGATACAAGAATTTAATTTGTGTTTATCATGTTCAGATATTATTATTTTTTACAAAGGTACATGTTAAATTGAATGTTGGCTTGATTCACGTGCTATGTGGAGAAGATTAGAATTTACCTTACTGTACAAATAATACAACGCGATGAGATGTGTATTTCGGGTTTAACTTGAATGAGAATGTATTAGCCGAAAATGTTGAATTATTTACAGTTTTCTTGGTTTTAACATAAATTTCAAGCAAAAAATTAATGAAAAGAGTAAAACGGTTTTTAAAAAAAAAGACGTCTTGGTCGATCTTGAACTTTTCTTTCTACAGCCAGTTACTTGGTCGTTCTGGAACTTTCTTTCTACAGCCAGTTACTTGGTCGATCTGGAACTTTCTTTCTACAGCCAGTTACTTGGTCGTTCTGGAACTTTCTTTCTACAGCCAGTTACTTGGTCGTTCTGGTACTTTCTTTCTGCAGCCAGTTACTTGGTCGTTCTGGAACTTTCTTTCTACAGCCAGTTACTTGGTCGTTCTGGAACTTTCTTTCTACAGCCAGTTACTTGGTCGTTCTGGAACTTTCTTTCTGCAGCCAGTTACTTGGTCGTTCTGGAACTTTCTTTCTACAGCCAGTTACTTGGTCGTTCTGGAACTTTCTTTCTACAGCCAGTTACTTGGTCGTTCTGGAACTTTCTTTCTACAGCCAGTTACTTGGTCGTTCTGGAACTTTCTTTCTGCAGCCAGTTACTTGGTCGTTCTGGAACTTTCTTTCTGCAGCCAGTTACTGGGTTTGAGCCGAGTGTGTTATTGTGAACACGCCCATCTCAAACTTGGCCTGCACCTTGCCGAGGTCGTAAGTGCCACTGTATAGCGGGAAGTAAAAGACATCATTATATTATGAGATGTAGGTAGGTCTTTGATCGATGGATGTTCATCCAGTGGGTTTTTGGACCATATGTGTATGAAAATATATGTTGATATAATTCAAACATACATCACATTTCGTGGCATAGTTTTATTTAAGGTTTGTGTTTCTTTTTTAAATAAAAATGTAGGTAGTCAGAATCATTTTAATTTTTAAAACTAGAAATGGTATTTAAATCACCGTATCTGTGCTTATCAGGATCTTCCGCATAAAACAGTTTGGTCGATAACCTTATGTTATTTACCTATATTGATTATGTATGTTAATTACCTTTATTAATTATCTATGTTAATTACCTTTTTTGGTATTTCCTCACAAGAAAAACGACTGAGAAGGTTCCAAGCAAGAGAAAAATCCCGAGGAGTGAAGGCCAAATGAACACCCAGACATTAGTCTGTCTACAGCTTTCATCTGAAGTATAAAAATGGAATCATAATTTGTAATTTAAAAATTATATTATAATTGATTATTTTAAATATGTAATAAATTGCATACTATCCTAGATCAGTGTTGATCTGTTATATTTTTTTGTTTCGTTTTCTAGAATATGCTTATACATTTAATAAAAGCTGTGTGGGATTGTGCAGTTGGTATTTTTAAATTTGATAACTTTGTCCAACCTTCTTCCCCTAAATAAACCTATAAATGTTCAAGCATTTTGCAAACACCTCTTTTATTACACACCGTTTCTAGGAAACACCCACAAATCATGGCACAACTTGGTACCTTAAAAACTGTTATCACAAAAGTCAAGTATGGGACTAATATAGTGTTTTAAAGAAAATTGCTTGTTACCCGTTCATTTAAAAATATAACTGTTAACCCGATATGCGCCTACAACAAACCAAACATACCGGGTGTGTCACCACATCTAGCGAACTGTTCGTTGGTATAAATATAGCACACAAGAACAGAAAAGAACAAAATCTAGGGTGGTGTTATGAAGTTTTGTTCTATATCACCACGATACCGAGGGGTTGGGTTTTCGACTGCGAACCCGGAAGTCTCCAGTTCGGATCCCGGGCTTTAGTGTATGTAATCCCTGAGTCCACCCAGCTCTAATGGGTACCTGACTCACTTTAGGGAAACTAAAGGCGGCTGGGCATAGTGTTGACCATACTATACTTTAATATGCCAAGCCCACTGAAAAAAGTATAATCTACTTCACCTGCCTCATAGACCCTAGGGTTCCACCAAAGTGTACCTTACAACCACCATACCCAATATAACACAATATAACAAAACGGTAAGCAGCTCTAAACTCCTTAGTGATACAACACGTGCAGGCTCTCCAGTACTCACCTAGCTTCCTGGTCCAAGTTGCAGTGCTCACTTTGCTTGCACAAACATAACAACTGTCCCCAGGGTCAAGGTCAGCTTCGTCAAAACACGCGTCTTTAATCATGCACTTCTTTTCCTGAAATACATATCAATTATATATTTGGACAGAATTTATTTAAAAGCTGTTAAATTTAAATTAACAATACATGCTATTTTACTTCTAAATATAAATTGTTTAAAACTAATCAATTTTTAAAATTGTATAAGCTACATAAGACTTGTATCCGCTTGACATTTAAGACATTACATAGTGTGTGATCAGTAGGCTACACAGTGTGTAATGTGTGTGATGTGTGCATGTTGTGTGTAATATCATCATTCTTCTTCTTCGTTCTTAATTTTAGTGTTGGAAGCGACCCCCCCCCAACACAATTAAGTATACGTGTCAATTGGCTATGCGCCATTGATGCCATTGACTCCGATTTCAGCCTGCTTTTTTTTTTGGATTTGCTTCCATAGCCTTTGTCCTACCAAGAACAAACTACAAGGCAGCAGTTGTTTGATTTCGGAGTTGTCTCTCCTAGAAGAGTGGCTGTTCCAGCTAACGAGCCTCATCTGCCCAAGGGTTCGAACTCTAGACTTTTCGGTTTAGCAACATCATCCATCATTATTCTATAAAAAGGATTACTTTGGTGGAACAGCGGACATCACTCCCTGGATTCTGTGAACAATCCTGGCAGCTGGAATTGTAAGAATAGACCTCGGCACTGCCGACACTACCTCTCCTGCCGTCGTTGGCGATTTGGATGCTCAAGTTGCCGTTGATTGGGATGGGGCAGTAGACAACGACGTCACTGTCATACACCGCCGGAAGTGACGTCAGCTGCACAGAGTTATACACCTGCAGAGGATTTTTTTTTATTACAGGAGAGAGAGTGTGTGTGTGTCTGTGAGAGAGAGAGAGAGAGAGAGAGGAGAAGGAGAGAGAGCTTTGTGCGGATTGAGAACGGCGTGGTTAGGTTGTAGAGCACACGAATACAATCCCGTAACTCTCGCATTAAAATCCTGGACTCGGGTTCATTGACCTCCCTGGGTCGCCCCAGCTCTGAGGGGTACATGACTCACGTTAAAAAAAAGTAATAGAGGCTTGGCACAGAAATGACACACTATCCCTCTATAAGCCGAGTTATCCGCCTCCCTCTTGATTTGCTGCTTATAATGCATTCACTGCGGTCTTTAATGCTTCCGACTGTCTTGACCGGCTCTTGATGATAAAGCTAACGGACTACCCATGAGTTGGTCATCATCGCCCTTGTATAGCCCCCCCCCCCCCCCCCAGTACAATAGTCTGCCACCTTGGATTAAATACCTGGTACGTAAGGAAACATGTGATAAGACTGGAGTTAAAGAATCCACTTCCGGTGATCGTCACGCCACCACGTGACGAATCCTGTAGGTCCCATAGGGAGGTTGTCATGGCAACACTCGGTACGGTGTCGACTGAGATGTCACAAGCTTCGCCAGCAAAACCTTCATCGCAAACACATCGGCCTGTGATAAATAAACCGTCATCACATACACATCGGCCCGGGGTAAATAAACCGTCATCACATACACATCGGCCTGTGGTAAATAAACCGTCATCACAAACACATCGGCCTGTGGTAAATAAACCGTCATCACATACACATCGGCCTGTGGTAAATAAACCGTCATCACATACACATCGGCCTGTGGTAAATAAACCGTCATCACAAACACATCGGCCTGTGGTAAATAAACCGTCATCACATACACATCGGCCTGTGGTAAATAAACCGTCATCACATACACATCGGCCTGTGGTAAATAAACCGTCATCACATACACATCGGCCTGTGGTAAATAAACCGTCATCACATACACATCGGCCTGTGGTAAATAAACCGTAATCACATACACATCGGCCTGTGGTAAATAAACCGTCATCACATACACATCGGCCTGTGGTAAATAAACCGTCATCACATACACATCGGCCTGTGGTAAATAAACCGTCATCACATACACATCGGCCTGTGGTAAATAAACCGTCATCACATACACATCGGCCTGTGGTAAATAAACCGTCATCACAAGCACATAAACTGGTAAGTTCAGAAGGTAAATGTTTTCTTTGTGTGCGCATCAAGTACAGCACAATAAACATATTTAGATTATATAAATTAACTATAAAAATACTGGCGCCTTGTAGTTGGCTGCTCCCCAGATTTTGATAATCATAGGTACACTGCTTTTTATTCAAGATGTTTAAAAATTTACACCATTTACCAAGATTACACTTTCCATGTTCCCCACAATTGATGGTGCACAGATCTTCAAGAATCGGTTTGGGCAAGGACTCGTTGACAGGGACGCTCAGCAAATAGTGGAGCTTGCATGCTTCACTCAGTGATTTCAGGATGGGATCTATCCAAAAAGTCGCACCGCTTGCCTTTGAAGCAAAGCGTTAAATGTATAAGATAAGAATCAATTATGTAAATGATCAATTAAATAAAAGCTGATTAAATAACAAAAAATATCAAATAATAAAAATAAAATGTAAGTTTCCCTTTCAAACCTGAAAAATATTATTCCTAATTTTTTTTTTTTAAATTAATTGCCAGGTAGTGGAGCAAACTCCCTTTTTAAAGCTATTTTATAAACTTTAAGTAATTTTACGTTACGCTTAAATGATTGGTCTTAATATACCAGCGTCTAGCGTCTATGAATGGTCTTAATATACCAGCGTCTAGCGTCTATGGTCTTAATATACCAGCGTCTAGCGTCTATGATTGGTCTTAATATACCAGCGTCTAGCGTCTATGAACTGTCTTAATATACCAGCGTCTAGCGTCTATGAATGGTCTTAATATGCTAGCTTTAAGATTTTACTCAAGAACAACAGTTACCGCCACATCCAACGCACAATCCTTCACGCTGTTGTCAATGTCGTCAGGTTTCAAAACATTCAAACAATTTCGAACAATGTTGCTCTCACGGATTCTTTGGGTACATAGATTAAACGCTTCTTCTCTTGTGAAGTTCTTTTAAACACAAACAACATAATTATTATTATGTGGTAGTGATTGTGTTGTGAAATTGTATACAGTTGGTGATTGTGTTGTAAGTTTGTATATGTTTTGTGATTGTGTTGTAAGTTTATCTATTGTTGGTGATTGTGTTGTAAGTTTGTATATGTTTTGTGATTGTGTTGTAAAATTGTTTACTGTTGGTGATTGTGTTCTCTCGTGAAATTCTTTTAAACACAAACAACATAATTATTATTATGTGTTGGTGATTTTGTGAGTTTGTGTACTGTTGGTGATTGTGTTGTAAGTTTATCTACTGTTGGTGATTGTGTTGTAATTTTGTATATGTTTTGTGATTGTGTTGTAAAATTGTATACTGTTGGTGATTGTGTTGTAAGTTTGTTTACTGTTGGTGATTGTGATGTAAGTTTGTCTACTATTGGTGATTGTGTTGTAAGTTTGTATATGTTTTGTGATTGTGTTGTAAAATTGTATACTGTTGGTGATTGTGTTGTAAGTTTGTATACTGTTGGTGATTGTGTTGTAAGTTTGTATATGTTTTGTGATTGTGTTGTAAGTTTGTTTACTGTTGGTGATTGTGTTGTAAGTTTGTTTACTGTTGTTAGTTGTGTTGTAAGTTTGTATACTGTTGTTAGTTGTGTTGTAAGTTTGTCTTCTATTGGCGATTGTGTTGTGAGTTGTAAACACTTTGTTGTATCAGTAAATTTATATACTGCAGGTCATGGTGATAGTTTTGAAGATTTATTGGTCAGCTATCATTTTATATTATACATTTATTATCTATAAATTACATTATTTATGTCTGACGTTTTAACAATAATTTTCAATCTGCAAATTCCAAAGAGATAGCATCTAGCTGAATGGATTATATTGTTGGTTTATACAGTAAACAGGAAATAATTGCTCTTCCCGCCAAAAGATGTTTGAATGAACTATCGCTGACTTATTTCGAGTATGAATCCAGGTTCAAGTTAGTAGAACGTCCCTGAGTCCACTCAGCTCTGATGGGTACTTAACTCAGGTTAAGGAAACAAATGCGGCTGGGCATAGTTCTGACCACACTTCATGTGCTCTAGACTCTGAAACTGATGAACTCTACTTCTTCTGCCACATGTGTCTTGGGCACGAACGGGAACGTTGCTGACTTACTGCAATGTAACAATTACTACTATGCCACACAATATCAACACATATTTTAACAGCACCATGTCAGAGGCGTAGCGAGGGGGGGGGGGGCGGGGGGGACATATGTCCCCGGGCGCCGACCTTAAGGGGGCGCCAAATTGAAAGTTTGAGTGGGGGGGTGCAAATGAAAAGTTCGAGGGGGGTGCAAATCGAAAGTTTGAGGGGGGGGTGCAAATGTAAAAGTTCGAGGGGGGGGGAGCAAATCGAAATGTTGTCCCCGGGCGCCGGGAGGGGTCGCTACGCCTCTGCACCATGTAGAGTTTGACTTAATTCTCCTGCGAGTCAGTCCATGTAAAAAGTGTAGAATAAATGTAAACTTATACATTACACAATGGGTGAGCTAAATATACTTGAAACATGAATATTTTTTTTAACAATGACTCACTTCTTTGGCTGTCTTCTCATGGCTAGTCACAGCTAACAAATCTGCCCCTTCACATTGTAGAGCAACATAATACATTATATTGGATATATATAATATATATATATATTAATATATATATATATATATATATATATATATATATATATATATATATATATATATATATATATATATATATATATATATATATTAATATATATATATATATATATTAATATATATATATATATATATATATATATATATATATATATATATAAACACTAACATAAAAATTCATAAGCACAATACATGTTTCATGCTTGCATACATATATGCTTACATGCTTACATTTAAGAGAACATGCTTTCAAGCGTATGTGAACAGACCTGTAATAATGAAACTAGAACAGATCAACAGCATTGTAGTCCGTCCGGCCATTTTTTCATCTCTTTACACCTGTGGGGGGCCTGTACAATTAAGTAAGGCCACATAATTAGTGGTGACCACACGTTAATTGGCTGTTCATTTCATAAAATTTTAAGTAATTATAATTAAACTAAAGTATGCGTATATCTAATTATACTGCATTATTACTGTAAAACCACAACAGTTGCTGAAACTGGTATATTTATAGGCATTAGTTAATTAGTTTTCATACTTATACTTAACATTATTATAGAAGTGTGCATAAAGAGTCATACTTGCATTTTACATTCGAGATGTTTACAGGTGCACCCAAACCTTACATTATAAATACATGTTTATGCTAGAGTCACACTGACGCCTTACATTATAAATACATGTATATGCTAGAGTCACACTGATGCCTTACATTATAAATACATGTTTATGCCAGAGTCACACTGACGCCTTACATTATAAATACATGTATATGCTAGAGTCACACTGACGCCTTACATTATGTCAGCTGAGTCTCAAGGCACCGAAATTTTAATTTTAATTTATTTTATATCTACCCAGACACAGTGGCGTAGCGAGGTCGGGTGTCACCCGGTGCGGCACTTAATGGTGTCACCCCCCAGAGGCGTAGCGACCATTCCCGGGGACAAACTTTCAACTTTCGATTTGCATCCCCCCCCTCAATCTTTCGATTTGCAACCCCCCCCCCCCCCCATCAAACTTTCTATTTGCTTTCCCCCTCAATCTTTCGATTAGAACCCCCCCCCCTCGAATTAATCACTTAATTAAGTGAAATTATCATTTTTCTCTATATTTGCTATTTGTTGCCTTGGTATCACTCCCCCTAAATGGTGTCACCCGGTGCGGTCCGCACCCCCGCCCCACCCCCCACCCCTCGCTACGCCACTGCCCACCTTATTTCTGAAGAATAAAAAGTTTTAAAATCCACTAAAAATATTTTTTTCAATAAAGTCTCCTAAAATCAATTCTGAGACGTATATGGTTAGCAGGTTAGGCTACATAGAATGCAGTTGATTACGATTTCAGATAATTAATCATGAAACCATTCACAACCTAGAAGGCAAGGTGGCTAAAAGGTCCACACATTATGTGACGTCACGTTTTGGCCTAACTCTCCCTCAAATCGCTCATTTTATTTTAAAATGAGAAATAACTAAGAAATGGCGACGTTAAAGTAAAGCTGGTTTGTTTTATGGTACATGTAATGTTATTTTTTATTGTAGATTTTACCGTCAAGTATATTATTATGGTTTTTCGCTTTAATGAGGGCTTGCCATTCAATAGAAACAACCCAATTAATTTTCACGGCAAAATCAACCTAGCCTGGTTATATCCCCTTGATGTAAGAAGACGCTCAAATAAATACAAAAACAAAGAGGGGGAGGGGGTGAACTCACGTGTGACGTTAAGGGAGGAGGTCTGACTTTTTGTGACGAAGTCTGGTGATGGGGGGATGAATCGATTATTTAAAAAGCTTAACGTTAATTATATTTTTGCGAAACATATCCTTTTGAACCTTACGGTTAATATTACAGGTGATGAGCTCTATAGTTTCTGTGACTCTAGCAATACTTAATATGATCAGGCCTATGCCCAGCAACCTTTACTTTCTTCAACGTGAGTCAGGTGCATAGCAAGGCTTGGTATTTAAACGAAACCATAGAGCGTAGATAGAATGTGAGCCCAAGATTTGTTTGTGTAAGTAGTAGTTCGCTCTAACACCCGATCATATCATCTACTGTGTGTCGTAATAAACGTATATATATATATATATATATATATATATATATATATATATATATATATATATATATATATATATATACAGGCCCTATATAAACTTATTTATGTAGGCTAATAAGCTAGTTTATTAATTTCTTTTATTTAATATGAATAAGAATGTGAGCCCAAGATTTGTTTGTGTAAGTAGTAGTTCGCTCTAACACCCGACCATATCTTCCACAGTGTGTCGTAATAAACGTATATATATATATATATATATATATATATATATATATATATATATATATATATATATATATATATATATATACAGGCCCTATATAAACTTATTTATGTAGGCTAATAAGCTAGTTTATTAATTTCTTTTATTTAATATGGACCTTTATTTAAGCTGCTTACTTGAGATTGTGTTAATCCCGCGCCCTACTGGATTAGGTGTTTAGAGCGCCAGTTGACCAGAGCGACACGCTGAGAGCTAGGTGACCCCCGCTGCCGTTTGACTGCCTGATCCTCTGACCCGTCGTGTTTTAACTGTCGTGTCGCCTGGTGATGCTTGCCCCCCCCCCCCCCCTCCCCCCACCGGGGACTGGAATTGATGATGTGCTGACAGCTTTGAGATGATTAGTTTCCTGGAACAAAGAAAAATCTCACCTGTTGTTTTTTTTTTCATCCCTGATGTCTTGACCGATGACGTCATGTTACGTTGTTGTAAATAATATTGTCACGTATTTTAGACTATTAATAGAAGGTCTTTCGTTAAATTTGAAATGTTTATACATACAAGGATTAAAGCTGTAATTACCAGAGCATAACTGTGTTGATTTTCTATTAGAACAACAGAGCCTAATGTTTCTTAGCATAGCCCAGTGTGTCTAGTCGTATCAGATGGATCAATAGAGCTGCTGTATCAACATAATACAAGGTATGTTAGCAGACCAGGCGTATCAACATGTCAGATATATCATGTCAGGTATATCAACATGTAAGGTATATCATGTCAAGTATATCAACATGTCAGGTATATCATGTCAAGTATATCAACATATCAAGTATATCAACATGACAGGTATATCAACATATCATATTAACAAGTCCGTGGTTGGTACACTCTGTTTTGAAACGAATATAAAAAGTATGAATAACCTCCGTAGTAGAGAAAAGTTCCTGGTCGTTAGTGTGGCTTTTTATAGTCCTGTTAAAAACAGAATACACCACTGACATGTTGGTATACCTGAAATGTGGCGTGTGACTGATACCTCATGTCGTCCCCCCCCCCGCCCCAATATATATATATATATATATATATATATATATATATATATATATATATATATATATATATATATATATATATATATATATATCTTCATCTATATATATAGCTGGATGTAGTATTGTTTTCTTTATCGTTTGCAGGTTTACATCCTGGTGTCACACCCCCCCCCCCCCCACACACACACACGCAATTTTGACAGAATTTGTCGATTTCGCATTCTTTTAAGTCACCATTTTCAAGCATTTCAAGCGTTCCTTTTATTTCTCGCGTTGAGCTGTATTTATTTAAAAGGCTCAAATATTCAAATGAGTATTGTAGCGCCACCTAGACGACTTGGTCAGTGATGGTGACACTCGTCAGTTATATTCCACAACCAACAGTTTAGTAATGATGGTGACCCTCCCCCACAACCAACAGTTTAGTAATGATGGTGACACCATCACACAACCAACAGTTTAGTAATGATGGTGACCCTCCCCCACAACCAACAGTTTAGTGATGATGGTGACACCATCACACAACCAACAGTTTAGTAATGATGGTGACACCATCACACAACCAACAGTTTAGTAATGATGGTGACACCATCACACAACCAACAGTTTAGTAATGATGGTGACACCATCACACAACCAACAGTTTAGTAATGATGGTGACACTCCCCCACAACCAACAGTTTAGTGATGATGGTGACACTCCCCCACAACCAACAGTTTAGTAATGATGGTGACACTCCCCCACAACCAACAGTTTAGTAATGATGGTGACACCATCACACAACCAACAGTTTAGTAATGATGGTGACACCATCACACAACCAACAGTTTAGTAATGATGGTGACACCATCACACAACCAACAGTTTAGTAATGATGGTGACACTCCCCCACAACCAACAGTTTAGTGATGATGGTGACACTCCCCCACAACCAACAGTTTAGTAATGATGGTGACACTCCCCCACAACCAACAGTTTAGTAATGATGGTGACACCATCACACAACCAACAGTTTAGTAATGATGGTGACACCATCACACAACCAACAGTTTAGTGATGATGGTGACACTCCCCCACAACCAACAGTTTAGTGATGATGGTGACACTCCCCCACAACCAACAGTTTAGTAATGATGGTGACACTCCCCCACAACCAACAGTTTAGTAATGATGGTGACACCATCACACAACCAACAGTTTAGTAATGATGGTGACACCATCACACAACCAACAGTTTAGTAATGATGGTGACACCATCACACAACCAACAGTTTAGTAATGATGGTGACACCATCACACAACCAACAGTTTAGTAATGATGGTGACACCATCACACAACCAACAGTTTAGTAATGATGGTGACACCATCACACAACCAACAGTTTAGTAATGATGGTGACCCTCCCCCACAACCAACAGTTTAGTAATGATGGTGACACCATCACACAACCAACAGTTTAGTAATAATGTTGACCGCAGTTACAGTTTTTAAAAAATTTAGGAAAAGGCGCATCTGTATCTTTCTACACTCATTTAATTGACAGTTAGCTTAAATAAAATATGTTATAATATGTGAATGAGCAGTAAAAGTTATGCATATTGTATTTTATAAAACCTTTTTTTAACTTGCTTCCTCGTGCTTTATGCTTTTTGTCGGTTGTCATGGGTTGAAACGGGCGAGCGAAATCTCGACCACTTCCAATTAACCTATTTCTTTCTAACTTGACACGTACGTCAAGAACCCCATGACAATGCAATGTGAATGCAAGCGACATCGAATTTGACTTGAGTTGATGCTTAATTAATTTTTAAAAAATTAATTGAAGTTTCCTCTAGATAAAATATCAATTTTCCGTGGTGTTACTTCCACTATTCTTCAGAGGCGTAATAATGAACCACTGTTTACTATAAAGAATAGCTTGGATCAATATATTATGGATATATTTAAGCTTACTTAAATTTAATATACTTTTTTTTAATTATTATTCTAAAACCACTATTGCTTAATTTTAAAAAATCAAAAAGTATTTACAAATTTCTATTACTTAGAATATTAAAATAGTATTAAAACCCATTAAACGCGAAAGGGGGAGGGGGTAAAATTTATGTTTTTATTAAAACATACCGGAAGCTCCCAAGTAGCGTGTAACGTGATTGGACGAGAAGTCCTCTAAATCCTAACATTCGTTTGTTGTGTATCGTTAAAAGGACTAGGTACGGAAAGTTTATTAATTTTCGTTTTGTCATGCAAATTGTTCACAGTTTCAACCGTTTTAAAAATATAAACTGGTTCTTTAATCTCCCAAGCGTGTATTTGATCACTGAATGAATATTTTTGAAAATTACTCGGTTCTT
This sequence comes from Physella acuta, assembly GCF_028476545.2. Classification (NCBI taxonomy): domain Eukaryota; kingdom Metazoa; phylum Mollusca; class Gastropoda; family Physidae; genus Physella; species Physella acuta. Next base: position 86,071 of record NW_026732005.1, read on the forward strand.
ATCAGTCGAATCATTGATCTAATTTTTACCTCACCGGCCAGTGTACGTGACTATTGAGAAGTAATAGATCTAGAGGAAATAGACTAAGTGAAGGTCACGCTTGAGTGTAGGTTTTGACTATTTCCTATATTATCATAACATTGTGAAACCTTTTTGTTCAGTAATCAAAGACTAACAATGGGATGCGTATAACCTACAATTGTGTTCATGCAAATAAAAATAAGTTATTTGAATATTTAAACGAGGCTGATTCTAAAAATCAGTGTCATTTGAGTGAGAATTTTTAGTTACAATTGTCTTAATTTTAATTAGGGATTTAGGTAAAAAAACACTAATCATCATATAAAAATAAAAATTACATATTCTTGTAGAGCTCAACAAAATGAAAACAAAACAAAAAAGATTTTCTGTCTAGCTCAAATAGTTTTTTTTTGGCGAATTTTTTTGTGAGGGGTGGAATCCCCTTGCTTTTGCATTGGCCAATTGTGACAAGTCATGGTATACCTGAATAAATTGAGCATAGTTATTTTACTTGCAGTTGTATTTTGTTCATATTTGCAGAGTTTAACTAGAATGATATATAGAACTTGTAAATGCTGTTGAAATTAATAAAAATAATACAGAACTTATATTTTTGTGTTGGCTTCCTCCCATAACCCCAAAAAACTGTGTGCTGCGCAAATATGAAAATGTTTCTAAAGCCCTATTTTATATAAATACAGCAAATGAAAGAACTACAAAGTTAGAAATCTAAAGTAAATGACTTGAACACTGTTATGTGCATATAATTGCCTCATTATTTTGGGCAGGTGAAGTAGAGTCCATCTTTAAGCCATTTTGTTATAAAACTGCTGCGCAAATATGAAAATGTTTCTAAAGCAATATTTTATATAAATACAGTGAATGAAAGAACTCCATAGTCAGAAATCTAAAGTAAATGACTTGAACACTGTAATGTGTCTATAACTGCCTTGTTATTTTGTGGAGGTGAAGTAGAGTCCATATAAAAGCCATTTTGTAATAAGTGAAATGAAGTTATCAGATCAATGTTTTTATGTGTGAATTGTGTATGGATTCTGATTTTCAGCATATAACTATATCTAAGGGTAAGTAGAACTTGAATACTTAAAATTACAGTTAGCACAATGCTAGTGTATAGCAACAGACAGGTAACCTAGATCTAGGTCAGACTCTTGTCAGTGCCAGTCTAGAGTCTAGTCTGACAAAATTGGATTTTTAGGAAAAACATATTCTGCAAAACTAGAACTAGAGCTGAAAAAATTAAAGATGGGTATGTAAATATATTTTGAAATAAAAAATTAGATTTATTTGCACATGCCATAAGAATGCTGTTATTAGTTGATCAAACTTAAAGGCAGGAAGATCGGGATGAAAAAATATAACAATGGTGGCAGCGTGACCTACATACAGTGACTACGTTCGGAGGGGTATAACTAATGTCGGAGTCAAAATATCCAAAAACAAATTTCATTTCCAATTACTTAAGATATGTCTGATCAGTAATCTACTCTCATCTAGAGGAATCCTTTAAAAAATCGAGATTCCAACGTATTTGAAACTAACCTTGATACAGAGGGAAGACCAAAGCAGAGACAGCATGCAATCAGGTCGCAAAGCCATTAAAACTAAGAGACAACCACTCTACTTTTTAATTAACCTTAGGAAATGACCTTTTAAACTTAATTAATTACCATAAATTAAAAACTTATTAGTATGCAAAACCAAATCTCGTGGGTCCGGTATCAGAAAGTAATGGGCGATTTCGGGTCATGTTTTTACCGCGAACTCGGCGGATGCCGACAACCCTATTTTAATTAATTTAGTTTAGGCCTAGTAGGCTAATTTATTATTTAGGCCTAGGGCCTACAAGTTAAGTTTATGGGTTAATTCAGTTACAGTAAAAAAAAAAAAGTTGGGCCTAAAATATAAAAATAAATAATTATGTCTAGGTCTAAGTAAGGGGGCCTAAACAAATTGGCTTGTCATTTGAAATTTTTTAGATGAAGTATAGATCTATAGGCCTATTTAGTATTTATAGGCCTATTGCATTTGTTTTAAAAAGTATTAATTTGCAGATCTAGGACCTACGACAGCATGTTTTTAAATAGCAGTCTTGTCATAATAAGAATTTATAACATTATCTATCTGGTAACACATTTTAATATGCACCGTACATTGCACTTGTGGCTGTTTTTTTTTAAATTACTTTCTAGTTTTCAATTACACCAGATATCTGCCTCAGACTTCTCCAAAAATACAACTAAAACAATTAGGCCTATTGCTGATGGTTAGGTCCATAATTCTCTATTGTTTAGACCTGAAAGGGTAAAAGTTCCCTTTCAAACCTGACGGTCTATGTGGCAAGTGAATTAGTGTTCACATTCTTCTGTGACCTCTGCATATGAAGAGATAAGGTGGTCAGTCACTTTTACTTTCCCTAACATGAGTTAGGTACCCATCAGAGTTGGGGGTGGACTTTAGGATGTTCTATCTATTTGAACCTGTATTTGAACTTGAGACTTTTTGATTATCAGTGTGGTGCTCTACCACTAGGCTTCACTGTCCAACAGACTGGCTGATAGTTTAATGCAATTTCCACTGTTATTCCTTGTTTACCATTTATCAATGATCTGTTACAGGATGAGCAGCCATTTACTTCGTGTTTGTGTTAGGGCTTCAAAAATCCCTCAACGGACTATTACAGCATCCCCTATTTGTTCCAGGAATGTTGTTCTAGATCAAAAGTTAAAAGATGAAATTTATCCAAAAATAGGTTGGTATCTGCTTACATTTGTTAAGGCTAAAGCCAGCCTATTTATTTTGTATGATAGGTTTCTAATGACATTTTTTACTATCTTTTTTTCCTCAGGTAATCGAGAAGTTGTTGGGTATGGTGTCAATGGGATGGCCTCTTACATAGACAGGTGTGAGTTCCCATGTCCAGCTATTAGATTTAAGGAGGAAACAGCAGACATTGCCAAACTAAGACAACAGGAGAAGGGGGACTGGAAAAAGTTAACATTAGAGGACAAAAAAGCCTGTAAGTTGTCCATGCTTTTCTGTTCAGCGTTAATTTTAATTATAAGATTGCGATTATTTCTTTGATGCCTTTTGTGTTATTTAGCATGCCATGCTGAGGTTCTACTGATGGGTGTTGCCGCAACTACTAATAATTTCAATGATAATTCACATTCAAGTGATGTTGTCAATACAGGGTTCGTGCGGCCTCCTGAAATTCCAGGAGGTCCTGGAAAACTCCTGGAATCTTAAAAAACGTAAAAATCTCCTGGAATTCTCCTGGAATTTGAAAAAATATAAAAACCTCCTGGAATTCTCCTGAAATTTTAAAAATTCTCCTAAAATCTCATGAAATTTTATTAACCCGCGGCGCAAAACCCGACCGAAATTATTTGATTTTGTTCCGCCAATAATTGAATAGTAGTTTTTAAATGGGACGAAAATTAAAATAAACGCATCTGCCGTTGTCCGACTGAATCGCACTGCCGTGATCTACACATCGTGTGGCACAGCAGAGTGTGTGGTCACGTGATGCTAGGCGATTGACCCGATTGGATGATACTATAAACAATTTCTAAAGATAGATAGGCCTACATGTGTTCCCGTGTTTGACTTGTCGGCTATTGCATTTTTAAAGTATACAGGCATGTTTCTTAACTTTGTCTTAAACTATTGAAACAGCAAAAAAAAAAAAAGTTGTAGTAGTATTTACGGCTCAGGACTAATAGTCAAAATTAATCTTCTTTAGAAAACCCGGATAGCTGCGACCCGATCAAACAAAGCTGATTCGCGTAACGTTTCATTATTTTATTTTATACATTAATTTTTCGTAAAAATGGCTATAGAAAATAAATTAAATTTTTCCAGTGGCTCTTTTTTTCGGTTGACTAAAAATTGTTAATACGCTTAATACTAGCTTGCCAAATCGACCAAAATGGGCTGGGGTGGGTGGGGGAAGACACTGACCATCCTACACGGTATGTAACACCCAACGTAACATCCATAGCTCAACCCGCCCCCACTACTCCGTGCCGTGACGCGACAAGCCAACGATCGTCGCCTTTGATGTTGTGTAACACTCGTACGGTGGTTTTATACCCCACCTCCCTTCCCCCTTTCACTTTGTGGAGTTGATGTTACTAATCCTTGGGCATAGATCAAATCTTGTCAGACTTTTGTCTCTGAAATTACATAATATTCGTCTGACACGTTCATCGGGTTGGTCGACTAGCCTAGCATCGTTGGATTTGGCATCCAAAAATCAATAAAATATCACCAAATGATATTAATTGGTGAAGTCTGCTTGCATTTATACCTCTTTTATAATGAAAAATTTGGTCCATACCCTCCCAGTATTTTTCCTCTTTCATGGTCTACCCAGGTTGTCTGAAAAATCTATTTTTTTAATGACAAAAAAAATCATAACTTTTTTGTTTATGGTCAGATTTTGAAAATTCAAACTGGTCTGTAGTCAGATTGATAGCCTCTATCCTAATATGTAACTAATATATTGTTTTACTTTTACTGAAATTAAATTTTTGCTTTGGCTTAGCTAATTAAATGTATTATTAAGTACGCTTTTTTTAAAAAATGTACAAATTGGGTTTCTTTTTTGTTTTTAAAATCTCCTTGAATTTTTTTTAAACTCCTGGAAAAGTCCTGGAAAACTCCTGGAATTTTATTTGAACTTTTGAGCATGAACCCTGTCAATAAAGAACTCTAAGTCTTTTCTTTCTAAGTTTTATTTTTTTTAAAAACCTGTTATGAACAGGACAGAATTCAATCCAAACACTAGGACGAGCCGACACTTTAATGCTGGACCATCTATACGGCAATAATTTCCCACTAGGGCTAATCTTCATGTTGATTCAACCAAGGCAAGACAGTTAACAATGGATATTCTCAGGACACACTAGACAACCTCTACCCTCTATGCAGACTAGTCGAAACCTAAATTTCTTATCTCCTCCATAAACTATTTTCCACAGCTTCCGTTCATTATTAATTTATACACAAAATACTTCCATAATGCAATGAAACACTACCCTCACTTCAAGAATTACTTTTCTTCTAAAATTTCTTTAATACATTATCACAGATACCTGTTTTTGTTGCTTTCAGTGTACAGGGCAAGTTTCTGTCAGACATTCAGTGAGATCGAGGCTCCCACTGGTGAATGGAAAATTATTTTTGGCTCAGTTCTTCTTGGGTTAGCTGTGACTGGCTGGATCATGTTCTTTGTCAAAAAATTTGGTAAATTAAATTTATTTTATGATTCTCAATTAATCATTAGCTTAGTTTATTTTTATAACCTTCTATTAACTTGTTGCTCTCTGTTGCAGTCTATCCAAAACAAGCAAGCACACTTACCCCTGAACACGCGGAAAAAGTGTTGCAGTTAATGATAGACCAACACCAGGGAATTGTTACTGGTATCGCCTCTAAGTGGGATTATGACAAGATGGAATGGAAAAAGTAATGTGGGCCATAATTAGTTCTTGTGCATAGCAGCAGCCGTTTTTGACAGTCTTATGCAGTTCCATTCTGATAAATCTGTCCGTTGATACATGATGTCTTTCTAACATTTCTCTGTTTAATTTATTTTACATCCAGTTGTGGAATTATGTTGAAAAGAGAAATTCTGTAAGCTGGGTAGAACTTTTAGAAGGCACATTTATGATCAGCGTGTACACCTTTTTTATGATCAACTTAAATTTATGACTGAGTTTTCTTTATCATTTAGTATAAACGGACATTTAAAATCTAGTGACTGTCCTTGTTGGGTAAATATTTGTGTAAATGGTATGATTTTTAGAGTTAAAAATAAAATTTGTATTAACTTTGGAATTTGTTTTTATTTTTATTTACCAGCTCTATTTTTGCTTGCTCGTAAACGAAGAATAGGGGAAGTATTGTTATCATGCAAAAAATCAAAATCGAGATTTTCACAAATATCGCAGTTTTATACTAAATTATACCTCAGAGTCAGAAAAGCTTACTTTTACAATTTTTGTATGTCTGTGAAATCGATTTCATATGCAAGTATGTCAAATTTGCTGTTCTGTATCAATTTCCTGCATAAGCCTATAGCTTAAGTGCTGTTTATGATAGACGAAATTTTACATACAAGTGCAAGATTATTTTTTTTCTGTCAAGTTTTGAGTCATTTCTGGTGGCCAGAAGTAGTACTTAACGCCATTTCTGATTTCTCAAAAAAAAAAAAACTTTATAAAGTGCTAATATATTCTGTGCTGCTATACATGCAACATTGCTGTTCACTTGTTGCGCAATTCTTTTTTCTACAAGATTCTATTCTTTTTTAAATAAGAACATTTGAGAAAATGTAGGGGAGATCTTTCCTGCTTTATTTGTGAGCTGAAATACTAGTTGAATTTGTTTTTTAAATTGCTTGCTGGATAGTTCTGACAAGTTTTCTCTAGATTCTAGTACTCCTGTTTTCTTGATTGAAAGAGTTGCCTTTTTTAACCTGAAGTTTCATGTTGATAGAAGTTTCTGTGCCCTCTGCATATCAAGGGACAGTCAGCACTATGGCTAGCCGCCTTTGTAGACTCAGGGATGTTGACTAACTTGAACTCTAGAGCTTGGTCACCCCCTCCCATTGAAAGGTTCTAGCTATGAATGTCAGTATGGGGATGAAAAAACTCAGTCCAGTTGAAGGATGACTTTTCAATAGTTTCCTACTATTATGTAGTTAATGTTCATACATCAGAATAGAAAGACCATAGTAACAAATTACATAAACAGATCAGATTCTAATGTAGCTATTTTTATTCCATTCAACATTTAATTACAGTTTATAAACCCATAGGTTGAAAGAAATAATTGTTTACACACAAAGATTCCTGCATAAATAAATAGTTCAGAATCTGCTAGTAATATTCTTCCTAATGTATGTTCTAATAATGAGTCGCTAGATTTTATTTTCCATACCACACTTGTAACACCACATTAAATTAAAATTCATTTCTGTCACAATGTTGCACTTTTACTGAAGTTAAATGTAGAATGAAAAGATTTCAAAAAATTATTTTTACCACATTTTTTTTTAAATGCTCAACAATAGTACCAACATAAAACAGTTGTCTCAATGCTAGTGTAAGAGACTAGAACAGAAAACATTCACTTAAAGTTTTAATGCAGGTCTCATGATCTGATCAACCTCTACAACACAAGTATTATCAAATATCACTTCAGTACAATAGTGTAGGGAGTTTAAAAAAGGTCATCAAAATAAACAAGCAGACACGTAAATAAAATAAGTTTCACAAAGATAAGCCCTCATACAGTCCAGCTGTTTCTGGGGTGTCAACCTTGTGTTGCAGGTGCTCCAAAGTGTTCTTGAAGTGTTTGTTAATTGATTCGGTCTCCTCGTTTGACTCCAGGTTGGGCAAAAGCTCTCGAATTTTCAATATTATTTGATTCAGGACTTGAACTGAAATCTGTACAAAGATTTTGAAAAAAAAAAATTTTTTTGTTCTGATTGTATTCCTTTCTTACAGCTATTTGGGTGGTTGCATTTTTATGTATCTAACTTAATTATAATGGTAATCATATAACATTGATATAGAAATTTGGTAATGTGCAAAATTTATAAATGATGATGCTGGGAAATGAATGTTTTAAAAAAAAAAAACTACTAGCCTGTTCACAGCCTTTTTCATAGAAATAAACATAGTGATTCAGGACTTCCACAAAGAGCTGAACTTGTACTGAACTATCCATGCATTGGTTGGCAATTTTCACACCTTTTTTCAAACAATCTGATACTCTCTTAGCATCTCGTAGCTGCAAAAAAATATTGTTTTCATTTTATTTTCGCTCAGAAGTCTTTCCAACGAATATAGTTATATATATATATATATATATATATATTTATATTCTCTGATTCTTTCTAAATGTAGTAAGGTTGAGCATTTTTTGACATTAATAAACAATGAAGCTATAGTTTTACTGCTATTTTAAGGGTCCATGAAAGGTGGGGAAGCGAGAACACCTGCCTAAGCCACTGACACCAACACATACAATTTTTTCTTCATTTTCATACACCCCTCATTTCAGTTTCCTGACTATATATGATAAAAAACTTGATTTAGAAGACAAACAAGATATGCCTTACCTCCCCTGATTTAGCAGACTTTCCTGACCAGAAGAGATGGGAACTGACAGAGACACCTCGACATTGGTCAGGTTTTTTGAGCAGTTTGGATGCTGCTAGAGCACACTGTGTGAACAGTGGCTCCTGGTTCTCCTCCCCAAAACAAGACATCTGTTCCAAGGTGCCGATGATCAGTGTAATGGCGGACAGCTGAGCTTTGCTGTCACTGATTTCATCTTCATAAATGGAGAACGCCTTTAAGTAAAAAACGAATTGGTTGAACATCTGCCAATCATTAGCCGGAGAAACAGTACCAAGTAATTATTCGATAAACTCCCCTCCATTTGCTCTGATTGTTAGAAAAAATAATTGTTACAGTGAGTGACTAGCTAACCCAAAGAAAAAATGTGAAGTGGAAAATTTTCTGAAAAAAAAAATTTTTAAATACTAATTTTAAACTTTAAAACTCAGAGGAGTGAGTAATTTCATTAATTGGAAAACACAGAATGATGGCAGACCTGTGAGAGGAATTCATATGCCACGGTCTCTGAGTTCTCAAAGCCAATCTGGCCAGCCACTAGTGAGCCCTGTAAAAACAGCCTCAGTGGTATCTCTGCTTGTTCAGCCTTGATCAGGGCACCAATAGTTTGATGGCAGAATTGGAAGATCTTCTGGCACTTCTTTTCCCAGTTTTCATCCTAAACACATTTTTGTTTAACTTAATATTAATAAGCTGTTAAATGCATTGAAAAAAGTAACATCATTGAAAATTTAACAAATAATATTTTTTGTTGTTTTATATGCTGTTTTAAGATGATGTGAATGAAGCATTTTGAACATTATTCTAAAAGAAAATGAGAAAGAAACCAGACCTCATCTTGCAACTGTTTGTATCTGAATGCCAACCTATATGCAGCAAATACTATTGGTGGCAATGTGTATTTGATACGTTTGTCTCCCCCTGCTCCGAAGTGCTTCCTGGCTGTGTTCAGGATCTGATAGCAGATAGAAAAGTATTGGACACAATCTGACTACAAACAAAAAGTGGATCTCTGTTTGAAAATACTGTTTGTCTAAATGAAACTGCCAATAATATAATGAAAATGGGAAAAAATATTAATAATTGATTGAAAATTAACCAACTAATTTAGCAAAAGGAGACTTACGAGGAATTGTTGATTAGAGTCATCAGAATGAAGCAAGTGGATGAATCTTCCCATAAGGCCTTGCTCCTCTGCAAAATCCTCAGGGTCATATGGTTCTTCTGGTTGGTCGTTTTGGTCTTGCACCATACAATTCACAATGTTTAAAATTGAATCAACCTAGATACAATGGGTAGGCAATTGTTAGAAATATCTAAGAAACTTATTTATTTTAGAACACTGAAGAGCTTTCCTCACATAATCAATAGCAGTTTTTTTACCAAAACAATAATCATGCAAAATGCTAATTCCATTTTTACCAAATTTCATAGTTAAAAAAATTGTTATACATGAATGTAGTTTATAAAAATTGTATTCACAAAACTTATACTTTTTATGATGGAGAGGAAAGACTGAAAGACCAAAAGTTTTCAATTTTTACAGCTTACATTCTCCTGAGCAGGGATCTGGGTTTCATTTTCCAAAGCATTGTTGATAATATGGCAGCTCATGAGCTGCCTCCCCTTGAAGTCGAAGTACTCAAACAGGGGACCAAAGTGTTGCAACTCTAGTACAGTTAGAATGTTGTTGTAGGTGTCAATGGGGATTTTCATCAGCCTCATCAGCTCTTTGGACACAGGGCTGCCATGCTCAACACTAAGGAGGGGAGGTAAACAAGCAAACACTTTTTATGACAAAAAGTCATTTTTTTTTTTAGCTTAAACATCAACAGAGAACATGTGACTGTCTACATAACGGACGGCTTAGCAGGTTGGTAGAGCAAATTACTGCTAACCCAAAAGTCTCAAGTTGGGAATCTGGGTTCATCTGCAGGACGTCTCTAAGTCCACCTAGCATGACCTGTACCTGACACATTAGGGAAAACAAAGAGGGCTGGGCATCAAACTGACCCCACTATCACATGAGGTCACAGAAACAGGTGAACTCGACTCATCAGTCCCATGGACCGCCAGGTTTGAAAGGGGTAACTTTTGTCCACATGACCACATTCAACAGGAAATCACAATGTATCATGTATGTTTTTCTTTTAGTTACTTGCTGTAATCCATAGCTCTTCAATTGAATGGTTAAAAAACAATGCACTTTACCTTTACCTTTCAGTGTAATAATAAAGTAAGAACAGTATTTATTCAACAAGCAAGTAGATGGGAGATATTATTCCTAAGTAGCATATTCTAGGACTTTCATGGACCTGTAGGTACTAATACTTAAAACTTAGTCTGCCTCCCAAAAAAAAATTGTTTAAAAAAACAAATGGACCAAAAACATTTAAAAAACAAATGTGCTAATAACTTATCCTCATATGCCTCTTCTATTAACCACAAGCAGGTAAAATATCACACAGGTAAACTCACTGATCCAGGTTGAGCCGGTTGAAAATTTCTTCTGTTGTCTCCAGGACTTTGTCTACATAATCCACTTTATCTGGATAACACTTGAGGGCCAGATTAATGAGGGCCACTTGAAGAGAGACAATATCCTCTGGGGCCATGTCTGGTCGGTTCTAAACAATTCATAAATGCTTTATTTTAATCAAAATCCATAATATTTTTTTGTAACTACAGAATTAAAAAGAGTAACGGTAATGCAGGCTGGGTTTTAATAAACTTACTTGAATGACTTGTGAAATTTGTTGGGAGAAAATATCAAAAAGCTGAATTTCTGGTGGGATTCCAGAACCTTCTTCATTCTGAGCAAATGAAGCCAATCTAACAAATCAAATTTTAAAATTTGTAACCATGATATTTAGAAACAATTGTATTACCATACAGCAAACATGTAGAGAAAAAAATGGGATGGTGAAAGGATTACCTGTCAATGAGGGCAATTATGATGTTTTTCACATTAACATTTGGGTGAAGTTCTGCGCAAGCACGAAGAAAAGAATTCAGTGACTGCAAATGAAAATCGTCCGGGAACACCTAAAACAAATACAATCAACATCATGCAGAGTACAAAATAATATTTAGCTCACTGAAATGTGTAAGAGATTTCATGAGCAACCGAAGCTTTTATCAAAGCAAGTTCACTTTATTTTCTTATTCTCAATGCATTTAAACATTTATGATTATAAAGGTTTTTGTATTTGTTTTATTGTAGAAATTGTCCATTCTGGTAATAGTCCATTTGAGAAATTTATTTTTAGGCAATATCCCAATAGGTATTTTTCAAGGAGCCTCATACAAGGTACTATATGTCAAGACAAGTTACCTGAATGATACACTCCATGAGGTACTCCTGGGCGATGGCATCCTTACAGTTAACCACCTGTTCAAGAACTCCAGGCAACACAGACTGGAAAATTATAAAACAGATTTTTAAACTCATTATGAACTAACACTCTTCATGCTTAAGGTACACTGAAACCTTAGGCATAATTTAAAGGTTTATATTTTTAATTAGTTTAAATTTCTCTAAATCATTTTAGCTTACCAGTTTAAATTTCTCTAAATCACTTCAGCTTACCTGTTTAAACTTCTCTAAATCATTTTAGCTTACCTGTTTAATTTTCTCTAAATCACTTCAGCTTACCTGTTTAAATTTCTCTAAATCACTTAAGCTTACCTGTTTAAACTTCTCTAAACCATTTTAGCTTACCTGTTTAAATTTCTCTAAATCACTTTAGCTTACCTGTTGAAATTTCTCTAAATCACTTTAGCTTACCTGTTTAAATTTCTCTAAATCACTTAAGCTTACCTGTTTAAATTTCTCTAAATCACTCTAGCTTACCTGTTTAAATTTCTTTAAATCACTTTAGCTTACCTGTTTAAATTTCTCCACATCAATACACTCCAACTGGCTAAGTCTGACGAGGTTTGTCCCAACCAAAATCCGCAGCTCGCGTCTCTCATTCTCCCTGCGCTCTCTGTCCCTGGAATGTCCCTGGTGCTGCATGCGGACCCAGAGCTTGTTCATCTCAGCAAAGTTCAGGTGTATAAAATCTACAGAGTCCATCACAGTGCCAGACTCACCTCCACTGCTTTCAGTGCTGTTGCAAACATAATACACAGCTCATAAATTGTTACTAGTCTAGTAATACATTGTAAACAGATAAAGTCATGTCACTTATCGATTTGTCCTAGCTTGTAATAAAGGTTTTGGAAAGAGTAGTTTAAATCTAATTGCTCCAACCTCTGGTCTTCAACAGCATCTGGCAAAACATTTTTGGTGCATTGGAGCAAATAATTCCTCAAGAAAAGCCCACGTAAGGGATGTTGAACCCCACGGCACATCTCCACAAGATCCTTGAGGATATCTTTTCTAGACAGCTCATTGGACTTGATATAAACAGTACCAACAGTAATAAGAAGATACCTGTTGTATGTGTAGCAATAGTAGATTAAATAGAATTAATACATCAATCAGTGGCGTAGCCAGGATCGTCTCATGGGGGGGGGGTTCCAATTTTTACCCGGGGACAAACTTTCGATTTGCACCCCTCCCCTCAAACTTTCGATTTGCACCCCCCCTCATACTTTTTATATATATACCGAGGGGTCTATGGGGGGGTTATGACCCCCCCTAACCCCCCCCCCCCCCCTGCCTACGCCACTGACATCAATAACCCAGCTGAACCTAAAAGTACAGATAACCAGATTTGAATGAAACTATTTAAGCTAATCAATGCTGGCATTTTGACAAGTTATAAGTTTTCTTACAAAACAAGTAACCATGTCTAAAAAAAAAGTACAAGCACACTTATATGAACTAATTTCTAAAAAAAATATCCTGACGTACAAACGCGGAACTATGTTCCCAGCATACTGCACCAGCTCATACAAGTCTGCCACCTTGCGACCTTTTTGAAACTCGTCTACCAGGTACATCTCTAGGTGTCTCAGCTCATCTGATATGGCCATGTCTGAACATGGCATCAAGGAATATAATGTCATTACATTAGAGATTATTTTGCTAGTTTCAAACATAAACTACTACTGCTCAGCTGTATTTCAGGTATAATTAATAAATGATACACTATAATTCAAGCTGCCATCTCTTTCACCCACCTGTACTTCCCCTGACTTTTTTCCTGCTGTGTTTATTAAAAGTATATTAGCTTATAAATTTAAATAAAATACACTTTTAAAAGGATACAGCATTCATAGTAGCTCTTAGGTGATAAAAGGGAAGTGCGGAGTTCTCCTAACATGGTAGAAGCGTGTTTTAACCCATCCATCAACCTTCCTTTGTCCTGATAGAAAGCATAAAAAACAAACATTTTTAACAACGATATAAAGTAATTTTCAAAAGCGTTATATGCTAATGACTAATAGTGTATATGGTAAGTGAATAATATTCACCAGACATCTTTTCATCTGGAATGCTTGCGTCTTGACCACATTGAGCGCCTCCTCCAGCAGTTTTTCCTGTTCTTCCTGGGGTGAAAGTTGTGGTGTTGACGGCTATAATGTTCATCATAAAAATTACATTACAAATTTACATCAATAAAAGAGCTGGTATTGGGTTCTTTTATGTTAGTACTTGTAGATAGTAAGATGACATATAAAAGATGGGGAAACGGTAATTGTGGTTTTTTTTTACTATACACTTATTTCATATTTATATTGATTTATTGATCTCAATGCAACTTTTTCACCACTCAGTTTTAAGTAAAGTTTTTTCTATCTCACTGCAAAACAGTTACACTCACTGCTGTTGTGTATCTGTGTATATGTGTACTGACTGTTGTATTAAGATATAATTACATATAGGCCTATAGTATACTATATAATTATATATATATATATATATATATATATAATTAACTACAATCGACTTTCAATTTATTTATATTTCAATGGTCAAATAAACCATGGTTTACCGTAACTCTAGTTACCGAGACTCAACAAACATTACCCGATAATTTCCGACGCTAAACTAAGGGATTACCGTGAGTTTTGCATAAAATAAATAAATTCTTATGACACTAGAATACTAGATGTGACTAGAAATGTATTGTATAGTCCACTAATGAATACTGCTTTAATTTTAGCATATATTACATAATTTAACAGTAAACTTTATAGTAAAGTTACAAAGTAGTGTAAAACAGTACATTCACAGTAAAGTGTAACTGTACTGTAAACTAGTGTAAACTAAACCAACAGCAGACAGAGATTCATGAGACTGGCTGCTCTGAACTCTGGTGAAGTGATTTTGATTCGAGAAAATTAGAAAAAAAGATGATTCACACTTAATTTTAGGGCTAGATCTAGATAGATTTTTAAGTTCTAGAATAACTTTATATAAAACTATAATAAACATCATGCGAAATACAGATTTATTTTAAAATAATACGACGAATGGCAAAAATACTTTACAAGGAAACACCCACCATTTTGGCTCACTTAGACATATGATCAAAATGTGAGAATAGAATGTCTATAAACAAAAACAGCTGACTTGTCTAAATTAACGTATTAAAATAGAAATCAATTTGTGTTTGCTATAAACACAACTAATTGTGTTTATTTTGTACAGTTTGAAGTTAAAAAATACTACATACGCCTAATTAGATTCTAGATCTATCTGGACCTAGATCTAGATCTAGATCTAAATCTAATCCGTTGTCGGCTAAAAATAAGACCGCTAATACAGTCTACTTATAACGGATTTTAAGACAGAGAAAAATCTTAAACAATTATCAGTTTTTAAATTGTTATACATAGGATATATATATATATATATATATATATATATATATATATATATATATATATATATATATATATATATATATATATATATATATATATATATATATATATATATATATATAAGAGGCGTAGCCAGGGGGCGGGGGTGCAGACTGTGACACCAAGGCAAAAAATAGCAAAATATATAGAGAAAAACTTGAGGGGGGGGGTGCAAATCAAAAGTTAGAGGGAGGGGGTGCAAATCGAAAATTTGAAAGTTTGTCACCGGGAAGGGTCGCAACGCCTCTGGTGTGCCGCACCGGGTGACACCCGACCTCGCTATGCCACTGATATATATACATATATGCATTTTGATCTATGAAAAGCGCAACTATACGTATTTATGCTATGCTTGACATGGTTTCCAAACTTTTAAAGTGTGATGTCATTCCAGGGTCTGGATTTGTGACGATGTCGATGGGTAGAAAGGGAAACAAAATCATTTATAAAAAGCTTGACGCTGTGTATGCATGACCCTCTAAGTAAGTAGGCATAGGACAACAACCACTGTCGTTTTCTATCTACTTTATTGGTGCACCAGCGAAAAAATAAGATTAAACCTTCTGCATATGTATATTAACTACTTATTTTTATAGAATTATTATTATGAATGATTGATGACCTATTTCCAATATATACTTTTAAATCTTCATGCGTTTCTTTTTAGATTGGGGTGGGGGGGAATGCTTGACGCTATTTTACCCGTCAATAATTGCGATATTAAATGGATGGTAACTAAGATCAGAAGTGAAATATAGCCCTGACTTGAGACCAAACTTTAAAAATATCGATGAATAGATCTATTACAGTACAGCTATCATACTCTATCCAAAAATTAAAATAGATTTAAACACAATATATTTTTAAATAGCTTTTTGCAAAAAAACGTTTTTCCAAATGGAAGAGTTCACTTTTATAGTTCTATTCTGAAAGTAAAAAAATGTCAAAAGTAACACACGTTGTTGCTGATACAGGTGCTTTTATTCGCAATGCACCACTTCGAGTAAGACAATATACTCTGTAGGCTAACTAATGAATATTTTTTTTAAAAGATCTAGATCTATATTTTGTTTGGTTTAATTTTATCTGTAAGATACAAACTTAATGAGTCATGACGGTTAACCACTTCTTGAGGGGGGGTGGGGGGAATCATGGAATGGAAGGTTGGCGTTGATGACATATGGGATCGTCCATAAATGACGAAGGGGGGTCCGTAATTTTGTGACGAGGGGGAGGGGGGGTTCAGATGGTGTGACATCACACTTTTGCAGGTAAAATCACGATATAGCGTCGGAAATTATTGGGTAATGTTCGTTGAGTTTCGGTAATTTTCGTTACTGTAAACCATAGTTTATTTGACCGTTGAAAGAAAAATAAAGTCAAGTGCATTAAATTTATGTTTTAACTTAATTTAATGTTTAACTGACAAAAATTAGCAACAATTAGTAAATCTAAATATTATTAATAAAGTCGAGTGTAGTAATAAATGTTTTTTTTTAAGAAACAGAAAAATACCTGCAGAAGATTTGCGACAACCAGCTCTAGTTCTGTTAGAAAATAAGACGATTAGATTTACTGAAGTTAAAAGTAGTAAGAATAACTAGAATAATGTTTAGTAGCAGCAATAATTAGCACATACACTTTAAATAATTAGAAATACAAAATAATTAGTTAATTAGCAAAACAGTATTTAAAATGCAACTAAAATCAATCCTTGCACATTTTTAAACATTATGTGTTAAAAATAATATGGCGGCAAATAAATGATGGTTTACAGTATTTCCGGTGGTTTCCGGAACGGCTTGACAGACTACGCCATGGTTTTACTGTTTTTTACTGCTGTACAGTTCCGGAATAATAACCGACGCTATATCGTGATTTTACCCTTTTGCATTATAAAAAGCAATTTTAGAAGAGTTTTATTTTAGCCAATGCCATTATTTTCGCGTTTTAGAAAACAGTTTCGATCAATTTTAATAGGAATTGATCAAAATACTCTAGATCTATATGTTGGCACTGACAGAGTTCTGACAAGATTTTGGAAAAATATCGATGTTTTAAGAAAAATTCAACAGCAATTTTGAGGGGGGGGGAAGGGTAGGCTGGGGTGTGATGTGACATTTTGGGGGGGGGTCTGGCTTTTTGTGATGGAGGGGAGGGGGGGGGGGAGGTAAAAATTGTCCAAAAAAGAGTGACGTCATTTATGGATGACCCCTATGTCATAAATAATGATACAATAATACAGTTTTTTTAAAAAAAGAAGTTAGGTTACTTGAAGTTATTTAAGTACTAACTAGATCTATATGATCCACCGTAATGGACAGATCAACTCTATAGTCACTAGTCCTACCAGACATATTTTTCTACAACAATGGGGGAGTTTTTATACCAGTGTCCGATAATAGAATTTTCTTTATAAACGGGGTGTTAGGTTACTGGTAATTAACTAACTACCCACATGGCTGGTTAATGTCAGTGCTGACCCTGTCCCTAACCCTAGTCCTACCAAACGCCTAACCCTATGCCCTAATTTCTAACCATAAAATTAGTCGAGATCACAATACTTCTAACAATCCAACACACCTATTTTATGGAAGAGTCTATTATCCGACATGGCGTTTTCACATGACGTAGACGATTTTTCGTCTTAGTTCTAGTGACCTGCTTAAAATTACTTTTGAAAATGTTTACCATGAGCAAAATGTGTTATACAAGTATTTGATAATGATCCAGTAATGGAATCTTCCTTAAAACTAGGAATAGCCTTGGCCAATGTCAATCCTAATCCACACCTTGAACGCGATATTAATTAGGCCCTACAGGAAATTATTTTTTATAAACAAACTTTTTTTAGTGTGTTGGTACTTTTTCTTCCTTGTGGATAATATTCATATATTTAAATATAAAAATGACTGGTCTAGCAACTAGTACAATCATATATGTTTGCTTGGTATCTCAAAATTCTTTGGACCTAGCTCTTAACACAGTGCCTTAGTGAAAGAATTTTTTTCTTCATTTTTCTGTCATCCTGCAGTCATACACTTCTCTAAAAAAAATGTGTTAGCATTACAGAAAATTTCATTTCATTCATAGGAAATCGCCGAGTCTGTTTATACAGTACCAGAGGTTATTGCTGAAAGTTGTGACAGGGCTACTAGACGAAGACTGAAGTTACTTCCTATTGACATCAAGTTTAAAGAGCCATCGGGGGAAGCCATACATTTTGGTAATTAAATTGTTATTGAAGATTATAAACTGTTGTTTAGATTCAAAGCATTAAATTTTGCTCATGTTCTGTATTTGTTTTACCAATATTTGTGTTTTAATTCTAAAATAACCTTCTGGCAGTTACAACATTTGCTAAAAAGACTGGGGATTACCAAGCCCTCTCTGCTGTAGATTTGAAAGTTTTAGCTCTAGCATATGATCTAGAGAAACAGTTCAGGGGCACAGACCACATTCGCAAGGAACCACCTACAAAAGTAATTCATTTTGTTTGTCGTAGTCTTAAACTAAAAAGTAATGTTTTTTCAGTTGCGTTCACTAAGTATGTTTGTGGTTCTACAAATCTTTGAATATTAATTTAACCCTTTCCATTGTCTGACTGAGCTGAAATTTTGCACAATGGTAGATGTTTTATGATATTGCTGGAATAACTAATTTTTTAATCTTATTAAAAGCTCTTATTAGATAGACAATTTAATTTTAAAATTACTATATTCAACAATAAAAGGAGAGATAAAAAGATAAAAACTAGTGATAGCTTGATCCAGACTATTTTTGTGGGTGGCTGATTTTGTGCCCTTTCATCAACCACAAACTAAACAGGGGCAATTAATTTTATAGATCACAAGTTACTGGACGGATTTTAACATCTATGTAAACTTAATTTTGAACGAATGAAAGTGGAAAGTAATTCTCACATAAAAATGTTTTCAGGAAAAAGGCTTTTATTTTATTCACAAATCACAACAAAATTTAAATTGTGCCTTAAAAAAAAATACCAGAAAAAAGTTTAGTTTGCATACTAAACAAATTTTATGTGCTTTAAAAATACCCATTCTAATAAATTTTATCCGGATTCATTTACAATTTTCTTTCTCTTTCTGCATGCTCTTCATGGTGTAATCTTACTAAAGCTATATGCTGGTATGACTTAAAATAAAAGCCTGGGCGCTCAATGATGAAAATTGAACATGGTCTTATGTTATGTTATAGAACATAAACCTATCCATGAATTGCATATGAAAGGGAATATATTCTCCATAATTGAGCGCCCAGGCTTTTATTTTTAGTTATACCAATATAATTATCATTTTTTTGTAAATATAATAAAAGCCCTTTTCCTTAAAAAAAATTTTGAGAATTGTTTTTATTAACACGTTTTTATTAACTGAGCTTCGCGTGGATGTGTTTGTTGTTAAAATTGACATCGAAAATTAGCCCACTTCTGATTGTTCTATAGTTCTGAAATTTGGCATGCAGGTTACTTTCGCCTAACAATTTCAGATGCAATCATAAAAACTAGCAATTAGAGACCGTAATTAGCTTAATTTAATTACGCCCCAAGGACCATAAAATTGAGGACATGATTTCTAAAGATACCGACAAGACTGGAGGCCTATAGACACAGTTACTTCGGCCCCAATCGATGTGAGCGCGCTGGCCGTGATCGTATAGTGGTTAGTACTTCGCGTTGTGGCCGCGACAACCCAGGTTCGAATCCTGGTCGCTCAAGATTTTTTTAGTCCGTGTATTTATAAACACTTTTTTAAAAACCACGTTTTTCATGTGTAGCAACGGACTAAAAAGGAGAAAATAAAATACTTAAAAAAAAACTTTTTAAAAAACGTTTTTCTTGTTGACTAAAAAGTAGAAAATAACTATTTACATACATTTGATGACAAAAAACGTGGGTCGGGCAGATGGGTCGGGAAATTTGATGGTGAACGTACCCACGTTTTTTGTCATCAAATGTATGTAAATAGTTATTTTCTACTTTTTAGTCCACAAGAAAAACGTGGTTTTTTAAAAAGTTTTTTTTTAAGTATTTTATTTTATTTTTATACTTGAAATGGACCTAAGTGTAGCAGTTAATGGAAATTGGGGATGTTTGTACTATTAACTAACACTCTCTAACAGTAAGCTTGCATGGTTTTACTAGTGTTTTTTAATACTGTTCACTTGTATTCTTTTATTATTTAACAGGCTGAATTTGTTATTGGTCAGAAGACTGATATATCTGGTATTAACTTGGCTGCTAAGGTTGGTATTGAAATTTTTGTAAAATATGTAAAGGACATAACTACAGAAAGCCTGCATCTTAACAATTTGTTTCTTGATAGTGCTCAAGAAATTATCCATTTAAGACCTTCACACACAAAAACAATTCTTACTCTATTACAATTTATGTTTAGCTAAGTTTTTTTAATCACAAGAACTTTTCTTTAATTTACTTTAATGTGTACATTATGTATGCAAGTTAATATGAAATTGTGTTTTTATAACCTATATACTTATTGCTGTTAAGTTTAACGTGGTCATTCACAAGGACATGAGCCCCAGTCCTCACTCCCGGTGGATATTCTTAAATCTCTCTTTTTAATTTGTTTAAACCAATTTTTCATATAAATAATTTGGTAACTTGGTCCAATTTTTTTAATGTCATGGGGATGTTTAAAAACTATACAAACTAATTATCCCAGCATAGTTCTTTATAGGATTATCTCTAGGTAAATTACTTTTGGTTACTCAGAGACTGCTCTTTTAGTGTGATTGGGATATCAGTTTGTTAACTTCATTTATTTTTTTTAATCGCTTTATGCTGACAATTTACTCGAAGTTGTATATAAACATCAATTCTGTTGCCTAAAAAAGATTCTATATATTTAAAGGTGGAATTTTTCAAAACAATGCCATTGTGATTCATTTGTGTCACATACTTGCCATTGTTGTAAACTGATTGATATTTTCTGAAGTTGTTTCTGCTTGTGCTCAATTAGACAATTAGTAGTTTGAACTACTTATTATATCAAATATTTCTAATAAAAATGTCTTGATTTTTGTTACATTTATTAAATATAGCAATACAAGGAAGGAGAGGCCTTGCCCAGCAATCTGATTGGTGAGAAAAAGGAGGATGAAAGTGATGATGAAGAGGAAGATTACACTGTGGAGGATGAAGGGGAAGAAGAAATTGATATCATAGACAAAACTGACAAGGATGGAAAAATAGATGATAAAAACAGTTTTGAAACTTACAGAGAAAACAAAGAGGAAGACCAAGAGGAAGAATCAGAAGAAGATGATGATGATGAAGGCTGGATAACCCCCGCTAATATAGTTGAGGTTAAAAGGTCAATGGGTGTGGAAACAGCTTTAGAAACAGATGTGGTGCCAGTTGGTTGTTTAACTACTGATTTTGCAATGCAGGTGAGGTGTTAGCACACACAAAATTTTGTTTTATAATTTTATCGCCTAAAATCTAAATAACTAGATTTTCAAGCATAAAATAAAAGATGTTTCCTTAGTTGTTTGATACTTGCCTTTCCAAACCAGTGTTTTCATTTGTTAATTATCTTGAGCAGAATGTGCTGATCCAGATGGGGTTAAATGTGTTGTCTGTAGATGGCATGCTAATTACCAGAGCCAAGAGCTATGTCCTCAGGTGCTTTGGGTGCATGAGGTAATTTAAAAATTGAATTTTTATCTTAATTATTATATTTTGCCTATGAGATTTCTAATTTATTATAAGGCTTTGTAATCTCAAAAAAATGTTGTGTTGTACATAGGCCTAATTAAAATCCATTGTTGATTAAATTGTCTATTTTTCTTTTTTTAGTAAGCACTAAAAGAAATTCCATCATTTTCAACTGTTTACATTTATTCCTAACTTGTACAGGATTACCAAAGACACGTCAAAATTGTTTTGTCCACACTGTGGTAACAAGACACTGAAGCGTCTCTCTACAACAATAGAGAAGGATGGCTCTGTAAAATACTGGCTGGCCAAGAACTACAAAATACGAACAAAAGGCATGAAGGTATGGGTGCTATGTAATCTTTTTCATAACCACACATCTATATATATAATTCTCTACGTGGGGACCATACAAGACACCACCAAGTAAGGGCTTAGCTGTTCCTTCCCCGCTCTCTAGGCTTATTGCTACCACCCACACCCCACCAGTCTGGTGAGCTGTGATTCACGCTGAATGTTTACAATGTGATGGCTATTAGGGGCAGATAATTCAGCTTTTAAACAATTTGAAACCAAGTTCTCCTTGATCTTTTCATTGTCGTCACAGACAGCCCCTTGGTGGGGGGGGGGGGGGTAGTGTTAAATTCACAAATTATGAATTACTGAAAAGTAGCAAATAAAACAACAAAATAGCGGCGTGTGCTTATGGTGCAGGTCAGCTTGTATATTACACCACTCCAAGTCTACCATTGTGAATGGACGGTTGTCATGGTATTACATAATTCATGGTATTACTTGCAGAAAGAAAAGAAAAAACTAATTGAAAAAACTACTTTTCAGTTGTGTAAACTGCCAGTGACTTTCAATTTTAAGATTTCAGATTTGATCTGGACTAGTAGTTTAAGCCTGAATATGTCTAATCAGAGAGGTCTATCCATTTTCTGTAGAGCATTTGCTGGTTTAATTTAAAACTACTACTTTTATTTTAAATCACTTGTATACCTTTAATCAATTTCTCTCCTTCTGCCTTGTTACAGTACTCCCTCCCAAAACCTCAAGGTGGGAAACATGCAATGAATCCAATACTATGTGAAGACCAGCCTGTTCCTGATCAGAGACCATCCAAAAAGTCACTTCAAAAAATAGACATCCTGTCCAGTGATATAATTGCAGACATGAGCCCTTTCAGCATGAATGATGTTACCAGTCGTGCAGCTCAGCTTGGTATTAGTGGACGCCAGTGGTCAAAACGGAACCAAAATGATGGTTTTAAAAGAGGGAAGCGCAGGGGGAAATAAATAATTTACATTTTACCTAATGTGTCTGTTGATTTGTTTGTGTTGATTTGTTAGTACCTATTTGAATCTGTCAACTTTTTAGAACAGCCAAAGATTAGTCACTGCTGTATGGTAAATGCAAATTATCTAAGTTTTACCACAGTCATAATTTTTTTTTAAAGTTGTTAAATTGAGTAGGCCCACCTAAAGTTAAGTCATGGTAGGAAGCAGCTAACAGCACATAAATTTAAGTCAATGTCCTTTAGTTCAAAAAGTAAAAGTTGCTGCATGTTTGGCTTAAAACTAAAATTTAGCAAACGCCATACAGTATTGGTCAGATGTTCATTTTTTTCACCTGCAGGTTATTAACGCATCCTTATCTCTGACTAGCATGTGAAGTAATATTATGGTCCATTCTAAGAGCCCAGGTTATTAATGCATCCTTATCTCTGACTAGCATGTGAAGTAATATTATGGTCCATTCTAAGAGCCACAATGTTTTATCAGGTTCTTGTTAATATTTTAACAAGCAGAGAATAAAACTTAAGCAATGAAGCATGAATTTAATCAATAAATCACAGAAGATGACAAAACATAAAACACTTGACTCTGACAGTTTGTATTGAAATATTTTTTTTTGTCATGATAACTTACATGAACATGTTTTATTTTATCTTTTTTTTTCTTGCATTTTAACTTTTTAATTCATCAATGCATATATTTCATTAAAAACTTTTCCCACCCAATTCATGACATATGGACAATTTTAAAAGAACAAATTATGTACAAGCAGGCTTATAGTATGAAGTATGCAACATGGTCAATAGAACAACACCCTTAATAAATACATATAATACTCTGTGATAGAGAGACCAATAATAAATACAAGTTGGCTTCATCAATGTGCAACTTGGGTTTAGAGATCTTATCCACAACCCCTGCCCTAAATATACAAGCCCAACATGTAAGTTTTTATTAGATTTAAGTTTTTTTATGTACAGCCTAATAAAGTAGAAAAAAGAAACATTTTAAATTGAGTGGTTACATTTTAAAGAGCTACATCTGGTTAGATATGATTTTAATGCCCCACAAAAATATTTAGAAGCAGCTAAGTACTATCAAAAAATGAGTTTGACTTTGAAATTATGACAGATAATTCATTAAAGTTTGAGAGTTTAATGTCATTATTTTATAAATTGTTATACAACAAAACGATGACAAAACATTCAAGTCATGAGTATGTTTTCAGAAAAATCAGAACTAGAGGACTTGAACATGCATGAAGGTACATCAGCTCATAAAACCTACTTCTAAACTTTAGCTCCATTGCATTTTCCATTAAGATTAAAATTGAATTTTATCATCACTTTTGTGTATTATATATAAGGGAACATTATCAAACATTTAATAGAAAAAGTGTGAAAACTGTACAATTTTTTTTTTTTTTTAATATAAAAAAACAAATAATGAACTTTTCCTCAAAATAATTTTTAAAATTCTGTTTTTGCACTTGATTTCTTTTGAGATGGAAAGCAATGGACAATTGTATGGCAAACAGCCATAAAAAACATGCAGCACATTTAGCTACTAGTTAATTCTTTATAAAACCATTAACTACTCAGTTACACTGATTCCCTTGCTACATGAAAATAATTTGAAACTAGCAGACAACTGATCAAATTATACATAATCGATGTAGATGGTATCTACAATTATTACACAAGTATCTTTCAAGCATTTTTAAAAGACTTCAAATAACAGTGACCCATGAAAATCACTTAAGTTGGATTTCACACAAAAAAGAAAGAGTTGCATCAGATTTTAAGTACACATTTTTTACAAAATGAAAGCATTCAAGTTCTGATTTGATAAACAAATTTCAATAACATGTTGCAGTTCATCATCAATGAAATACTGGAGCAGTAGAAAATAGGTGTAAA
Organism: Physella acuta; assembly: GCF_028476545.2. NCBI lineage: Eukaryota > Metazoa > Mollusca > Gastropoda > Physidae > Physella > Physella acuta. The sequence goes on from NW_026732005.1 coordinate 111,002, forward strand.
AGGAATAAATTAATATAAATAGTTTCTCATTTGATCTGTAGTACTAGTAGCTGGAAAAACTGTTTAAAGCTTAGCTGGCAGACAACACAAAGATTATGCAAAAACAGTTTTAACACAGACTAGAATTGAGTGAGGCACATATTACTTGTATTTAGTTGTACCTTCTTTCAAGAACAATTAGGGCAGGGATTACTTATACCTTCTTTCAAGAACAATATGGGCAGGGATAACTGTACTATCATTTTAAGAACAATATGGGCAGGGATAACTTGTACTTTCAAGAACAATAAAGGCATGGTTAAATTACAATAATTTTAGTTCAGAGCATGAGATTAACAAAAAAAGCTCTTTAGTCCATGAAGGTTTTGACTGCTTAATATTTATTCAATATGTATTGATTAAAGGTCTGAGGGACGTCAGTTTATCTATACTTGCTATTAGATGTTGAAATATAAAGTGGTTCCTTTTTCTTAACAAGATATTTATACAAATGTACATAGCAGTCATGGAACTAGGCTCACTTCAACAGATTACACACAGTGATAGAAATCTGAATATTAGGATTTTAAAATAATTCATTAGTCTAATTTTTTATATTAGTTATTTTGAAATTTTGGTGTAAAACATCTTAATAATAAAATGACAATTTATAAAAATAACTATTTGCAGCCAATAGAACTCATGAAAGGAAATTCATTTTTCTGCTTCCTCATTAAAATTCAAAAAATAAAAACACTACTTTAAAAAATTTTAAAAATAAGACATTTTAAATTATTGATTAATGGTCAGTGCATGGCTATTCGTATTACATTAAGAAAAGTGAGATTTTAAAAAAAGCAACAGACACTAAATTAATTGTGCAGAAAAAATGCATACATAAGAAGAGTCATGCCATTACAATCTAAGAACAATGCAGTGATGTTAGCAATAGAGGCATACACATTCCAACAGAATGGAAAATAGTGATCAAATAATACCCCTGCCAAATAAAGTCTATTTATATTAAAGACTGACCATATACAAAATAATAACTGTGGTTTGGAAGATTTTTAAAATACAAGCTATCATTGTGGTGCTTTGAAAGAAAATCTATATCCATTCTACCAATACAATAGCAATAGAATTCCATATAAACACATTTAAAATACGATCTTGACTACAGCCTGCAGTTTAAAAATCTTACCAGTAAAATAAACTGTGTACGTTAATTTCTCTAGAAAAGCTACAAAAATATATGATCATGCTTGAGCCTTGTTTAACTATTTTTTTTAAAAATGGCAACGCATCTCAGGAAGTTTTTTTTAAAAACTATATTTGCCTCAATGTTATTTCTATAATTTTAAAAGCAACTGAGTAAAAATATCTGCTTCCCAAGTTAAATACACCACTTAACTTGTTACCTCATTTTTTATCTATCATAAAAATCAATTCAAAATCAATTTAAAAATGCAAATAAACACGGCACACCCAACAGCTCTGCTCAACTTTTGCACAAATATTGTAAAAAAGCTGCTTAACAATCACTCAGAAATATTTAAAATACATAAATTTTTTATACAAAAATATACAATTTTAATAACTTTCAATGTCAGTTAGGGAAGAGATGTTAGAAATATCCTGAGAAAATGACAAAATGGCTTCAAGCTCACAGGGTAGCCATCAAAACCATTTTTTTTTTAACTTAAAGGTAATTTAATGTATTTAGCTGAACCTTTTTTTTTCTGATAATAAATCACAATTTTTTTACAATGCTACAAACCGTAAACAATAAATGTACTGTGGGGTTTTCTAGAACTGTTTTCGGACACTCTCCACACAAAGTTTGTCTCGCTATTATTTTGCACTGGTGGTTTGAGAGCTGCAGGTCAAGAAAGTAATCCAATAAACCTCCAGACAGTAACACCTTCACAAATGTGGCATACATCAAAAGTCCAAATTGAATAACACAAAAAAGATGGTATGTAGTAGTGATATCAAGGAGGGTTTTTTTTTATAAATCCAAATTGTATTTGAAACTTAACCACATAAGTCCCAGATGACCACTAATAACCAAATACAGATTAAGGTTATCTTTTTCCAAATATACAATAGCAGTTGAGTCCAGTTAGAGTAGCATGGTGTGATTAAAGCCTCCTGCTCTTTAGTTTCTTCACAAAATTCCAAGCCACACATGGTTAATATAACCAAAGAACGTTCACTATCTGTGTGTTCTTGACCAGTGGATTTTGAGCACATGATTATCACATAAAAACTAGAACGGCTATGGGATCAGCAGGAGACCATGGCTTTTTTATATTTTCACCAAGGTCTTTTAAGAGCCTGGGTCATTCTGAATCTGATTTGGGTTTGTAGTCTAGATGAAATGGATCTGGAGAAAAAAATTCAATGAAAATTTTTTGGCAAAGCAATTTATTTTAGTCAGCTGATCTTTGATTGGTTTATTATTATCTGTAACTTAACTATTTATTTGCATCTTAACTATTTAGGATAAAACAAAACTTGAAGCAAGAATAAAGACAAGAACTTACTTGATATAGACTCCATTGTGTTCTCTTCACATTTTGATGGCTTATGCCCTGCCTGACCACAATTGTAACAGACACTTTTACCACTAACTGGGACACTAGGGGGTACTGGGTTAGGAACACTTGAGTTACTGGTTACTGTAGGGTTAATGGCAGGATTAAAAGGTTGATACATTGAATTTCCTAAAATAAATGGAATTTGGCCATGTGCAATCTGGCTAGGAAATCTGCCTGGCCAAATTACATCAGATTGTAATCCATTAGGAAAATGCTGCTGCATAGGCTGGGGGATTGGTTGATGAAAGTAATGGTTAAGAGAAGGCATATTCATATATCCATTTTGATAAAGGTATATAGACATATTTCTATTGGGAGGTATCTCAGAATTAACTGATTGCTTGTTGCTATTGGAAGCAAGAGGAGGGCTGGGGGTCCCAGAATCTGCATTAGGCTTGGCAACATTGTGGTTAGGTGGGGTGTGGCTTGGCGGAGTAGGTCCATCCGGCCTGCTGGGGTCAACCATCTCAGAATTTCCTATAGATGGGACTTGCTGGGCCTGCTCTGTGCACATGGCACTGACTGCAGGGGCTGGGGAATGAGGCGGTCCAAGCGTTTGTGTTGTTGTCATTATGGCAGGTGAATTGGCAACAGAAGTAGCAATCCGATGGTAAGGTGGGAGATAGTAACCGTAATTGTTACCGGTTTCTGTCAAAGATGGTGGTAGTATCGTTTGCTGCAGGTGTGTTTGAGGATTGGTTGCCACCAACACTACTTGAGAACCAGATGAAACAGGAGGTGGAGCATTTAAGGAATGAATATTAATCAGGTTAGAGTGGTGGATTGCTCCACTACTCACATTATTTTTGCCCATACCTTGTGGTTGATGTTGGACATCGTATTGAGGCATGGGAATCAAATTTTTTTGGCCAGTATGGGTTGGCTGTGCTGTTTTATACGATCGCATCATTGACCTTGCGTTTGGTATAACTGAAGGGCATGGTAACTGGTGCGGAGGTGGGTCGGACATGTAACCATTTACTAGTGTGGCACCCACAGGAACAATAAGGGAAGGTGGCGGAGGGGGAGTGTCTGTCCGAGGCTCAGTACTGATTAGTGCTGAATGTGCATGAGGCGCTGACAGAGAATTTGTCATTCCAGAGAGCTTAGCATCGTCAATGGCAGACACTGTTGCTGTATTTGGATTTATGTGAGGCATAGACTGAGACTGCTGTGGTGATCTCCCTCTACCTTTTCCTTTAGTTGCAGCTGGAACAACAAAAGTAAAAACACTTAAACTGCATTCAAAATGTACAATTATGTTTGAGGGATGCAAATAGTTTAATATTTTGGGGTTGAAAGCTATATTGCTAAAAGTTGTATATCCTTAGAAGAAATTTTAAGGAAATCTTTACTTTACAATAACCATTTTATATATTTGTAATCTAAAATTTAAAATATTATATCTGACTTACCGCCACCTCTGTCTTCTTCAGAGCCTGAACTGTCCAATGGATGTTGCCACTGTTTCAACCCTTTTACATCAGCCATTGCTGTAGGGGGTGACATCACAGGTACCAAAGCTCCTTGGCCCTGGGCTTGAATCTGCTCCAAGGACAACGTTTGCTGCAGCAGGGGACTGGCTGGTGGACTTGTCTCAGCATTAACCGAAGGCTCACCCAGTGGGGCAGAGGGTGATGGCAGCAAGCCTAAATGGCTATGCTGGGAGGGGTAGGTTGCAATCCCCTGAACATATGGGTGGTAAGGTGGGCTCACCATATAGTAGGGATGTATCAACCCAAAAGGTGGAAATCCAGGGTGTGGCTCAGCTGGTGGCAGCTTAGATAAAATCTCCGTGCTACTGCTCTGGGAATCTTGGCTTGGCTGACTGGAAGCAGAATATATATAGACGATCATAACCAACTTCAAAACTAGTGAACCCTTAAAAGTTAACAGACATGCCTACCCCTGGAAACCAAAAGTAGGAACAGTAATACATGAAGAGGAATTTTAAGCTACTTTGCTAAACCAAAAATAAATAATCAAAATAAGCTTTATGACATTACACACAGTTGCACAGTAGATTTAAGCATAAGTAAATAGTGTTTAGTAGTTATATATAGCTAGTTTCTATGCGACATCTATATACTGCTTAATGTCAGCTTACATTTCTTTTTCTTCTTCTTCTTCGTTCTTAATTATTAGTGTTGAAGGGGATCGAGATTTATCTGCCAGTGGGTTTGAACTCGAGACTGTTCGAATTTATCAACCATCAGCTTTTTGCAGACTCGACCACGCCTCCAACACAATTAAGCGTTACGTGTCAACTGGTTTTGCGCCATTTAGGCCATTGACTCCGATTTCAGCCTGCTTTTCTTATTGGATTTGCTTCCATAGCCTTTTGTCCAACCAAGAACAAACCACAAGGCAGCAGTTGTTTTTAATTTTGGAGTGTCTCTCCTAGAAGAGTGGCTGTCCCCAGCTAACGAGCCTCATCTGCACGAGGGTTCGAACTCGAGACTTTTCGGTTTAGCAACCATGAGCTTTACCGACCCGACCACGCCGACCCCACATTTCTTTTTAAATGTAGGCTAATCAGTAACCTAAGAACATTCCCCCCCATTACTAAAACACAATTATTTAACAGTTGATGCTATCTTAACGTACTTTGGATTTTCCTACCTTGCTATGTACTAAGCCATATGAACAACATATGCTAAAGCGCATGTAATTAGTTAAGATTTAAGGCTACCTATTTCCTCCTAGTTACTAGATTCTAGATCAGATTATCTAAACTAGATCTAGTAGTTAGTGCTTCATTTTATAATTTCATGGTATTTTCCTACATAATTTTATATAACTAATATATTAAATGTACAATTCAATTACAAATGCCAAAAAGAACATTTCTGCATTTCTTCAGAATACTTTATAAAAATTATGTTTATTTTTAATGACGCCTAATCTCAACAGCTAACTTTACCACATTATCTATTCTACCTATTTCAAGTAATCAAGGGAACAGAAATGTGACAGAGAAATAATCACTTTTCCCTATTCTTTTTTTCAATTCAATTGATTTGCTTTCTTTCTACATTTTCACTAATGTGTTGATCATTAATTAAATTAAAGCGGAAAAAACTTTGTCAAAAACAGAATGACAGAACTAGACAATTGTTTTAAAATACGGAACAATTCCGCTTTTGGCCAGTAGGCATGTCTGAATTAATTAACTAGAAAATACTGTTATGCTGGCAAGAAAGTTAACAAAACTCACTTAAGTTGATCAAGTTTAGATTTCAGTTTACTTTGAGCATCTGGTGGCAATCCAGCTTTGGCAAAGTCTTCCTTGCTCATACATATCACCTAGACAACACAAATGATCAAAACACACGTTTATTTTACTAAATGGTACTTTAGGTCATATTATCTTTATATAGACTGTGTCAAGCTATAATAATAGAATCATGAATAACAGTTTACATTGTTTCAAATATTTTAAAACGAAATGTGAACAGGAAGAGTACAGTATTGTGTCATGTTAGTGTTTTGGGTCTATTGATACCATGTGCACCTAAGGGAGGAATGGGGTTCTGAATTTTGTGACCAAATATGTGGGGAAAAAAGAACTCAGAGCAGAGGAGCAGCCAACGGTAGTAAACAGTGACCAGCTATTGAAGACCAAACCACAACCAAAAAAAAACTTGCCTGTTTTATAGTAAATTCTTTAAGATTGTCAGAATACTTTTCCAGATTGAGCAGAAGTAAGAGCTGATTCAGTGACAGTTCTATGTTGGAAGTTTTGCTCCTGTGACTACCTCTGCCAGGTGTTACAGTTGAAGAAGAAGCAGGGGATGAAGTGCGTGAATTGTCAGGAGAGTTGGTACTGGAAACTGGTCCCTGGAAAATCTGGTTGGGGGGTGAGGTGTTGGCCTGCATTCTGCTGTAGGCGTAGAAACAACATTGTGAAAGAGTTAACCTATAATGTGTAGTCCGACACATACACAAATGCTAAATGGATTTTACTGAATTAAGCTAAGATATAGCATGCATATAATAAGACTATATTAAAAATGTTAATACTCCTTACCTCTGTACATTATGCCTATGATGGTGGTCATATGTTTGATCTGGAAAAATGACATTTATATAATTTTCTTACAGGTAAAAAATTTCCTAGAAATAATTACAAGTCAAATATATTTTCAATGATTTTTCATAGGTTATACTTGCCTCCTCGAGAGGGACTAGGCTGGTAATTTAGTGAGTGTTGTGGGGGAGGCTGGTTTTGGCTTGCACAAGTTAATGATGGAGAGTGACAAGTTGCTTGATGAAAGAGGGTTCCAAATCTGTTGAAAATATTTGCTGGAGCTTTGGCTATGTGACTGGCAAGAAAGAAAAAACAGTACAAGTTAAGGTTCTGTACAAAAACAAAAAATTTTTAATAAATTAATAAGTAATAATTGGTTAAATATCTACTTATGTTACATTTCTAAAGACTGGTTTAGGCACCTTAAAATGATGTATAACACATAAAAATTTAATTATAGATATATATAGGCTATAATTTGTTTATTATAACACCTCACCTAAGATATACATTCAAAGACTGCATTTGCTCTTGTATAGGCTCCTTCACAGCTATAAAATAATCAGAAAATTAAATTTTTAAAATACTCTTAAAGCTAGTGTGCAAACTTTTAAGATTATATGAGGTATTATTCATTATAAATTACATGCTTGCAATCGAGTTAATCATAACAAATTCACATAAACTTCACTCAAAAAATAATAGCCATGGTTTCACATAAAAGCACTACTATTTATCTCTTAGAAAAAAATCTCTTAAAAGTTTAAATCACTAGATAATGGGATTTTTTAAATTAAGCATTTTTATTTCTTCATTACCTGCAAATGTAGGTACAGAATTGTGTTTTTTCTTCTCTTCTGGGAAAGCATGAAGTAGCTGTGGATTAAACATTTTAAAAATAGTTGAGTTTTAATTAAACCCAGAAAATTATTGAAATGCTTTAATACACTATCATAAAAATAAATATATTTACAGTTTACAATTAAAAGAAAAACAAAATGAGTGTTTGAAGCAAACAAAACAAGCCCATGATTTTACTAACATAAAAAATACATTACGTACGGCTAACCTGATGCTAGAAACATTTTATCCAAAACTTTAAAAAATTGTATCTCATTTCTTATCCAATAAAATAACATTTACCTGTCTGTGTAGCTCCTGTAGCTGCTTGTAAGTCATGTAAACTTGTGTGGTATCACCATTAGACCAAGTTGTCTGTTAACACAAGAAAATGTGTTAGGGCTCTAAATGTTCATACATGTTTTAACCTGAAGCAAGCCATGAATTCATTCTAATTTACAACAAAAATACTTCTACATGTTTTTCTTACTTGTATCCGATAGTCAGGGCAGTTCTTCTTGTTCTGTGGTTCCTCTTTATAATCAATTATTTTAATAGTTTTCAGAGACACTAAAAAACAATTTTAAAAACTATTAATAAGCAAAAACCATTGATTCAATACTAACAGTTTAACATTAAAATAATAGGTTTCTGTATAAAGGCCTATTTATTTCACTTAATATTATGTTTCTAGTTACTTTAAATCAAGTTTAGTATTTTCTGTGAATTATACCTTCAACATCAGGTTCTAGAGGTCTTTGTGGTATAGAGAAATCTAGTTCCAGTTCGTTGGGCTGAAACAAGCATAAAATATATTAAAAGATGATATTGTAAGGTACTTCATTCAGCAACAGGAAGTATTTGAAGCACTGTTACACTACAGAAACCTTAGTCCAAACTATATACTTGATAGCTAAACCAATAGGTGAGTTGTATAACCACTTAATTTTTAAATGTCTTCAAAATATGTAAGTATGTGTTGACTGGTAGGAAAGTTATTTTAAAAAATGTTAGTTTTGTTTAGATTTTTAGCAATTAAATCTATATAGGGTTTTTCTGATAATTATGATTAGGAGCAGCAAATGTTTGTGTAAGTAAACAGCCTCATTTTACCTAGTAGGTCCAAACTATCTATAGAGACAAACTTTTTAAGATGTTTCAACCACTAATAAGCTAAATAAAGTAAAGTTATAAAAAACCTCATACTAGTAGGATTACAGATAATTTTAATTATATTTTTAGATAACTAAATAGGCCTAATGTCAAAGTCTAAATTAAATTATATTTATTCCTAATTTTTTTAAATTAGTGAAATAATGTTTTATGTTTGACTTTTAAAATCTACCAAATAAATGGCCCAAAAGATGTGTAACTGTAAAGATGTAGGCCTATGTAATTCAAGTTTTATTAAAGCAGTTTTTGCTAGTAGGAATCCATAGCACAACCCTCATCACTAACTATCCTAATCCTATACTTTTTTTTACCCCAAATATAAAATCATACCTAAGCTAAGGACTTGTGCTATTCCATTTAAAAATCTTAATAAATTTACACTACTACTGTCTAAAGTGCCTTGTCCACAGCTCAGTACCTAGCCTGCAGCTATCTTAAATCTTTAGTTTCAAGGGATTTTTTTTTTATCTTGGGGATATGAGATCCTTAGGTCCAGGTTTGACTAATTTATTTATTGATGTTTGAAAATAGAAATACTAAATAAGAAAGACTAGGCCTATAAGTATTAGTTAAAAAATAGTAAAAGGCCCTAATGACTAGTCTAATGTCCAAATTGTGCTCTAGTTTCTTATAAAAAGTTATATTATTATATTATAGTAAAAAAAGTATTTTAAAAAGTGGCTTACTTTATGTCAATTATAGAGATCTAGGCCTATATCTAATAATTAGATCTAAATTGAGTAGCCAAAAAATAGTTACTTATAAAGATTAGGCTTATAGGTCTATTGATCTAGATCTACTTTATGACTTTATGATGAGATAATTAAAACGAGTATGAGAGTCGAAGAGTCTACTAAAGTCTAAAGACATCTAGATCTAGTACTACAAGAGGTGTAACACTACAAAGTGGCTATAAAGTTAACAAACAGGTGGTTCTTGTCTAGCTCTAGATCTAGATATAAACTAAAAGTCTAAATCTAAATCGAGTGCTATGTGACAGAAGTTTATTGGTACTGACCATTGATTCATGTGAAGCTTCTTCAACCTTATTCAAGGTCTCACCAAGTTTCAGTTTCTGATAAAACTTAAAAGCTGGATGGTGTGATGCCATTGTCAATATAAGCTTTATTTCATTTTCTACCTTCTTGTTGTCAAAGTATCCAGTTAGGCTGTCAAACTGTTTATCCAATATTTCAAAAATTACCTCAGCACAAGATGAATTTGTTGAGTTTAAAAGTGCTAACGCTATAATAAGTTGAGATCTCAATTTTTCGTCTGACAAACTAACAGAATTTCTGTTAGATATATCAATTGGTTGATTTGCTTTGATTTCAGCATCACGAAGGTAGTGAAAATCTTTCTTTGCCAAGTCCTCTAGAACTGTGCCGATAAACCGTAGTTCATAAGGGAGACACATATGCAGCAACCCACACATGTAATCCAACCTTTTACATGGACGGAGGTTTCTAAACCAGTCACATAAATCTTCTTTTCTGACCATGATGTCAGCAAGGTTTAACTTAAATTGTCGTGGGCGACTCGAATCGCTATCTAAAACATAAATTTAGATCAATCATGCTCCCTGAAACTAAATTGCCATGTAAGATTCCTTGAAAACATCGGAGAGCAGATAACTCATCCGGGCATCACACTTCTTAACCAATGACCATTCATTCCTTTTACGATATAAAACCAAAACTTAAGCATTGAAAATTAGTTTTAGAGTTAAATATAAATGATACTAATAAACAATTTATGAATTAATTGTTTTATTAAACGTTCGTGTTTACTGAAAATATTTATTCCACTATTTTTTAAATTTATAATGATAAAGTGGGAACCTCCTTAATTCTATTATGTTACTGTAAACCCTTATTTTGTTGTTAGATTCATATAAAGATCCTATAGGCCTATATGTTCAGAATACTATGGAGTTTATTTATAATTACATTATTTTAATAACCGTAAATAAACATCATTGTTTAGTTTCATTTTCTCAATTAATCGAATGTTGAATTTGTATGTTTTAAATGCTTCTGATTTATATTCATCCTAAATAAGCAATGTTTAAAATTTAAAAAAAAACTACGTAACGAATGACCCGCCCCTGAGGACAGTTAAGGTCAAAGACTGATCCTTGAAATTTGACCTCGGTGAGTTCAGTTGTTGCCAGTTGAACATTGTCCCCGCATGACCTTGAAATCCCTTCTCTGTGAAATATTTACATGAATCGATGATGATAGCAATAACAGTGTAATCCCTCTCATAAAAGTATACTACTATTTTAAACATTTTCATACCTTTTTTTTCAGGGAGAAAAGTAAGAATCGGTTAATCTAATTTAAAAGTAAGTATGATAACGTAAGCGTGACATGAATGCTTATCTTATCCACAGTGTTGTCTAGTCTACAGTGTAAGTAAAAATAAATATGAAACTGGACTAGATCTAGATCTAGGTCTAAATGTCTACTTGGATGAAGCCTACACGACCGTGTTTTTTAGGTGCTTTGTGTTTTTTAATTCCGTGATCGATTAGGCCAACTACATTTTTTTCAGCTTATCTGAGGAGTAGACTCTGTATACTAAATTTTAGCCAAGATATTACGTTAGCTATTTTACAACTTCCTTGCTCGCAGCTGCTGAAGCCTCTGGTGGATGTTCATCAAAACTCATATTTAATTTAAGAAAGCATGTATTCGCATCGCCTATACCACTACGCCGTGCCAAATAATCACGCCACAACCAACAAAGGGAGTTTCATTGGTCAAATTTCTACACCATGTAAAGCTGGCCTCATTGTGGATTGATCAGTTGTGTGCTAGTATTTAAAAATAAAAAAGATGCTGAAAAGCTGGTTCAACATTGTTGGAAGCAGGGAACCTGAGTTTCTTCCAGGCATCACTTGGGGGGTGGCTCCGCCCCCTCCCCCCCCCCACCGAACGAAATGGAATTTATATAGAAAATATATACTTCTAACAATGACCACCCCCCCCCCCCGGAAATTTCAAGTGCCCCCGGATAAAAAAAAAGTCTAGAAGAAACACTGCAGGGTACTTACTAATCGAGAAGCGTACTCTATTTGTCAAGTTGGATGAAAATTATTTTACTTTCAGTATTGGTTAGAAAAAGCTGTACAAAAGCTTTATTTTATTAAGGTTTTTTTTTGTCAAACACGCGTGGTCGAGACGGCAAATTTTATTACTTGACCTAATGCACGAAGTGGTAATTCGAAGCAGTACTAAAGAAAAAGATGGAGGCCTAAGACATTATGCTATGTTATGTTACATAAAGATGATTTAACTACATCAACACCACGATTAAGATTAATAAACAGCATAATTATGTCTTCTACTTCTAAGTAGCCGTACGCCTTCATGTTTTTAAAATATTAGTTTTAAAAATGTAGAACTTCAAAATAATATTTTTACTTTGAGACTACATTTCTGTAAACTTGTAATAGTCTTGTAACCTTGACATTGCTTTGGTTGAATCGCCTTTTGTTCAGAGTTTCTCCCAGTCATCTCTTCGGGGGGGGGGGGGGGGGGGGCTCGGCCCGAAGAAAGTCTCCCCCCCCCCCCCCCGAACGAGATGGATTTTACTAGTGTCCACCCCCCTGAAAAAATGTTGATCGCCCCCCCCCCCCCTCCGGAGAAAAAAAGTCTGGAAGAAACACTGTTTTTGTCTTTTGTTCTCAAAAACAAATTTTGATTGACTATATAATCAAGACATCAACCATTAATTGTATATAATACTCTTCAATTAAATATTTTGATTGGTAGCTCTGAAAGAGTTTGTATACCGTTTTAAAAGATCGAGACATTTGCATAAATTTCTGGTAGATCTAATTCCACAATATTATTTTAATATTTGTTTTTATTTTCGTCACTGAATGAAGGCGACGAATAACTTTTTTGGGCCTTTTGTTTTAAAATATTGTTTATTTACCAAACTATTGAAGCTCAAAATACATTACATTTTTACAATAGTGGTAAAAATACACAATAACGATTTTTAAAAAAATGAATTTATATACTTAATCTTCGTCTCTCCCGGTGGAGAAGGCTTACTGTGAAGCAGCAACGAATCCGTCTTTGCAAGCCACTTGAGATCATGCCAATGTTTGTGACCTCTCCTCCTTTCTATTTCTAGGTAGAGTCTGTCTCATTTTGGCTATTATGTTCAATAAGCTTTTTTTTTGTGTGGACATTTTCAAGAGCTTGTTGAAGGTCTGGGTCTCTATTTCTATTCTGGTGGCGATTTACATTTCGTTACTGCCATTAGCTGCCGAGGTAACCTACTTGAAACCTTCGACCTCATCCTATTCCACTCCATTAGCGATTATTTTTTATGGTACAAAAATGTCACACACACACAAATAAACAAAGAAGTCAACAACTTATCACACAAAACTTTCCGTTTATAGCCAAAGTTGACTAAAACAATACGCTTCTAGCTACCCAATACATTTACTGTAACCAATTTTCCTTTAAGATATTTTCTCCTGGCTTTAAGTTCCCCCCCCCCCCCCACATATATACATATGTATATTTAGATAGTATTTTGAAGTATCAGGGCGAGAGAGATGCAGCAAGTGAGGATCGGCAAAGCAAGAGCAGCCTTCACGCAGAGAAGGAACATCCGGGCTTTCAGTGAGCTAACCTTGGCCACCAAGGTGCACCTTTAAGCTGCTGTATTGGACAGAAACTTGGGGGACAACAAAGACCATAATTGATAAAGTCCAGATTTTTATAAACAGCAGCCTCAGATAAATACTCAGGTTCCTCTGAACTGAAACCATCTGCAACACACACCTATGGGGAACAACAGGAAAACTTTCCACAAATGAAGATATTAGTTGAAGTAGAGATCCTCCAGAGAAAATGGAAATGGATTGGCCACACACACAGGAAGCCTGTATACAGCATAACAAGGCAGGCCTTCACCTGGAATTCACAAGGCAGGAGGAGGAGAGGCAGACCAAGAAAGACCTAAGGAACACCTGACGATGGGACCTTGAGGCTGAAACTACAAAGACAAGGGCTTCACCATGAGTCAGGTTGAAAAAATGGCAAAGGACAGAGAACTCTGGAGAGCTTTGGTTAGCGAGAGATGAAGGGCAGTGATGATGAATACCACCCCCCAAGAGATAGAATTTATATAGAAAATATATACTTTTACCAGTGCCCCCCACCCCCCATCCCCGGAGAAAAAAGATCTAGAAAAAACACTGAATGAGACACGTAAACGCATATTAAGTGTTTGTTCATGTATCACTTTGTTCTTAGTAGTGACAAGCTACAGCAATCCTAACATATTTTTCGTTCTGGCTACAAAAAACAAAAATGGCTGAAGTTTTTTTTTCCTGAAATCAGGTTTACGTTTTTTAATGATTAAGATCTAATCGAACAATGATTGGTTTGATATTTAAACTATAAAATGTAACAGGCTTAAGTCTATGTTTAAAATAATGAACAAAAAGTCTACATTATGTAATACGAGATAGCTCATAAAATTCAGTGTGAAAAAGTTATCGCATGTTTTAATGCCAAAGTGTATCGTTGCACTTTCTTAAACCCCTTCTCTATCTTCCCTTGTCACAAAAGCCCCCCCCCCCCCCCCCAAGAGTGTTTGTAAAAATAAAAGGTGGTGTTGATCTCAGACAAGGCGGTCCCGTGGCGGCTGGGCTTAGTGCTTACCACAATATCGATCGATCCAATACAGAGTCCTGAGAAACTTCATCTTCTCCGTGAACTTCAATTTCGTAAAACGTCGAAAAGGTATTTATTTAATTCACTTGGGTAATTCTTTTGGATCATTAAATATATCATAAAATATGGTTACGTCGGATTCTAATTTATGTTTACTTAGCCGCAAATGTATACATTTTATTATTTTGCCTGTTTTTTCACCGTAGCTTAGCCGAGAAATGTATTTTATTTGCCCCTCGAGCATAGCAGCAAGATTAAAACAATAAATATTATCTATTCAAGTTAGAAAAATAATGTAATGCAACTATTTCGATTATATTTTACAAATTTAGCAGAACAAGTTAAATATATCGTAACAACTTCAGATTTATGTAGAGACAATTGAAAACTACATAATTTTACATCGGTTTACAGTAAAAAAAGAAGTCACGCACTAAAGAGGGAAACCGATTTAGAACGCAGTAACACAATTTGCGCGAAACTAGTGTAGCACGTGGGTTTTTTAATGTTTTGAGGAAGCGGAAGTTAAGGTGGTTACACTTTCGAAACCAACACAGTTTTTACATGCGTTAAAGAAAACAAAAATAAGATAAGTTGTTACACAAAAATGGGAAAGAAAAACAAAAAAGAAAAAAAAGGGAAAGGAAAAGAGAAAACAGAGTTGAAGACAGAGAAGAAAGCAGAAAAGCGTTCTAAAAAAGAACTGGCCGTAAAGGGTGAAGTAAGAATAAGATTTTGAATTTTTTTTGTATAACTTTACTAAACTTTACTTTACTTACTTCTACCGCAAAAAATGCAAATGCCGCAAAATCAGGGTACGATCAATATATCATTGCTATCAGAATACTATCATAGTATTCAAGTATTGCCATCATCACATCATGCCACCACGGCAAATAAAAAATTGATAAAAATCGCAGGGAGAATTTTTATACCAGTGTCTGATAATAGAATCTTCTTTAAAAAAAAAAGGGGTGTTGGTTACTCTTTAAACTTTAACTTTAACTGTATTAACTGGTAGTTAACAAAAAATGTAAAGACCATTGCTAGGCGGAAAAAGATGCGCAATGGAGAGAAACTACGACTTGCCATCGCGATGTTACTGCGCATGCGTGTGTTTACAACCGCAGAACACTAATCCTATCCCTAGGCTAGCCCTAATGGCTAATACTATCCCTAACCCTAGCCATTGGTCACTGCGCATGCGCAGAACTATCTTTTGCAGACTAAGTGGAGACATTGGGGAGAAAAATCTTTTTCCGAGTAGTCAGTTCAAAATGTACTAAGTACACACATTTTGCTGGCTAATCACTAAAATGCTAACCCCAACCCTAGTCCTACCATTAACTACCATAGGCCTAACCCTAATTTCTAACCATAAAATTAGTCGAGATTACAATGCTACCAACAACCCAACACAACTATTTTATAGTAGAGTCTATTATCGGACATCTGTATCTAAAACCATCTAAATCGTGTAATAATCTAGGTCTCGACTTACACTAGATATCTAGATCTTGAGTAGAGTCTTACTCTTAGTTTACTAAATTTAGTCTTAGTCTTACTCTTTGTCTTACTCTTAGTTTTAGCATGACTCCAGCTACCAAAATGTTACTCAGTTGCTTTTCCTACCTGCTGTTTTGAATAAGGAAAAGGAAAGATGTCAAATGTATAAAAACATAATAAAAAGAAATGAAAGAAATAAACTGGTTTTATAATGTAGACCTTAATTATTTACCTTGGAAAAGAGCTGACTTGAACATGAGGCTTAAGGAGAATGTTGGTGGAGAAGATAAGTTTCAAGCCTATTTCAAGTATCAAGGCTCCTTAGCTTGTCTCTAAAACATAGAGTTTCTTAGGACACTTGGGGTCGACGTGGTCGAGTCGGTAAAGCTCAAGGTAGCTAAACAGAACAGTCTCAAGTTCGAACACTCCAGTAGATGAGGCTCGTTAGCTGGGGATAGCCACTCTTCTAGGAGAGACAACTCCAAAATCAAACAACTGATGCCTTGTAGTTTGTTCTTGGTTGGACAAAGGCTATGGTAGCAAATCCAAAAAGAAAAGCAGGCTGAAATCGGAGTCAATGGCCTCAATGGCGCAAAACCACTTGATACGTATCCTTTATAAGTGTTTTGGAAGGGGGATCCTTTCCAATACTAAATTTAAAACAAAGAAGAAGAAGAAGTTAGGACACTTGTATGTAGTTCAAGATTTGGGGTTAATTCTCCACTCTATGTGTTATACATTTATAGGTCGACCAATGTCACCACCAATAGCATCTTCTTATAAAGGGGTATTAAATTTGCACTACTTTGCTTCATTTTATTTCTCTTAGGAGGACATTGAGAAGCTTATCGCTGAATTTAAAGAACAAGATAGAAAGAAACTTGAAGTAATCGAGGAAAAATGTTCTCCACCTTCACCACGGTATGGTCACAGTCAGGGAATAATTTTTGGGCAAAACTAGTACAATAATAGCTACATTCCATCCAAGCTGCATTTAAAAAATATTGTATTATGTTTTATCCTAGATATTTGTTGAACTTCAACATTATATAGTAAAAAAGTGGAAATTTTAAAATGTTTCTAACTCAATTTAGTTTATCACAGGTTATGTAAAGATTAAACCAAAAGAAATTTGTTTCAGGTGCAACATATCATTAGTTTCACATCCTGAAAGAGAGGAGCTACTTATGTTTGGTGGAGAGTACTTTACTGGAAACAAAGTAATTCATTTTAACTTGTTTGAAGACTAAGTTGTGACAGCTTAATAATTTAGCTAAGACTTTGTAAAATAAGACTCTAGATAGAAGTACATGTTTAGAAATCAAGCAAGACAATGTGTTACCTAACTTTGAACAGTTATTTTAAAAATACCTTTAAATTTTATTTTTATAATTTGCAGAATTGTTTATTTTTATCTTTAGATGTTTGTCTACAATGATTTGTTTAGTTATCAAATAAAAAAGAATGAATGGCTCCACATATCCATACCAAATGCTCCACCACCACGCAGTGCACACCAGGTAAACTTTTACAAATAAAAGGTTGTCTTCTAGATTTAAATACAAAGCACCTTAAGAACATATTTCAAGCTCTTTTACAGTTCAGTATTAGTAATTTACTAAATCACGGCATAACAGCTAATGTGAGGTATATAAACTAATTAACTACTTGTGTAAAGAATCATAAAATGAAATAGCTCTGAAAGAAATGTTAGTAATAAGCTGAAGGTGAACAGAGTAATTAAATAAAGGCGTAAAGAATGAAATATAAGGAGCAATTAGTCTAATGTCACTTGTGTAAAGTGTCATTCAAGAAAGGGGTAATCAGATAAAAATGTAAAGGTTAATTAGATAATGGTTTAACAATTAAGATTTGTAAGGAGTGATTTGATCTTAATCCTTTTTTCCTGTGTACATTCAGGCAGTGACAGTCTCACACCAAGGGGGTCAAATGTGGGTCTTTGGGGGAGAGTTTTCCAGCCACACACAGAGCCAGTTCTACCATTACAAAGACCTCTGGCTCCTTCATCTCAGAGATAAAAAATGGGAGGAGATCAAGTAGGTATTTGTTTACTTTTTCATTGTTTAGATTGGAGGAATAATGCAGGTATTTGTGTTTAATATTTAGGTTGTTAAGCTTATATTGAGGAAACATCTGTCCTGTATAGCAGGATTAGAATTCAGATCCATGGTTTATTTCCATCTCTCAATTTTCTTAGAAATAATACTTCACAAATAATGGTAAAAGTACAGATCACCTGTACTGTGTGACATTAAGTCCAAATATTTTTTTTTCTGTTTATAAAAATTGTTTCTTTACCAGGTGTTTAATGATGTTTCAACTTTGTTACATCAGCTAATTGTAACCATAAAAATGACCACAACAATTCATCCTCAGGGTACCAGGTGGACCTTCAGCTCGGAGTGGACATAGAATGGTTGCCCTGAAGAAACAGCTTATTGTTTTTGGAGGTTTCCATGACAACATAAGGTAAATAAATTTTTGGTTGCATGATTTTTTTGTTTCAAATGTAGAAATGGTATCTACGCCTGTTTTGTATTGAGGTGATGTTTAAGGTATTTATTTTCTCTTATAAACATTTTAACAGTGAATATGTGGTTTATCATTTATTTGACAAGATTCTAAACATGAGAGTGATGATATTACCGTAACTGGTCTACATTGTTCTAACATTTATCATTTTTGATATGTATTGGTCTATTTCACAGGGACTATAAATATTATAATGATGTGTACAGTTTTGATCTGGAGACATACACATGGGCAGCACTTACTCCATCCGGATCAGGTCCATCCCCACGGTGTGTATGTTGTGCTGTGGAAAATGTACATACATGTCTTTGCATGTTGGATGACTGAGTATTGGTAAAACCTGTTAGTTATAGTTGACCTGTAACCCCCAAGATAGTTGACTTCTGACCTGAATGTTTTTACTGACCTTTGACCTGCCATCTGTAGCTATGTCCTGGGATGAAACTGACCTGAGACCTTAAAGATAATGCAACCAATGTGGTGTTCTTTGACCTTAAAGCTGTAGAGCTGAGAAGTGTTTTAAAAGCTAAGGGTGACCTCTGACCCCAAAAGATACTGTGACCCCTGGCCTGAAGGTTGCCGCTGACCTTTGACCTAAAAGCTGGCTTTGCACAAAATAGTGTTGCATGACTTCTGTTTCCAGCTCAGCGTGTGTCTTGTTACCAATGCCAGACCTGGGAAAGATAGTTGTGTATGGTGGCTACAGCAAGGAGAGACTGAAGAAAGATGTGGACAAGGGCACAACTCATACAGACATGTTTGCTCTCATGCAAGAAAGTTAGTTTAGCATTCATGCAAATATTTTATCTTGATAAAAAAAGAAAAACTGTTAAATACAAATGTTTTTCTTTTGAAATTCTATCAACAACTTAAATTATTACAAATTTCACTGTTAATTTTTATATTTTGTTACGCTGGCTAAAAAACAAAAGTTTTCCTTCTCAGTTGATATTCTTTTCTATTTGTAGTATGTATCTTATTAATTGATAAATGTTTTGTTTTTGTCATTTAGAAAAAAGAGAAGGAGCATCAGACTCCAACCCAAAATGGAAGTGGCAACCAATGAAACAAGGAGGCTCTCGACCCACTTGCCGCTCTGGCATGTGTGCTGCAGTGGCACCTGGCAACAAAGCGTTTCTCTTTGGTGGTGTGTATGATGAGGTACATTTTTAAACAGAATTTATTTGACTTACTCATTGCCTTTGTAGTTGAAATAGGCTTGATCAAGGATACTTAACTCTGTCTTGTACCTTTTGGAGGGTATGTTATCTGGCATTGGAGCGCTAGTGGGGTTGACTGCTAAGCTGAATATCTTGAGTTCAGATCTCATCTGGACTTGCAGGGCTTTCATAAGTCTACCCAGCTCTGGTGGGTAGCTGACTTACGTTATTGAAAATAAAGACGGCTGGGCATAGTGCTGACCACAAAATCCCTTCACATGCCTAGGTAAAAAATCATGAACTCTACTTCATCTACCCTATGGACCAGTAAGAGGAACTTTACTTACTTTTATAACCTGACAAATGTAAGTTCAATTAAAAATAATTTATATTAAAAGAAGACAATCCTTGTTGCATATTATGTACTCTTTTGTTTTGTTTTTTCTCAGGAAGATGATGATGAAGATCTAGAGAGCGTTTTCTTTAATGAACTTTGGTCATTGGACCTGGAAAAAGCGAAATGGTTTTCTCAGCAACTCAGGTACAGCTTGATTTACTGTTCAGTATATTTTTGTTATCAGCATCTACATTAGGCTATTTTTTTTACAAATGGCATGCACATAATTTTTTAGATACAGCTTGATTTAGTGTTTTGTTATCAGCTCACAAAAATTATCAAAGGATTTCTTTCACAAAGGAAATAAAAATATTTTTTTAATAAAAGATTAGATTTAAAAATGACAAAATGTTTTATAAAGGGAGATTTTTCTAACATGTTTGGAACAAGCTTATTAAAATAAAGTGAATTTAGGCCTATTAATTGAATTATTATTCACTGGTATTACCAGTGTCTGAAAGTATTTGTGTTAACTACCTGTTGTCTAACCCCCCTGTTTTATCTAGCACCGGTACAAGACATGACTCATTTTTTTTACTATTTAATAGCTTTAACATTAACATCAACGAGAATAGGCATTGTGAAAGTTTTACTTTTGATAATTTCCAGTGATGTAGACATTGTGTTATCAACTGTTACTATTTGTATCTACTCAGAGGAAAGAAACAAATGCTAGGTGACAAAAAGAAAAGGAGGAAGAAAAAAGATGATGCAGAAGATAATGATGAAGAGGTTGAAGAAGAAGAGGGTGAGGCAGAAGATGAGATGGAGGTTGTTGAGGAGTGTGTAGAGGACTTAAAGCTGGAACCGCCAGTGGGTTCAGATCCTGCTGGTGATGATGGTATATTTAAAGTCACCATTGCCAAACCATCAGTTGTTGTGGGAGCTGGTACAGGAGGTGATGTCCCAGCAGCAACAATGGAGGTGGATCAGTTTTGGCCTTCCAAACGAATGAACACATCACTAACAGTATGTTCATTGGATTTATTTTTGGTGGTGATTTTTATGGCTGGGCAAAGTTTGTTAATACATTTTTTATTTTAGGGGGATGGAGTACTTGATCCTGTTTGTCAATGTTTACGTATTATATATTGGAATATCTCCAATGCATGCACTATTACTAGTTCATTATCAAGCTTCTTGGTCTTCCCAATGATGATGTTCATGTTTTAGACAACTTAGTTTAGATGTGAACCACATGAATATGTACTTTATTTACTGAAATTTGTTGCAGGGTTTCAGATAAAGACATTCCTGTTTGAGAGAAGAATGATCTATAGTGTAATTAATTAATGTCCCATTCTTTGTGTGTTAGGTCCGAGATGGAAGACTATTCATGTATGGAGGGATCTATGAACAAGGTGACAAGCAGCTAACACTGAATGACTTCTACTCACTGGACATTCACAAGTTGGACGAGTGGTCAGTTATAATTGCTGAGGACCAGAACTTGCAGGTGTGGCAAGACTCTGATTCTTCGGACGAGGAGACAGAAGGGGCAGCAGCGAAGAGCTCAGAGCAGCCAGATAGTGAGGATGACGGTAAGTCAAACCAAGCAAAGCTGCAGCGCAGTTAGGCATCTAATGTTATAATTGGTATGGTCTAAAGACCAATTTATTGCCAAATCACCAATAAATATGAAATTGTTGTTACACCACTGATTAATATGGTTGTAGGGTATAATGTTTATATGGTGTAAAAAAATAATGCAGTTATTGAAAATACCTTTCTTTTTTTAAATATTGTGCATATTTTTATTTTTCATCAGATTCAGATGAGAGCATGGAAATTACTTTTGATGATGCTCCTGATCGTAGAGAAGGGGAGGGAATCTCAGATTATTTTAGCAGAAGTCAGGAATATTGGGTTCAGAAGGCAAGAGAAATTTACGAGGAGGAAGGGGAGACCATCACTGATAGAAAACTTGTTCGGTTTGCTAAAGAAATTTGTGAAGAAGCCTGTGATAGGTGAAAGCATGACTGCTTATCTGTGATGTGTATCTGCGATGCGGTGAAGTGATTGATTTGACTGCAAATGTGTGGCTGCTAAGTTTGAAAAAAAAATGTATGGAGCCTAAATGTGACATGCAAGATTCACAATAACATGCGTGAGAGAAATGCCAATTACTACTTCCTGTTCTCTCTTTCTGGCTGAAAAAGCTCTGGTAGAGCCAGTTATCACAACATAAAGCAAGAAAGAAAATTGGTAAAACTTAGGAGTCCGTGAATGTTAAGTAATATACATATTTTGATGCCTTACTACAGTTGTACAATAAATTCTATTGGCATGAACTAGTACTATCTGTGGTGAGTTTTATCCTGTTTAACATAAGATAATGACTTGTACAAAATTGAATAAAAACAAAACATTCATTTCTTTTCATTTATTTTAATACCTGGAATAATGATGAAATGAGATCACTAAACTATGAGTCTCACAGGTTGTATATTCAAGGGATGTCTTAGACAATAGTGGCAAACCTTTTGCTATTTATAGTACAAAACCCATAGCTATTTATAGTGCAAGGTTAAAAAAGAACACATATTGCTGATAATTAAACAATTCAGGATGGAATTTTACTAACCTATTAGAAATAAACACAAAAAGTCCAATACTCAAATTCAGTTTACAGATGTTTACAAATTAGTTGCATTTGCGGATGATTTCATGTTCTCATGTTCCACAAAAAGATCTAAGACAACAAATTAGCTTCATTAAACTGCCAACTAGTTTAAGCTAAACTATTCCAGCTATCTATAGCTGTCATATTTTAAAATAAATTATTGCACTGTTTCTTAAATTGGCTTCAATCAACATTAATTACACTCTTATTTATTTTTTAACTCAAACCAACAAGAATTGTTAAAAGAATTATATAAAATAAGAGGACATTTTTTTTTTTTAAATTTGGTATGTATATACATCCTAAAATATGAGAAACTAACATTTGGTAAAAAGTGGTTAAACATTATGACTGCACTACATTTAATATTACAGGATCCATCTATCAAAATTTTTAAGGCAGTCTGTAGTTCTGCAAGTTAAAACAAAGTCATTTAAGTTTGACCACAGTTGACAGGCTATAGCTGCTGTCCATATCATGAGTGCTTGCCGCACACCCATTTCAAGCTGGGGTCACTGAGTTCCTCACACTCTGTTACATTTCTCCATGTACACTGACAGCAGTAGGCCCTACATCCTAAAATAGGAGTTTTAAAAAAAAATCAAAATGAAATGGCATCTAAATATTCATGAACTATACATTTTAAAAGAGATAAATATATTTTTAGGAACCAACTTGGCTGCTATTACTTGGTTGTTCCTGTCGAATTTTTTTTAAAGATTTGTTTGTTGCTCAAAGGCTTACCATTTTTTCTGATTAACCTGGACTTCAGTTTTTGCAAATCTGGGACATTGTTTCGAAGAAAGAGATAATCTGTGTCCTTGCTCCATGATAGGTTATCAAAGAAACAAACCCGGAAGTCACATGATGTACAGCGCAGCTGATCACATGACCTGCGTGTAAAATAGCAAATAATATGAAATACTAGTTTACTAACCGATGTCAAATGAGAATTTTCATAACCTAAAACAAAATATGAAGATTGAAAAAAAAAATTTTTTTGAAAACATTTAAAGTAGAACTTGGACAGAAATAGATCAGAGAATTCTTTTGCCTACCAATTTAGTCAACTGTTCATTTATGTTAGTAGTATCAATAAGCGTAAGAGAAATAATTCATGTAATAAGGACAAAATGTCTATTTAATGATAAAATGGCCCAAGATGAGATAACTCTTTATACCTCTTGTTTGCACTGGAACCCAGTCCTATACTATCTGAGCTGCCACCAAGGAACACAGGCAAACACCTTCAGGAGAAAATAAATTTAAACGTTCAAACATTTCTCTTTTTCTCTCTAATCATTCTCATTTAAAAGTAAAAATAAAGCGATCTCTACAATTTAAAAGTTAAGTACCATTTATGAACTTAGTTATGTTCACATGTTTTATTGATCTTTGCATATGAAGGGATAATGTGATCAGCACTACGCTCATCCCCTTTTACTTTCAATGAGTCAGGTACCCATCAGAGCTGGGTGGACATTTAGGGTGTTGTTTCCGAACTCGAGACTTTACAGTTAACACAATGTCCCACTTACCTTCTTGCATGATCGTTTTTATTTCCTTCATTTGGAAGGGGTGACCGTATCAAATCTTTACACACCTGAGGAGACCATTTTATACAATGTATACTGATGCAAGATACATTCTGTGTTGAGTAATGCAGATATGTATTACTTGCAGTAATTTAAAACAAATATGTTGGTAGTAAATTGGTCAATTTTTTTTACAATTTTAAAATTTAAGGTAAGAAACTTTTCAACTTATCAGTATCAGGCTATTTTTCTCTTACTGAATTTGTATATAAAAATGATCAAAACATACATGCAGTTCATTTTTGTCCACATCAATATCAAGGATGTCATCTATAAGGTCATCAAGTGGATTACTAAAAATAAATTCTTTATTATTTTTTTCCTGTATTACAATATTACCTCATTCTTTAACTTATGCTATGGTTAAACTCAGTTCAATTGAAAAATTTTAAATAGTCAATTCTAATTATCACCAGTGAATTAATTGTGAAAAAAATAAGATCAGCTAAGAAAAAGCTGCATTGCAAATAAAAACTGAAGACTTTTTCTAGTTCATAGCACCAACTTTTGTTATTGATTGACATAAAATGGTTGACACATTCTCAAACCTATCATTTTTCACTTATTTTTATAGATCAAGAAAACAAATAATTTTATATTCTTAACATTTTGTTTTGTATCTGCATAATTTTGTACTCTAGGCACAATATAAAATAATTTATAGAAATTGAAAAAAGGGGAGACAATTTTCCCAGCAAACACTGCTTTTTGGTAAAGAAAATAGCATAGACTATAAACATGTTTGCAGGCATATAGAGTTCTACAATTTCATTCAGTTTATTCAGAGAAGAGCCTAACATTATTTTAAAAAGGCGCTATGTCAGAATGGGTCTCTGTTAGTCAGTGTAACATAAAATTTGCAACCAACATCAGGTTATTTTCAATTACTCATATCCCTCTATAGGCAATTCAATGTAAATGTAACAAATTTTGACACAGAAATTGTAATGGATGGATATAGATACTTCAAAAACTATACTGTAATTAAAGCCTTCAAATTACAGAGCTATGACTATTTTGAGTAAAATGGTTTTTTTAGGTTTGCACTTCATACAGGCAGAAACAGACAACTCTAGTTATTAATAATTCTGTTTAAAGTACTTGATCTAATGGGATGTTGTGGTAGAATGGTAGAGCGTTGATTGAAAACCCAAAATGAGTTTGAATCCTGGATTTGAATCTGTAGGAAGTCCCTGAGTCCATCAAGCTTTGATGGGTACCTGACTTACATTGGAGAAAAATTAAAGTGGCTGGGTATAGTGCTATCCACACTGACTCAGGTGAACTCTACTTCACCAGCACCCACCGTTCAAAAGGGTACTAAATGAGATTTAGTAGTAAGTAGTACTGGTTGTAATATAAATCTATATATTTAATTCTCTTCATGGAGGGACCATGCGGGATACCACATAAGCATGCCGAACCGCTCCCACCCTCACTCTCTTGTCATACGGCTACCACTCCCACCCCCACCAGTCTGGTAAGCTGTGGTTCACGCCAAATGTTTACAATTGTAGAGGCGGGTCGAATTAGGGAATGATATAATGGGCATATAATTTAGTTTTTAAACAATTTGAAGGGGAGGTAATAACAACTTCTGCTTTTCATTGTCGTCTGTAAACTGTCGTCAAGGCTACTTTCAGGGGGGTGGGGGGAATGTGTGAGGATAATGGTTCTCCACAAACAAGCTACTGATAGTGTTTTAAAGCAAAATATTTTCAGTCGCAGCATTGGTGGTGTTGAATTAACAAATTATGAATTACTGAGAAGTAAAAAATATAACAACTAAATTGCTGTGTAGTGTGTATGCTTACGGCGCTGGTCAGCTCTTATAATTATTAATTAGGCCTAGGCCCTTAGCCTCTTACTCAACAGGTTAGTTTATTAATAATAATTAACACTAGTTTAAATAAGTAGGTCAGGGCGCTAGGCTAACAAAAACTTACTTAATACTTATTCCTGAAGCCTTAAGAATTAAGAAGTTAAGACTTAAGTCACTTAAGTTAAAGTAGGCTTTAAAACTTTACACTTTTATGACTTTACTCAACTTTACTGAGGCTAACTTTAAACTAAATATTAAATAATAAATAATTAAATAATTAGGCCTACATAAAAACTAATAAAAAGTATAGTCAAGTTAATTAAATGTAGATCTTATAATGCCTAACCCCTTTTTATCTTGTTTGTTTTTCAATATTTTTACAGCTTTTGTACTTTCAGTACAGTGAACATTTTCTGGTGAGGCTGTTTTTTTATTCATAAACTTTGTTTCCACTTCGTCCAACAAGTCATCAATATCGTCCATGCTTGGGAAAATAGTTTTTATCGATTGAATAAATCAAAGTTATTAGATCTAGATCTATATGTTTAGCAAAAATATTTCAAACAATGTCTATTTAAAAAGTGGGTTTAAATGTAAAGGCATATGCCGATAAAATATAAAGGCAATCCAACTTCAAATTTGTTTACTGTCACCATGCGCCATGACAGTTGTTACCGATTTATATTTTTAAAATATCTGTTATCAATTTAATTTTTTAAAAACGAAAATGTAACATTTGTCCCCATAATTTTAATCGTGTTTTTAATTATTTAAGAAAAATAGAAAAACCGTTCAAAAAATAACTAAGCCTTTATAAATAAAAAGAAGGTATGACGTCATCAATAGCTGCACATAGCTTTTCGGGTAACAGATCTAAGATCTAGCCTCGGAAATGCTAGGCATACAGATCTAGATCTACTAATACACTAATTTTATAGGTCATTCCATATTAGCTTCAATGTTGTTTTCAGGCGGTACCGCACAGAAAATTTACAATTGATTTTCTGAAGAAATATAATCGATGTGTATATTGTTTAATGACAAATTCAAAAAGGTCTATAGACTATATTATATAATAGTAGAATATATCTTCAGTTTGACCTGCCATATACCTTTGCATGCATTTGTTTATTAAGCATTAAAATTGATAAAAGGCCATTATGAGCAGAGTTTCTTCCAGGCATCTTTTCGGGGGGGCTTTGCCCCCCCCCCCCGAAAATTTTTTACCGCCCCCCGAACGAAATGAAATTTATATAATTTATATAGAAAATATATACTTTTAGCAGTGTCCGCCCCCCTCCCCCCGAAGAAAGTCTACCGCCCCCCCCCCCCCCGAAAATTTCAAGTGCCCCCCCCCCGGAGAAAAAAGTCTGGAAGAAACACTGATTATGAGGGGAATAGTTAATAAAGATGGGCATACACCTAGACCTAGATTCTAGTAGGATTCAGAGATCACGCATTTGTGATGATGTGCTACGATTTGTACTTGTCGAATTTCATATATAGGGCTTATTGAATAAGACCTCGATCTATAAGCAAAAAAGAGACACCCCTTGTGCCATCTATTGCATTTCAAATTATAGATCTACATTAGACGTGAGACACATGAGGGGAGGGGGGAGGGGCTAGGCTACATCATCCCTCATGAGCAGTTCTGATGACATTAATCTAGTATATTACTAAATATAATCGGTATTTGTGTTTTTAATTATCTCATTGTAATGGGATTGTACATTTAATTTACAATGTACAATCCCATTACAATGAGATAATTAAAAACACAAATACCGATTATATTTAGTAATTTTTGCCATTTCAAACAGTTACATCAATATTATTTTTAAAAAAAATACATGTACAACTCAAAGATCTAGATCTAGTCTAGTCATATAATATTCAAATTGTATGATACTGCGTTAGCCTAAGACCTAGAAATATCTAGATCTAGAAATCTATATCTAGATGTCTAGATCTAGATATTTTATGTGAAAAAGTAGGTAGACAATTGGCGTAGATCTAGATATCATTTTCTAAATATATAACCATTTCATATGCAATATATTATCCATTTTTCTTTTAAGGATTTAGAATCTACATATTTTGATTTTTTTTGTTTTAAATAATAGAGTGTTTTGGTATTATTTTAACAAACATATTTCTGAAATATAGAATAGTTTCGTCTTTTTAACCGTTGAAAAACGTCTCGCTTTCAGACTGAATGTATTGCGCATGCGCAATTACACGAAGAGGTCGGAACTGATGCTGATATCTGGCGATCCCCTCATATTAAGTTCGTTTGTATTTTTATAAAATACAATGGCTAACAGAGAACAGGCTTTGCTCTTAGAACCAGCTGGAGAATTACGTTTTAAGGGTATGTAAATTACTGTTTTCATGGCACAATGTTTAATTATCTAGAGCTATCTCATAATTGCTCATTCATTTGCTAGCGTAGAATGTAGCTGCAGAGTATTGTAGTTTGTAGATTCTAGAATCTAGTGTAGAGAGTAGCGAAGTTATCAACTGGAAGTAAGTTTCAGTTTGTAGCAAATCTAGACTTTTTAGACATGGTTGTGTTGAAATGAAAATTGAATAGGCCTAGACTAGATAGATCTAGTATCTAATACTAGATATAGATCTAGGCATGTTTTACTTGTTCAATGCTAAGATTACCCATCATTGCACGATTGTATTTATCAGGGCCTACTTTTTTAAAATCTAGAATGTTTAGTTAGGCCTAATCAACTTTAATCTATCATTTTAAGTAAGTAAAATCATCCGAAGCTATTAAAGTGAAAATTAATAGATTTTCTCACTAAGTTACTCCTTCCCCCCCCCCCCCCATTCCTCCCCACCGCTGGATAGTGCATGAAGATCTGATGAGCCATGGATTACCAATGTTCATTCAACCATGAATAATACATCAGTGTAGATAGGGTCAAGCACAATGTTTCTGTACAGGGCCTAAGTGATTTCTTATCAGCTATCCCATCTGCCATCTAGTATTTCCATATAAGCTGGGCATATATACTCATTAACACGTGTCGTTGCAGTCAGATGGGCTGATGAGCTCGTTCAAGCCTATCACATAATGATGTAACAAGATTATAAACTGGCCGTTGGTTGAATAGCGAGAAGGCGAAGAAGGGGATGGACTTTGTACATTCTTAAAACTGCCAGACATGTCATGACGCATTGTTATAGCTTAGTATAAAACATACTAGTGTTTAGTAGTGTTCCAACAGTATATTTCTTGGCTAATTTTCAAATATTAATCTAAATGTTGTTGTATAATTTTAAAACAACAAATAAAAGAGTATACCTATGTATGCAAATAAAGTAAACAAACAAGAAGGGCGATTGTTTTATGTAGAGACAAGATTGCTACTTAGCCCACGTGGTTAATTGCAACTTAGGGTGAATTATTTTGATTTACTGTACTCTACTATGATTGGTCAAGCATATCCATGAATCTTCTCCCATTCATTATTTTTATCCGCACGCCCTTATATGGAGTTTGATATCAAATTTTACTTTGTAAAAAATGTGGGAGAATGTTTATAGCGGTGTCCGATAATGGAATCTTCTTTAAAAAAGGGGTGCTAGGTTACTGGTAGTTAACTAAATACACATATGGCTGGCTAATGTCAATGCTAACCCTGTCCCTAACCCCAACCCTGGTCCTACCATATGCCTAACCCTAATTTCTAACCATAAAATTAGTCGAGATTACAATACTACTAACAACCCAACACCCCTTTTTTTAAAGGAGATTCCATTATCGGACACCGGTATCTATAATCATCCAAAAACGTTTATTCAACTTATTTATAGAACAAAGAAAAAAGTCACCACACCAGGGGGTACACGAGTGCTTGGTCGATAGATTGATGTATAGTTTATGGTTTAGAGGGCTTAAGTCTTATGTAGGTCTGTAATTTAAAAAATGTAATTAAAGGAGTAAGGGGTGTATTACTATCCACCTCTTTTTGCATATAGGATGGTGTCCTGTAAAATAGATGTAAGCTTATTACTTAATTCTGTGTGAGAGCATGGTTGGTATTTCTAGTCTAGAGCTAAATTCTATTTATTTCTTGGATTTGCGGATTCTACATTTCATGGAAAATCCAGGAAAAGGAACACCTTGAGAAAGTTGCAAATGGTTGTGCATCAGAGCTACTTAATGACAGTTAACTAATAACCGAAACATTCTGAAAGGGAATAATGACGTCCTTGGACAGGTATATTAAATGTCCTGAATGGAAAAGTGGGGAAACCATGACAATGGATAAAGAAAGACCAGCCAATAGAAAAGCATTGATGAAAATTAAGCTAATATTTAGGTTAAAAAAAACTGCAGCGATGTTAAAGTTCGGTTAAGTTTAGGGATCGATTTCAATGGAGAAAATTGCTTTGAGGTAAGAGCAATTTGGCATTCAAGCAATGTTACAGAATGAATTAAACTCTTATCTTGAGGTACCATTGTATGTTTGAATTTTTGTAACATCTTTTTTGTTACACACATTCAGATTATATGTTTTTTATAGGTTACTAGACACATTTTTGCTGAACTATATTGGCTAATGTATAACAAACTTTCAGATAGTTCTGAGAAATTTTAAATACTTTCTTGAATGAATCACACTTTTTAATATAATATTATGAAGTAGGCTAGATGACACAGCTGGTAAGGTATGTCAGCAAATACTACAAAAAAATACCCTAAAGTACTAGAGACCTAAAAACAGAAATTAGTAGTAATGGGAATGCAATAGTAAGTTATGGTAAGGCTTTGATAATAGATATGACAGCTGCTTTTCTTTCAGAGAATACATCTGAGGATTATCAACCTTGCAGCTTTTGCACATTGAAACTGGCATTTATAATATTAAACAAGTTGTGACTTTCTGGGGCAGATTTGTTTTACATTTTTTTTGCGCTGTTACACTTACCCGTTTAATGCATTGTCGTAAATGAAAGTTCTAAAATAAAGCCACCCTCCATTTTTCACTATTCTTTCAAGCTACATATGATTTCATGGCCTTTGTGAACTTTTTAACTTTATAAATTTTCATTGAATAATATATAAAATGCATTTTTAGGGCATAATTATTTCAAATGATTTTTTAAAAATGTATTTAATTTGCAACAAGTAAGATCCACTTCACCTGTTAATTTTGTATTACTGAATTTCATTATTTACTTTAATACATTATTGGCACCTTTTTATTTCTTCACTCTTAAATGTTTGGTTTCCTCTAACACAATTACGGTATTGTTTAATAAAGTGTTAACTTTTGTTACGGGCCATATAGGCTGCATTTCCTGGATTTGCTTACATAGCCTTTGTCCAATCAAGAACAATGTACAAGGCATCTGTTGTTTGATTTTATAGTTTTCTATCCTAGATTTGTTGCTGTCCCAAGCTATCACGCCACATATGCTTGGGGGTTCAAATAATTAGCTTTACTGAACCGACTACGCCGACCTCATCTGCGCCAATAATTTAAGTACTCTAGGGTCCCAAAATAACCAAGCTATTTTATACAGTTGTTTATTTTTGTTTAACTTCAAAATCTAATACAATGAATAGACATATTTAAATTTCATACATTTTATTCTGTTCTACTATAACTTTGTCACTGTTGAATCTCTTTAGAATGTAAAAGAGAAGTTTAAGCTTTCATGGACCAGAATTTAAAAACTGTTTCTATTTATTACTTTCTCTGTACCAGACTGCTTAACAACTATAAATAAAAATTCTGTTCTGCAGGGCCTTTTACTGATGTAGTGACAGCAGATTTAAACTTAACCAACCCAACAGACAAAAGAATATGTTTCAAAGTAAAAACAACGGCTCCAAAGCGCTATTGTGTGAGACCAAACAGTGGTATTCTGGAACCTAAAAAATCAATTGTTGTTGCAGGTAAATCATTTTTTAACATTAAATTTGGAAAGAATAGAAATCCTTGTGTTGCATTTTGTCTAAATTGTCTTTGGTATTTTTTATGTATTAACTTATTTTATAGCTGTAATATAAGCATGTCTAACATTAATTTCAGTAATGCTGCAGCCCTTTGATTATGACCCAACTGAGAAAAACAAGCATAAATTTATGGTTCAGTCAATGTTTGCACCTGACAATGTAGTTGATAATCACGAAGTATTGGTAAGATTTCTGACTGTTAATTATTTATCTGAGGAACTAAAACTATTTTGTGTTCTTAACTTTTGGAATTTTTATCAAATGTTTTATTTTTCATTTACATTAGTGGAAAGATGCACCCCCTGAGAGCCTTATGGATACTAAACTAAAATGTGTTTTTGAATTACCTGATGGGGTGCAACAGCAGACTATGACCTCAGAAAGTAGTAAAACAGTTGATACAGTTGCACATTATGTAAGTTGTTTACCATATGTTTTAACTTTTTGTTATGTATGCCTACATATCAGTGTCATTAGTTTTGTAAATTTGGTACTCTTTTTATCTGATATTCACAATAGTTTACACTGTAATGAACTAAAATCAAACAATAACGTAAAAGCAATTTTAAAAGATAAATTATGCACTAATAAATATGTTATCTAAACACAATGTTGATTCAGTTTATTTTCCGATTTTATTCATGTACTTAGGATAGTGGGGGTTTTTAAAAGTAATTTTTTTAAAGTAGTAGTCTAAAAATCTTTGAACCGTTGAATATTTGTTTTAGGTAGTATCAAACAAAAATTAAATTGTAAGTTTTAAAAAAAAATTACTTGATCTTCAGACATCTGCAATGGTAAGTTAACCATTTTGCTACAACTTGTGTACAAGGAAAGAAACTTGATAATTTTATAACAATAACCTTCCAAATGTTTTTTCTCCCATTTTATATCTGCTACATTTTTAATATTTTTTTAAAATTAACTACAGCTAATTGTTGGCTTCTAATTTGTTGTAAAAATATACTTTTTGTCCCTAAGGTAAATATTATTTATAAGTTTTTTTAATAAATAAAACATTAGTTTTTCACTTTAGCATGTTACATTTGCTTAGTTTTTAAAATTGATATAATGTATACATTTATTTGCATTAGAAAACATGTTCAATAGTGTCATCATTTGAAAAATATGTATTAACTCTCTTATCTGTTGTTTTCTTTGCTAATCTTTTTAGTTGTTTTTCTTTGACAATTCAGTATTACAATTAAATAATTATTAGGATTTATATTACATCAAAGTATTTGTTCTCTCTGGAAATACCATGGGGTAAGGGGAGTGCTTATGAAATGTATTTATCATACTTTTCTGTAATTACACTGAAACAAATGATAAAACTGTTCTTACTGTGTGTCTCGTTTTAATATTTTACCGTAGGATGGGATGTTTTGGCTTATGGAAGAGTCAGGGAAAGAGTGTTTAATGTTATTATTTTGAATAGAACTTGTAGCTTAGCAGTTATTTTCTGGTTAAAAAATCTGAATTCTGCTAAACTTAAGTGTTATTAAATGCACACAGTTAAATCAGTTTTACTTAATGTGTGCTGCAGTAGTGATTTATTTTTAGATTGGGAATTCCCATTTTCTGATCACATTTTGGTGTGCACCAATAAAAACTTAAATGAATGCACACATCTTCTGCTGTTGTTTCAAACTTTTTGAAACAGTTAGCTTTTTTTTAAGTTTTATGCTTTGACAAAAAATTGTTTTCAACTTCAGTATTAGATTTATTTTTTCAATTCTATCAAAGATGAAAACACTCTTAGATAAGAAAGTAATAAATCAAAGTAATGTTAACAATAATGCTGAATCCCACAAACCAATGGATACTATCTTTGTTAGAGTTAGAGGTGGTGATTTTAAAATAACTGGAAATATTTCTCAGTCAAAATCTTCTTTATCATTCTGTCTTGATGCCCATAACTCATTTTTGGATTTAATAACAAAAAAAAGGAAGTTTGATCTTTGGCTTAAGGTCAAAACATTATCTAGCTCCAAAAACACCATGGGGACATTTTTGGATGCTTATATTAATCAGATGTGTAATTGTGAACGCCATTTAGTAAAAACTGAAAGTTTAGATCATCAAATTGAGGAGTTAGAGAAAGAAGATTTTCCATCTCTATTAGGGTCTTTCACGCCATCTAACACAAACAGTGACTTCTCATTAGATTCTGTGTTTGGTTTAGATGCTAGTTCCATTCTATGGAAATTAAACCCTGATGCAGATAGTTTATGCGAAGTCATAGCTCAACAAATGGCAAAACTGAAAGAAACTATTTCAACAGAAATGTTAGAAACTTGTCAGGATTGTACATTTGTAAGTTTGTCTAGTTCAAGTTTTTTACTTTCTTGTCTCGATCACATTGTTTGCAAATGTAAATTTATACAAAATTA
Source organism: Physella acuta (assembly GCF_028476545.2). Taxonomy (NCBI): domain Eukaryota; kingdom Metazoa; phylum Mollusca; class Gastropoda; family Physidae; genus Physella; species Physella acuta. Next base: position 145,370 of record NW_026732005.1, read on the forward strand.
CAGTTAAATTTGTATTTATACATATTTTTCAGTCTGAGAGTACTTTAGAAGACACTGCAAGAAAAGCTGAGTCACCCAAGGTAACATTATTTTAATTATTACAAATCATTTTATTGTGACTAACCAAAAGGCTGCTATTTTATTCAACATTCTCCTTCTGTAAATAAAAACACCAAGATATCAAGAAATTATTTTAATATAATTGGAGGTATAATTTATAATTCTGATCTTCAAACTATTTTATAAAAATAATTGTGCAAAGTAGAAATAATTCTGTATTGTGGGTTTTGGGCACACATGAATCTTTACATTATGGTATAATATGTTACTTTTTGCATTAGAAACAGTAGTTAAGCCTGATAAAATGTTGGAAGAGAGAACATGTAAATTGTAAGGCAGTTGAATCTTGATTATCCTCCCTTTTTATAATCAGAAATTTTGCCAATTTAAAGAATTATTTTATGATAGCACTTAATCACTTTACCACACACAAAGCTTTTATGTAGTATAATTTGAGACCATCACTGTTGTAAAATAAATTCTAAATCTCTTCACTTATTAAACTAACTAGATTTTTTAAAAATTTGTCATTGTAATGTTAAGGCAGTGTTCATTTACACTTAAATGCTTTTTGCAGAGGACAGCTTCATCCACAAGTAATGATGAATTGAAAAAACTTCAGCATGACTATAAGAAAGCCCAAGCTGAAATTCAGTCACTAAAAACTGAAAATGAACAGTTAAAGGTATGCTTTATATTGGATATTTAATGTTTAAGTTCCCTATTTATTTAGAAATGTTGGGGTTTTTTTTCTCATAATAATATACTTATTAATAGTTGATTTTTTTTCTCTCTCCCCAGAATGAAGGCTTGCGTCTACGTAAAGTCGCTATGTCAGAATCTATAATGTCTACTCCTTCACATCCTACTCCTGCATCAAGTTCTACTGTTCGAGCTTTTCCCCCAGTGGTGTACATTGTTGTTGCGATTCTTTTGGGCCTAATTGCTGGAAAATTTTTACTTTGACATGCAGGGTCAGACAATTCTTTTCTCTTTCCTTTATTTTTCTTTAACCCCTTGAGTATCTGTGAAAAATGCAAGAGTATGACCAGTTGTAGGTGTCTAATGACCTAGTTAAAATCAGCTTCTGTATTGTGATCTGTACAAACATGATAATAATTACACAAATTTGATTTTTGTTTAGACTGATTAGTATTGTGTATGTATAAGCCAATTTCTTACAGTGAGCTTTTATTTTCCCAAAAATCAGTTGGTGTTTTTTGTTTTGTTTTAGTATACACAAAAAAAGAGAATATGATGTTAAAACTTTTTGCTTAGAACAATAGTGTACAAACATTAAAGCTGATTAGCTGAAGTATTATCAATATAAAATTTGGGAGTTTTATCGTGAAGTAAGCCTAAAACTATTTGGCAGTTGTACTTTTAGTTCTATATAGGTAGAGTTGGTTTTTTTTTGTGATAATTGTTTCGTACATATGCTATCAATGATTCATTAATCAGTCTTTTAAGTTAATGATGAAAGATGAAGTAGACAGCCAGGAATTTAAAAGATTTCATGTTATTAAAGATTTTTTAAATACAATTTCTTCTTGAGACAAGAATTCTGACATTGAATGCATAGTTTATCTTTTACAATTCACTTTCTATTCTTGTTCTTAGCTTTTTAAATCTTTGTCTGCACCTTGAATAAATTAACACGCTTTTATTTGCATTATTTTTATAGCATACAGCTTTGAATTTTCTTCATACATTTTGCAATTATCTTATAAGAAATGTTGAACGGCTAATGTTTTAGACCCAGAAGTGGTGGAAATGGGCTGCTTAGATTTGTTCTGACCATGGCTATTCAATCAGCTTACAACATTTTGTAATATTATTTTTCTATTTCTAACAGGCAAATACTTGATGTCATAGTGCATGCAGTAGGGCCTCATTCCCAATGGCAATTAGAACCTAAAGACTGGTTCATACAAATATCACCTGTGAAGAATTTTTTTGTTTTCACTGAATGAATCTTAAGTCTGCTAGAGTTCACTGTAATAATTAGTTGTTCTAACAAACACCTATAGTAATAACTGTTGCATTTAGTAATAATTTTTTCTTTAAAAAAAAATACAATCTTCCTAATAAAACCATATTGTATTGTTGATAGGCTTTTATTTATAGGTTACTCAATCATTTTAATTTTGGTTAAAAAATCTAAGACAATTTGGATTATCTTGTTACATTAAAGTATTTACTGTTGTGGTTGTAGGGCAATTGGTACTTGAGGCCACACTGTATTCATTTTTTCAACCATTGCTAATGATAACTAGTTATTACTAAAAAATAGATTCCCCACTGTTTTCTGCACTTCTTGTTGTTAAAATGAAAATGTGTACATATAAATTATTTGCTGGTAAGATACATTTGTTGTATAATTTATTTTTTTAAGACACCTTGTGAGCTCCAAATGTTCTCTTGGGCACTAGCTTGCATTGAATTTAGAATAAGAATCCAGTTTAAGAGTACCTATACTTGTGTATGTTCCATCTCTTAACAATGCTGAGATTTTAAAAAGTACTAAACAAGATTTTCAGGTGTGCATGCAAATTGTTTCACCCCTGGTGATACACAGTGCTGTACATGCTGTTAAATTTTTAAAATATTCTAGTTTGTTTATCGGAGAGGCCATTCTTTACCATAAGTTTCTGTCAGTTGTCATTAGTTAACAAGTGCAATCATGACTAGGATGTTGAACTATGCAAGAACTTGTATCAGTGGATGTATGAAGTCTAATGAAATTGTTATCCACAGGCACTATTTAGGGGTGGGTATACTATAAGCAAGTCTAGTAATTTAGTAGATTTAAAAAAATTATGTGTGTGCTAAGGTATGTACAATTTAATCCTCTTTAATTCATTTGTAGAATATCTTATTACAGCATTTATACATTTCCTGACTAATGAGCCTATTAAATTTATGTATTATCCTTCAGTTTGCATGAACACATGGTTGTTTTTTTATATGTTGTGGTGTGTTCTTTTCAAATGTGGCAAAGGAATAATAATTTGTTAAATAAGTTAGTTTTAGTTTTATTTTTTAATTTATGGGCTTTTATAGATAAGTGCATCAATACATTTACATTACTTTGTCAAAAATTACTAACAGCTATTATCACAAGACTTTATAGTCATCAAAATAGAATTTTGTTGAGTTTTGTTAAATATATTCTTGTGTAGTTAAGCAACTGAAATGTTTGTTTTTGTGAAAACTTGTGCAAAGAAATAGATGGAAATCTTCAGATATGCTGTGAAAAGTTGGCCATATTGCTTTTTCACAGTAGTGTATGATTCTATGAATAAAGGTTGCTGGTTTGTGAATTAAATGAAAGACAAGACACTTTTTGAACTGTGGTTGGCATAATCATTTTGATATGAATGCAGAGTACTAGGCCTGTACATTGTGCTTGGAACATAGGATGTGACCTAGGGAATAACCCCCAATATTTCCTTGCCCCTGTGATTTTTAATCTTCTTGTTGTAAGTTTATAAGATCATTTTATTTCATCCCTTTAACATTTTCTTTCTCAGAGGCATTTAGATAATTGTTTTTTAAGAAAGTGTGAGATGGCTCAAAACTGGATTTTTTTGTAAGGAGCTGTTAATCATGTGAATGTCTTGTAAAAGAAACAAACACATCTGCTAATTACATTCTCTTTTTTTTAAAGTGACTCTAATCTAGACTTTTCATTTTGGAATTTCAACCTAAGTCAAACCATCTGCCAAGGGTTTCTGCAATTCTTTGAGTTCAACTGCATGTGTTAGTGCTTTTTCAATATGCTGACAGTCCAAGTATAGCATTTTGTTTATATTTTTAAATTCAATAAACTTACATCTAATAAGGGTGAGGTCATGTATCAAATAGCTAGATTTAATTTTTTTATTCTGTATGCTGTTTGTTCTAGACTTGTTTTTTGCAGATTCTCACTTTTTAAACATGAGAATAGATGGAAAAAAATGCACTTTTAAAAAGAAATTTATAATTGATTGTGTTGTTAATTTCAATCTTGGCTGTACCATTGTTCCATCTTGTGTCATTGCTACGATGATTGTACAATCAAGCCAAGGAAAGCAATTCTTTATGTCATGGTTCAAAGTTTTTTTAGGGCATTAACTTTGTTAATTGCCATCTAAAAAATGTTTAGTGTAAGTTGATTATTTGGAGAATAAAAGAAAATTGTAAAAGGAATGTTTGTTAAATTGCTATCCTTTTGTTTGTTGCAACTTACAAAAAATTAGATGTGGATTGTTGATATGCCAGAAAATTTGACAGTGGTGGGTAGGCAGGAATGTTAACTTACAATAACCAAATTGCATTGGAGTGGCTTATCATTTCTGTCCCTTTCGTTAATCCTAAGCCTCTTGGCCAGAAATGTTATTAATTTTAGCAAGAATACCCTAGAGCAGGCATCGGCAACCTGATGAGTTGGAAGAACCAAAAGTTACAATTTACATAATCTCCACAATTGTTCTTCAATATTATGGTATTTGATCAGGATTAGGTAAATAAATTTAAAATAAATGGGTTTAAAAATGAAAAATATTTATTCATACAAAAACATTCACATGTTTCAAACAAAACATAATAAAGTATTTTAGCTAGAGTTCTGTTAGGATAATAAAATCAAATTATGTAACTAAAGCAACATCCCTACCCAATTTAGAAACTAATAACTAAAAAAACTGTCACTCAAGTCGAATGCACCACTGACCCATACAAAAATGCCTTCTGAATAAAATAACCTTTACTATTACTATTGAGAATATTTGGAAAAAAATGTGCATTTCGGTAGTAGAAAGCACGGAACCACTGCCGTGGGGCTGGGCCTTGTACCAGAGGCGTAGCGACCCTTCCCGGCGCCCGGGGCGAACTTTCAATTTGGCGCCCCCCCCCCCCGCTTATATTTATATATATATATATATATATATATATATATATATATATATATATATATATATATATATATATATATGTGTGTGTGTGTGTGTGTGTATAATTATGTGTGTGTGATAGTGTGTTTATATATAAGCTTGTGTGTGGGTAAGAGTGTATTTGTGTGTGTAAGCGTGTGTGTAAGCGTGTATGCTACAGTCCGGACAAGGTTTAATAATTACATTGTATGATTTTCATTCCTTAAAACTTTACCACAATTTAATTCCCATTAAGATGCGTTTAACTTTTTTTGCGAAAGATTAGTAATGTCAGTAAAAAAAATTAAGCCTGATCTGTGTTAGAGGGTAGTTTGTAGCTAACGCTAATATGTTTAGACCAGCCTTTTATGTTCTAGTTTTGAACGATCTCTGTTGTGATATGGTACATAGTTGGATTCGAAGTTTGTTAGAGTAAGGACACACATGTGACATACAAGAAGAAGTTATCAGAAATATTTATTGTTCACATTGGAATACGACATGGGTATTTCGTTGATTGGTTGATGGTATGACAAAACAAGCTAGAGAAAACAAACTGGAATCCAACGGATGTTAACAGCTCGTAGTCTTGGATTTCGCAGATTTGCCCTGCCTTCTCGCACACAGTTTCTTCCAGGCATCTTTTCGGGGGGGGGGGGGGGGGGGGGCGAAGCCCCCCGGAAAATTTTTTACGCCCCCCCCGAACGAAATGAAATTTATATAATTTATATATAGAAAATATATACTTTTAACAGTGTCCGCCCCCCCCCCGAAGAAAGTTTACCGCCTCCCCCGTCCCCCCGAAGATTTCAAGTGCCCCCCCGGAGAAAAAAGTCTGGAAGAAACACTGATCAAAAGTATCTGATCTCTCACGTTGAAGTTGAGAGAATCGTAAGAATCTTACAAAGAACTAGTCGCGTCTTTTTTTTTTAACAAAACTGGCTATTGAAATTGTACATTACGCGTTAATACACTTGGTTTCTTTACTAAGTGTTAAGAGAGTTATCTACTCACCAATCCAGTACAAATACTTGCGATTTTTGTTAGCGAAAAAAGCGCCCCCCCCCCCCCCCACCCCCACACACACTCATCACAACCATCTTGGACAAAGTTTGTAGAGCGGTTTTTAACGTAACTAACTTTTTTTTAAAAATGTTACACAATTATACAATGCACAGTACAATTCGTTTCTTTCTGAGAGCTAAAGGTTGTTTACTCAGAATCCTGTGTAATTTTGCTATTTTATTTAGCCTAAAAGCGCCCCCCTGCACCATCTTGATAAATGTCACTAACGTATTTTACAGTTCAACAATCGTACAATACGTTTTAATACAATTGGTTTCTTTTAATAGTGGTAACGTTTATCGACTCAACAATCTAGTGTAAATTCTTCCGTTTTAAGTCTCGAAAAAGCGCCCCCCCCCCATCTAGGAAAAGCTTCAAAGCGGTTTTGCCGGTCACTGTTTCTTAAGAGTATATGTTTTACATTAAGAAATCAAGATAGAAAACAGTTAAATCAGTATGTAAATGCGTGTAGCCATTACATTTCTTAACTTAGACAGTTTATAATTCAAAACTGCAGCATAAAATCAGCTTTAAAAAAATTTTCCCACCCCTTTTGGCGCCCCCATAGGGTCGGCGCCCGGGGCGGCCGCCCCCCCCCCCCCCGCCCCCCCCTAGCTACGCCTCTGCCTTGTACCCAAGCAGCTGCCAGCTGTCTGTATACGCTCTACTCCACCTATTCTCATTGTTTTTATCTTGTTTAAAGTTGTTTTTTTACAGTATAATATTTTGTGAGTAATGAAAATAAAATAATATAGTTATTACGGAACTGGCGGGCCGCATTCTGACATCAAAAGAGCCGCATGTATTTTATGCGACTCGCGAGCCGCAGGTTGCCGACCCCTTCCCTAGAGCTCAACTTTCACTCAAGATAGTTAATAAGTTAAAAACGATTTTAAAATTCTGTAGGCCTAATATTCACTTGATATCTTTATGCTTCACCATTTTCTGCACTCCTACCCCCCCCCCCCCCCCTTCCACTTACCGTGGTAACTAGAAAAATACAAAACCCAATCTAGAGGGCTACATACATCATTAATGTAGATCGATTTTTTTTTACTACCTGGCAAAATTATTATCGATAGTGGTATATGAGCTCGCAGTCTCACTAGCATTAGCAAAATTAATACAGGATAATTATGCTATATGAAACATGAATATGAAAAAAAACCTGGAGCAGCGGGGTATCGATCCCCGTACCTCTCACATGCTAAGCGAGCGCTCTACCACTTGAGCTACAGCCCCGATATTTGAAAATGTTAATCTAAGCATTAGTATTCTAATTTTAAATTTGTTGCGTTTATAAATTACAATTTATTCACGCTTTATATTTTTTTAGCTTGGCCGATGTTTTACTGTTGTATATTAAAAACTAGCCTATACATCTAGGCCTAATCTGAATCTAGTTTATTAATTGACAATAGCAGGCAATGCTATAGAGCTATATTTCGACTATCTACTGCAAAATACTCTAGATCTAGATCTAGATCTAGTCTAGATCTGGACTACTCTAGCAGTAGCTAGAGTAGACATCTAGATTTAGATCTAGAGTAGACATCTAGAATCTAGATTTAGATTTAGATCTAGATCTACATTCTAGATCTAGATGTCTAGATCTAGACTGTAGATAGAAAAAAAAGATAGATCTAGATCTAGATTCTAGGCCTAGATCTAGATCTAGTCTATAGATTTCTAGAAATAAAATAAATTATAGAATCTACCTGGTCTAAATAAAAACACTACTATAAAGGGCTAAAGACTATCTAGATCTAGATTTTTATCTGGAATTCTAGATCTAGATAGATCTATCTATTATCTAGATCTAGTAACCACATTTAAGAATTAGTTGTCATGATTTATTTCTTTAAAAAAAAATAGATCTAGACTCTAGATCAGTGGTTCTCAACCTTTTTGGAGATACCGATATTAACTGAACCCCACTGGTTGTATGATAAGCCCATTCAACGAACCCTTCTTTTTATCGACCGCACTGACAAAACCCGATCGTGAAACATGAGTCCAGTGGCGTAAGCAGGGGGGGGGGTCATAACCCCCCCCCCCCATAGACCCCTCGGTATATATATATATAAAGTATGAGGGGGGGTGCAAATCGAAAGTTTGAGGCGGGGGGGGGGGTGCAAATCGAAAGCTTGTCCCCGGGTAAAAGTTGGACCCCCCCCCCCTTGAGACGATCCTGGCTACGCTACTGCATGAGTCCCTGAGAGTCTGAGACTGACACACCAAACCCCTGGGGCTTGAACGAACCTAAGTTGGGGGTCATCCATAAATGACGTCATGCTTTTTTTGGACGATATTTACCTCTCCCCCCCCCCTCCCTTCGTCACACGTCGTCACAAAAAACCATACCCCCCCCTAAAATGACGTCACACCTCAACCTACAACCCCCTTCAAAATTGCAGTTGAATTTTTTTATTTTTTTTAACATCGATATTTTTCTAAAATCTTGTCTAAACTATTACAATTTATTAAAACAGTTATCTAAAACGCGAAATAACGTCTAAAATTCGTTTTCTAACTTGCTTTCTTATAATGCAAAAGTGTGACGTCGAAACATCTGACCCCCCCCTCCCCCTCATCACACATCGTCACAAAATTACGGACCCCCCCTCCCCCCTACGAATGTGACGTCATTTATGGATGACCCCTTAAGAGCCACTGCTGTATATTCTAGATCTAGATCTAGGCCTGTTACAAGCAAAGAGTTACAAGCATTCTATAGTCTAGTGGATTAAGAAAACATTTTATTTTGACCTGGGGGTCATCCATAAATGAGGTCACACTGTGGTCTGTAATTTTGTGATGGTGTGTGATGAGGAGGGGGGGGGGGGGGGGTTAAGGTGTGCGACGTCACACTTTTGCATTAAAAAAAAAGCAATGTTAGACAACGAATTTTAGGCGTTACTTTGCGTTTTAGAAAACTGTTTTAATAAAGGGTATAGATCTAATAGGAATTGATTAAAACACTCTATGTCGACAGAGTTCAGACAAGATTTCGGAAAAATATCGCTGTATAAAAAAAAATTGAACTGCAATTTTGAGGGGGGGGGGGAGGTTGTTGGCTAAGGTGTGACGTCATTTTAGGGGGGGGGGGGGGGTTCTGGCTTTTTGTGACGATGTGTGACGGAGGGAATGGGGGAGGTAAAAATCGTCCAAAAAAAGCGTGACGTCTTGTATGGATGACCCCTGAATTGGATCTATTGTAGATATTAGATATTAAATCTACATTAGACTAGATTGTAAGGCTTAATAATTGATAGACCTAGAATAGACCTATTTTGTGCAGCCACGCAGGTTACCAAAAATGCATGCAGTAGGACTATACATCTTAATACTGTTGTAGATGGGTAAATGATGTTGGGATATCTAAAGACAGAGTTTCCTTCAGAGACAAGCAAAAAAAAAAATATTAAAGAAAATACATAGGCTACTTTAACCCTATGCAGGGCCGGCGCTACCTATAAGGCGAACTAGGCGGTCGCCTAGGGCGCTGTCCGTAGGGGGCGCAAAAATTGGGTGGAAAAACAAATTGAAAGTTTGAGGGGGGTTCAAATCAAAAGTTTGTCTCCGGGCGCCCGGAAGGGTCGCTACGCCTCTGATAATACGGGGGCACGAAAAAAAAATTACGGGGGGGGGGGGGCGCTTTTAATAAGTTTTGCCTATATGGCGCTAAATAACCTGGAGCCGGCACTGTGTCCATGTCTAAATATCATTTTTATGTCACTAACACTCAGAGTCGTAGCGAGGGCGGGACGTGGGGTGCGGACCGCACCAGGTGACACGTCATTTAGGGGGTGACACCAAGGCAAAAAAAAAAAAAAGGCAAAATGTACAGAAGAAAAATGCTTTTTTTTTTGCCAGTGCCATTAATGATTTATTAAAGTTAAATAGTCTTTTAAGTACGGATCGACTATTATTACAAGGGGGTAGGGGTGACACCATGACGTAAACGCGCTAAATGTAGAGAAAGCAATGCTACACCCGACTGTATTATTAACAGACAAAAGATAAACATCGTTACTATTAAGTCTGCAGTCATTAAAGCTGATACACATACATACATGTACGCGTATGGGGCATAAATTTAAATTATAGTCGTATGTAGGCCGACACACGCACACATATTATATATATATATCTATTACTTTGTGACTTGGGGGGTGGGGTCACACCACGAATTGCCGCACCGGGTGACACCCGATCTAGCGATGCCACTGCTAACACTACAACCCCCCCCCTCTCTCTCTCATACAACTGATGTCAAATCGAGAGATCTAAGTGATCTAGCATGTAGAGACACAAAAACTTAAATGGGGGCGGGGGCGGACACTAGTAAAGTATGCATTTTCAATATATATATATATATATATATATATATATATATATATATATATATATATATATATATATATATATAGCGAGATATAGGCTTATAAGTTAACATTATAGACCGCTTATACATAATTTCTAGCACCACAGCAGCATTGTGAGTTCTAATGCGGGGGGGGGGGGGGGGGGCTGCTCGCGCCAGGTGACTATAATAGACCTGAAATGTTTTAGAGGATGACACCTAATAAAAAAAATGCAAGATGTACAGACAAAGTAGTTTTTATGCTCAAACAAATAAAGTTAAGAGGATGTGGAAACTGCAAAATCTTGCGCGCGTGTTGAAGGGTGTGGGGGGGGGGGGCATTGCATCAATTGACAGTGTGTGTGTGTGTGGGGGGGGGCATTGCATCAGTTGACAGTGTGTGTGTGTGGGGGGGCATTGCATCAGTTGACAGTGTGTGTGGGGGGGGGGCATTGCATCAGTTGACAGTGTGTGTGGGGGGGGGACATTGCATCAGTTGACACCAGTCATAGTGACTCAGCTGAGTCCCCCCCCCCCAATCCCCCACAATTTCTAAAGTATTAAGCCTACAAAATTTACTAGTACAAAGGACCTAAGATTAAAAATAAATAAGCTAGTGGAATCCCATGTTTAGAGACAATTGCAATTGTTATATCTTCAAGAGACATTATTTATCGCAACTGTGACCACGGTCAACCTAATTTATAATAATAATAATGTATGTTCTCCTTTCGGATTTACTAAGGAACATATGGAGAATCAAGCAGAGGTGACACTTCGCAAACAAACTCGATTTGTGGCTACTTTCGTAAGACTACAACCATGACAACCGAATCTTCCAGCTTTCTCTGTCGAACGAGTTTTTGCCATGACATTTTACCCCCCCCCCCTTCCGCTTTTCCAGTGGATTCCACACCAGCATCTGTGTGGTACCATGGTGCTCAAATGGTGATTTTTCCCAGTCCAGCCCTGGTTACTAAAAATACACCACCCACAAAATGTTACAATTACCAACAAGTAGAATACATCACAATATTCCTTAAGACAAATTTTAAAACTTTTCCTGTGACTTTTTCCCCCCGGTCACCAAATGTCACCTGGGTGTTAGGGTCCCATGAATTCTGAATGGTTTCCAAAATGGCTTCATGATTTGAAGGTCCATTTGTTGGGGCAAGTAGGGATTATTGAAACAGATTTATTGGTTAAGTCATATACTATTTTTTTTCTCTTTGTCGCGATTGTGAGTTTTTAAGCAATTTTACTTTTACATTATATACATGATCCTGCCATGTAAAAGTTGGGGCAACACCGTCGATTTTCAGCCACGGTTTTAATATATATAGTTTCATTCAAAATTGTGGTTTCCCCCGCTATTTACAGTTTCGCTTATGCTGAACACTTTTGTGTAAGATGAGCTTATAGATCTATATCGAACCAGTAAGACCAGTGTTTCTTCCAGACTTTTTCCTCCGGGGGGGGGGGGGGGGGGGCGCTTGAAATGTTCGGGGGGGGGGGGCGCTTGAAATGTTGGGGGGGGGGGGGGGCGGAAGAAACTCTGAGTAAGACTTTAGCCATACAAAGCACCCCCCCCCCCAAAAAAAAGAAAAACAAAAAAAAAAACCAAAAAAAAAAAACAACAGCAACAATAACAAACAAACATGACTTAATGACATTGTCCATTAACACCCCCATTTAATAAAAGCACATTATTATTGTTACATGAATGCTAGATTCTGTAGACATAGGCCAATGACATGATAGCAAGATATTTAATTACGTTAATTTTATACAATAAAATAACTTATTAAATATTAAACTATGAACATCTAAAATCTAATATGGTATAACCTCAAACAAATCAGTATTATTATTATGATTGTGGAATGATTTTTACTTTCTCGTATATACGTAGTATAGAGAAAGTATTGTAATCGTGCAAAAAAAAAAAAATCGAGATTTTTACAAATCTCGACGTTTTACACCTCACTGATACGGAAAAACATAATTTTGCAATCTTGTCCGTATGTCTGTGTGTGTGTGTGTGTCTGTCTGTCTGTCTGTCTGTCCGTGTGTAAACACGATAACTTGAATACCGTTACAGCTAGGTTGATGAAATTTCATATATAAGTATTTTATCAAAATCGTAGATCCGTATCAACTTTTGAGCGATTTCCGATAACCGGAAGTGGTACTTTTCCTACTTTGAATTTTTTAAAAGCCTATAACTTGAGTACTATTTCAGATAGATAAATGAAATTTCACATGTAAGTAAAAGATCTAATTCTCTACCTTCTGTTAAATTTTGAGTAATTTCCGTTGACAGGAAGTAGTAATTTACGCTACTTCCGATTTCTCAAAAAACTAATGTAAATTTTAAAAGTACTAATAATATTGCGCACTATTATACACACCTTTATTAGGCGTTCGCTTGGTGCGCAATTGTTTTTTACTGAGATTCTATTCTATTTTTAAAAGTTTTAGTATTTAAAATGGATTAAAAATCATAACTATATCCCCAGTTACCATCCCCTTGTTGTTTTATATAAGAATATTCGAGAAAGTTTAGGGGAGATCACTACCGGTTTATTTAAAAAATAATATCATTTCATTATTTAGCTTGAGATTTCTAGCTTTGGTAAAAATTTCCGCAACCCAGGGACATGTCGTCCCATTTCCCGCCACGAGCTTCCTAGTGTAGCTCTTCAGTAAAACACGATCTTCAGACTACAAAATGTCCGAGTTTGCAGTGTTTTAGTTTTTTTACACCATTAAAACTGCTTAAGATGGGATTGTCTGAAGATGGAGAAGAAATTATTTTGCAGCGATTTGAGGAAATTTGCCAGGATCTTAACATGGACTCATCAACCAAAGAAGAAGCCTGGCAAAATTATCAAAAGATTCAGATGAATTACACCCTCGAGGTAAGAAGGAGCAACTGTTGAAGTGTAAAAAATAAATAAAAAAATAACGGGACAGTTCTAACGGGTCGAATCAGGTGGCTTAGTTTAATAGTTAGATCTACTTTATGATGAGTTGGCCTAACTAATCAAAAGTAAACTAGATTCTACTGCATTTTATATTATTAATTTATTAGATCTAGGTCATTCTACTGTCTAGCTTCTAAATTCTAATCTAGATTTCTAGAATCTAGATTTCTAGATTCTAGATCATCTAGAATGTATAGATCTAGAATCTTAAATCTAGAATAAGAATAGATCTAGACTAGCTACTAGATCTAGTTAGACGTCTAGCTTAGCTAGACTAGATCTAGATTTCTAGTTACTAGAGGACTATTCTCTCAATCACTGTAGTAGTAGTGTAGTGTGTGGCAGTGTGAGGACATCGCTATTCACTAGACTTGGATAATGGATAGACTAGACTGCTAGATTAGAATAGAATATAGATCTATAATCTAGATTCTAAATCTAGTAGATCTAGATCTAGACTATTAGCTGCTACAGTTCTAATCTAGATTCTAGATCTATAAAAATAAGACTCTAGTCTTTCTAGCTACTCGCTAGACTAAATCTAGATTCTAGGTCCAGAACTCTATTATCTAGATCTAGTGACCTTGTCTGATTTAGGCGTAACATAAAAAAATAGAGCTTGAACTGAGTTAAACGGCTTTAACTTAATTACTGTATTACTGGCCTAAACTCTAAACTAAAATTAAAATATCACATCAAGCTATAGCCCAAAAGAGCCTAAATAAGTAGACTAGGCCTAGGTCCTAGACTTTGCAATTTTGAAATTTTTAAACATTATTTTTCCAAATTGAGGTTGTGTCAATATTTTTGCATAATGATAAATCAGTCTTAGATTAATTAAAGTTAACCCCATCCCCCCACCTAAAATGTGACTCAATAGGATTTTTTTGTATCTTATAACCCAAGTGAAATTTGAGCTTAATAACTTTGTCCATTCTAAATTGTTAAACTTGGTATAAGAAAATTCAGATTTAGTTATAATAGTTTTGCTTTTGATAATGTACTTTTTAAAATTATAACATGTGATATTTTCTTATGATCAAGTTACATTTGTTTTGGGTTGAAAAAGTAATGAATAATTTTCACAAACAATGAGTCTCTATGCCCCACTCTCATGCATGTGAATTTTTGTTTCCAGGGGGACCAAATGCAATGGCTGGCTTGTGCACTGTATGAGGCTTGCCGACGTGGCTCTGTCCCTACTGTGGGTCAGGGGACCATAGAAGGGAACTGTGTTTCTCTTACCAGACTGCTTAGATCATCAAAATTTAGGTAGCAATACATGTTTACTATTGCAATTAATATTATTACTAATTATTACTCATTAAGTTGGTTATATAGTCACGCCATGTTTAATTATATTATCTGTAGTTATTTGTCATTATGCATTTTTACTGTATTAACTATTTGATTGCCTATGTTTTTATACTAAAAATATATAAATTGATTATCATAAATTTAAATTAATTAAAAAAATATTAAACAGAATGAAGACAATTGACAGGGGAGTAATGGCAATCAAAGTGTTATATATTTTGTGAATCATTTCATATTGTTTAATTGTTTATCATTTACCCTGAAACATAGTTCTGTTCACAGTTTGATACAGTTCTTCAACAAGATGAGGAAATGGTCAGACATGGCCAGCCTACCAAAAGCCTTCAGGGACAAGATCGACAAACTGGAGAGGAACTTTGCAGTGTCTACTGTTATCTTCAAGAAGTTTGAGCCAATTTTCCTGGACATCTTCATCAACCCAGCCCATGAAATACCACGGCAACAGAGAGGAAGAAAGCAGAGGTAAGGGGGAGTAAGAGTTGTAACATGTTTACATGATCCATCTAGATGCTTTTCTGCATGTCGCTCTACCTGCATGGATGAGGCTGTTTGTCAAAACATATTTACACAATTCATCCCTATATAAACAATTGTTCCACATATAGATAATATAAAAATAACTTGTCATTTAGTAGTATAGCCATTTAGGCAGTTAAACTTTTTTTTTAGTTTTTATTTTATTGACAGTCTAAGTTTTTTTTCTCTTCCTTTTATATCATTAATGCTCCCTACCTTTGACGCTCATTCTTATACCTTACCCATCATACCTGACACCTGATCATCAGAGCTATTTATGAGAAAAGGAGAAAATGGACTAAAAAAGGACTGCAGCTAACAGAAGGGTACAAGAAAGAATTTTTTTTTTGGTGTAGTATATAGGCTGTTTCAGCTAATTCCTGTTTGCTCTTACATGAAATAAAGGTGAAAGTTCTCTCTTGTGTGTTGCGCTAACAACTTGAGGAAAACTTGTCTTTAATAAGCACGCAACTGTTGTGGAGCGAAAGTTAACAAATGCTAAGCTAAATAATTAATTCTTCTTGCACTAATGATTTTTTTAATATAAAACAAAAACAAAAAACAACATATCAAGGGCTTGATGTATTGTTAATATTTTAATTTCACCCCTTCAACTTACAAGGTCACTATTTTAGACATTGTTATTAAAAAATATTAACACCCTTTCATTCTTAAGTTTAGATGATAACTGATATATTAAAAAATTAAGTTACACAGTTTCTACATGACAATTCAGTAATTAGAGCGCTACTTAATTATAGAAATGTACATGTTTAAAAAATAGTTTAAGTCCTGAAACTTGTTGCAAGTGACCATTGTAATACAGATTAATCATGACTGATTGGACCTTGTGGCTAATGGTTTACTGGTTAAATGGACACACAATTAACGTAGCCATTTGATTTTCCAGGAGGTTACCTTGCACATCAAACGAAGTTTTCAAGTTTGCCTGGACCTTGTTTGTACTTGTTAAAGGCAAGTTTCATTGTTGTGATGAGCAACTACCTTTCTTTACATTTTATTCATAAACTGAAATTAAATATTAAGACAAATTGTTTTAGATACACCTAACATTATGCATTGGATTGCATATTTTAACGTTTATCAGTTTGTGTGTAATATTTAACTTATATTGGATCGTGTGAGATTTTAACTTACGTTACAGTATGTGTGATTTTAACATGTATTGGTTATAATGTGATATTGCAGGCAACTTCCCAGCTATTAGTGATGACTTGGTCAACTCCTATCACCTGCTGCTGTGTTGTATTGACTGGATCTTTGCCAACGCAGTTTTAGGAGGAAGAAAAGATCTCTTGAACAGAGACTTTGAAGGTAGCACATGCTTGTACTTACACCTAATCTAACATATTAGAGTAAACAACAGCATATAAACTGCTTTCACCTTGTAAAAAGTAATTTTAGCTAACATATTTCCTAGTCCTGTTCTCTCTTTTAATGAAATAATAGTTTGTGGTATTGTGCCACAAACAAATTCCACATTTTCTCCAAAACACTGTCTACATACAGATTACCTGGTTTGTTTTCTCAGTTAATGTATACAGGTAAATTTGTTTACAGGTTTGCCAGAAGATTTTCAAAGTGTAAACTGGAAGCCAGAAGCAAGCACCCCATGCATCATGCAGATTTTGTGTGATAAACACGATGGGCTGGTGGTGGAGGCTAAGACCATCAAAGAACACTGGTGGAAGCCACACATCAGGAAGTTGTTTGACAAGAAGGTCTGTTGACATGTTTTGTGTTACGCTGCTTGTAAGATTATACGGGGTTAAAACATAAGCCAATGCTGATAAGTTGCATATAATATTGTTTTATTACTAGTAAGATAAAAGTTTAAAAATATCTTCCATTCCTAGACACTGGTGGGAAAGCCAACCAATCTTTCTGCAATACTGGAGCTTGGCAACTTTGAGGAAAATGTGTATGTGAAAATTTACTTTGTTTTGTTTTACTTTTTTAAAACATGATGTGATGACAGCATAATCTAGTTGTATAAATGCATGCAGTAAACAGGTTAATGTGACAGCATAGTGTAGTTGAATAAATACATGCTTGAGAACCCAGAAATTATGAGCTCAGTTTCTCCAGATGGAGACCTAACAGTCCCCTCACCATCCATTAATGATAGTTTAATGTGCTGAGAGAGGATGTAAAAGCTGTTGAAACAAGGGGGGGGGGGGTGATGTGCCAAGTTTACATCCTGTTTTTTGCCTGTCTTGAGCCAGTTGTGCCCTTATAAGGGAGAGATAGTTTAATGTGCTGGGAGAGGATGTAAAAGCTGTTGAAACAAGGGGGGGGGGGTGATGTGCCAAGTTTACATCCTGTTTTTTGCCTGTCTTGAGCCAGTTGTGCCCTTATAAGGGAGAGATAGTAATAATTTAAATATTTACCTTTTTAAAAAAAAATATAATGTGTAAGTCATCCTTAGTTTTTATTAGTTTTTTTATGAAAACAAAATATGGTTTAAGTTAGTGTAGAAGGTGGGTGAAAGAAGACTAACATATATTTTCTTTTTTTTTCTAGAAAAATAATCAATAATTTATATGAAGAGTATGTCCTGAGTGTGGGTGACTTTGATGAGAGAATATTTCTGGGTGAGGATGCTAACGAGGAGATTGGAACCCCAGGGGGACAGAACACAACAGAGTTGGCTGAGCAAATGCAGGTCAAACGCTCGTTGAAGCAGCATTTTGATGAGGTAAGAAAGGCTGATGGTTGCTAAGGTGAAGTTTTTTATAATACATTTTGTTCTGATACCCATGTATATGACCATTTTTTCTATTTTACATAAAAATTACTTTTTAACTCAGTACTGAATTATACTTACAGTGTCTTGAAAATGTTGATTTATTTAACAATTCATAAAATAATTTGCTTTGAATTTAAACCATTCTTTAGAATACAACCTCCTCACTTTGTAAATATGCCTTTCAACTTGTTTAATATTTAGACATATTTTTGTTAAAAACAAAGTCATAAATATCTGTATTTCCACCATAAATATTTAAGTACTTAGCATAAATAAATAGGTAACTTATGAATATCAGCACAAGTTGTACAGTGAAAATTAATTTTCAGTGGTTTGTTGCTTTGTTAGCAGTTATCCAACCAGGTATTTTTATTGCTACTACTTTTTATTAGTTGATAATATTGTGCTGATCTCTTACCTACCAACAGACCAAATCTTTGACCCCGTCCACTCCTCTGACTGGACGCAGGTATTTGAAAGAAAAGGATCTTAGTGTAACCCCTGTATCCACCGCCACCCAGAGTGTGTCGCGCTTGCAGAATTTGTTGTCTGGGTCTAAGACATCCCCATCTGATTTGTTGTTAGACATTTTCAAGTAAGGCACAAAGGGGTTTTACGCTTTCACATAGTCACAACAATAGTTTCATGTCTTAAACTACATCACAAAAATAGTTTCATGTCTTTAAGTCACACGATGGTCTCCTGTCATTTAAGTAAGTCACAAAAAGTGCAGACTTACAGTTTGTCATGAAAAAGGAATAGTTATGTCTATAATATTTTTAGGCTAAGGGCTGAAGAATATAAACTGACTGGTCACTTCGCACTATAATCCTGAACTGCCAAAAACAGATCACTAATGATTGACTGTTAAATGTACTGCCTGCCATTGTTCAGTATTATAGAAAGCAGATCACTAATGATTGATTTTTGTGTATATTTCTAACCCGAAAGCAGACTACTAATGATTGATCATTTTTTATACAGGAGCTGCAGTGTAAATCCACAAGATGAGATCACACAAAGGGTGAAGGAGATGGGGGAAATATTTTGTAAACACTATGCAAAAGTAAGTTTGCTGCATCTTATTATGCATCTTATTCTAATACTCCAGAAGACATCTAAAATAGGAAATTTACTATGACAAATGAGATTTTACCGAATCTAAACCTTATCTACAAAGACCTGATGTTATTGTCTTACCTTGCTGTATTGTTTTAAATGAACCAATAGAGTGTGTCTGATGTATTCACTGCCTTTTTGTTTCAGTCAAGTGAAAGTCATGCGGGTGCCACTGTTGACTTTGCCCGCAAGAGACTCCAGTTGGGTGAAAGCTTGTATTATAAAACTCTGGAAGCCATCGCACTAGGGGAGAGAAAACGACTGACAGGAGGAGAAAATAAAGGGATTAATTTACTGGTAGGTGATGCTAATGTCCCTAGGACACTCTTGGGTTTGTTGAGCCCATAAATCACACATATTTTTCTGATGGTTTCCTGTTGATAATATCTACCTTAACTTTGTTAATCTCAAAGTTTATAACAGAGATGCTGAACCTATCACTGGATGTGGCTATTATTTTTTCAGGGTTTGCTGGAGAATGATTTTTTTCATCGCTCCCTGTTCGCCTGTTGTCTTGAAATTGTCATTTTCTCCTACAACTCTCAAAGGCAGGTTATTCATTCTAAATTTGTTTTTAGTATTTTAATAGGGAACTTTAAAAAATATTAAATTGCTCTACATTAATGAAGGAATTGGGCAAGGCAATTAAAAAAAAGGTCACTGCTAATATAGTTTCACTGAAAACATTGTAATTTTTCCTTTTAAAATAATTCCTGGATCAGGACTTTCCCGTGGATTGTGGATATATTTGAGCTGGGCAGCTATCACTTCTACAAGGTGATTGAGATTATCATCCGGGCGGAGAAAGGGCTGTCAAGAGATGTTGTCAAACACCTGAATCATGTGAGTCTAGTGCTGCATGCACTGTTACATTTTGTTTTCATTGACTGGATTTTATGACACTGTTTAGTTTTCTGCTTGGTATAACTATTTGATGGTTAGGGATCATCCAGTTATGATATTCACATGAGGGGGGGTCCAAAAAAGTTATATTTTGGGGGAGTGGGGTTGTTGCATTCACATGCTTGTTTAGTGTGGATTGAGGTAGGGGTCTAAAATAAAAAAGA
The DNA here is from genome assembly GCF_028476545.2 of Physella acuta. Taxonomy (NCBI): domain Eukaryota; kingdom Metazoa; phylum Mollusca; class Gastropoda; family Physidae; genus Physella; species Physella acuta. The sequence continues at coordinate 165,571 of NW_026732005.1, forward strand.
AAACATTTTGTGGATGTCATAAATGGATAACGTCTTAATTAATGAAACCTATGTACATCAAAAACTAGAAATACAAAGTTTGTGTAAACATTGTGTCTACCAGATAGAGGAAAGTATTCTAGAGAGCTACGCCTGGAGAAGCGACTCCCCAGTCTGGGATGCCATCAAAGACAACACAGTGCCTAACTGTGAGGATGTGAGTACACTCTGGATGTTCATGCTACTGGTGTACACTTTGTTAAATGTGTACACTGTGTGTACATGTTGGTCATCACTTTCATGTATAAACATCCTCCCTTTCCCATCTTTCTGTAGAATATCATTCCTTTCCTGTAGACTTGAGAGTAAAGGCTAAAGCTTTTATTGTACTGTTCATTGTGGTTACTATTATTTTGTGTGAAACCTTGCAGGTGACGCCCATGAACCTAATGGAGGGCAGCAAGCAAGGTATGGCCACAGCTGCCGTCGCCAAACACCCAAGGCTTCGATCTCTTGTGGGTGACATCAAAAGTTTACAAAAAAGTAAAAAGAAATTTTTTTTCTTTCCTTACTCACGTCATTTGACAAAATTAATATTATAATTTTGTGCCCCATCACATATTAATTTAGTATTAGCTTACTTATTGTAACTTACAATGGTTTAGTTGTAGAGCTGATCAGTTGAATGTATTGTGATCTTTCAGCCTCTGAGCCCCCCCAGTCACCAGGGGCACCACTGGCATCTGACAGGTTTAGCTCCCCGTCTCCTGGCAATGCTAAAAGAAGATTGTTTGGTGCTGGACCGTCCAGTGTGCCGCTGTCCCAGGCGATCTCTGTCCCACCCAATGTCTCCACCCTCAACACCACCACATACACCCGCACGGTGACCACTTCAGGGGTGACCATCATCTCCTCCCCCCACCAACTGCCCACTGTCTCCCACAGTAACTCTGCTTCCCGCTCTATTCTGCTGAGTCAGTTAAAGGGTGGAATGTCGGACACACTGATCGTCTCAAACAAGGTAAGCATTTTTTTACTGCATGTTTGTTTGCTTATTTTTTTTTTTACTTTTGCATGAAGTTTAGTTTGGTTTTTGTTAAGTTTTTGTTTAACCAAGGTTTGGTTCAATGGTGCAACACACTGGCATCTGGTGGCTGGGGTTAACAAATTAATGAAAAACAAGGAAGTGATGTGAATAATCTGGAGGAACAAAACACAAGAAATGACATTTGGACATAGTTATCAGCAGTGACAACAAAAACAATCTTAGCTCATTTTCTGTTAAATTTACACAAATTTCAAAATTGTTTTTAAAAAAAAATTTTGTTAAGATGAATAATTATAATTTTTTTTATCTACTCAAAGAGAAACCCATTCAAATCATAATTAGTAGTTTTTAAAGTTTGCAAGTAGTTGTTTTCAAGTAGTGAACATTCAACTTTCTAAGACACTACCATTTTACCTCCATGATTAAACAAGGATTGAAATTGTTTTTGTACTGCTGAGCTAGTTGTTCATGTCACTTTTTCACCTTTAACCTTTTACCTCTCTTGTTCATTCATCACTCTCAGGGGTATCAGATCGCCCTGAAAGTTCGAATTTGAAACGTGAGCTGTTTTGGCTTTCTTAGCAGTTAAAATATTCCACTTCCTGTTTTCATGTCAGTGCAAGGGGTGCAAGAGGGAGGGATGATGTCATAAAACCTTGTCTTTAAATAAAAAAAAACTTTGTATTGTAAACAAAAATTTAAACTAAAAAAAATTGTCAAAATTTTCCCCAAAACTTACAGATAGCTTCGGCTCTCGCGCCAACATCGACACTTCCAAGATCTGATTCCCCGCCTCCTGTTATCACATCCACCATTCTGAAAACCCAGAATTCTGGGGAACACACGATAATCGCGGCTGCTGCGGGCAGTGGCAGTGTTCTAACCACGCCCATATGGAAACCCAACTGTAGCTCCACCCAGCAGGCTATTGTGGCCATCAATGAAGATGGAAGACAGGTAGCGCTCTCCGTTTTTCAATGTTTATAAAAGTTGGTCCAGTGCTGTGTAAGCTGGATGGGATAAACTTTTAACTGAGTGGTCAGTCAAGTTTATAATTGCCACGGGTTATTCTAGCCTGTCGAAGTTCTATTATCCCTGTCATTGGTGACTGACCTTTAATATTGTTGACCATGACAATGACATGATTATGACCTGTTGTTGTGTTGAACATAGGTGCGCCAGTTGTGTACATTGTGTAAGTTTCAGTAATTTTCACACCATGCAGTGGTGGTAAAAAAATGGATGCCACTTAAATTGTGCGTAAGTGTAATGGAGAACAAAATTGTGAGGATGACTTTTCTAAAAAAATATATTTCAAAATGTTTACAACATATAAGTTAATGGGTAGGGGACCATGCTGCCAGTAGCTTATAAATAATACTTGATTGCCTGTTTTTTATTACTTCTTATAAAACTAAACTGTTAAATCCTAATCTTTTGTACTGCTTGCAGAGATTTATTATTTAAATACTAATTTGTTCAGAGTTGAATACTAACCTAATGTTGATTGGCTGAGGTTTGATGTTAGGTTGTTAGGCTGAGGCCTGTTGTTAGACTGAATTTTGTTGGGTGAGGCTTGATATTAGACTGAATTTTATTGGCTGAGGCCTGATGTTAGCTGAAGTTGATTGGCTGAGGCCTGTTGTTACATTGAAGTTGATTGGCTGAGGCCTGATGTTAGACTGATGTTGATTGGCTGAGGCCTGTTGTTAGACTGAAGTTAACATTTCCTTGAGGTGTCCATTTAACTGATGATGAAACAAGCATGTGTAGAAATGGTTTTTGTTTTCATCAGATTTTGATACCCGTCCAGATAGCCCAGCCCTCAGGGAGTGTCACATCCACTACAACTGTGGCCACCACGGCAGCCTCAGGCTCCATCAGTTCAGCTCCCAGCACCATCACCATCTCTAGGAAACCATACAGGGTCGGTCTCTCACCTCTTCCACAATACCAACTGTATAGCTCTACTATTTCAACAATCATACACAATTTTTTGATAGTGTTTCTTTGCTAAGTTTTGGGCTAGTACTAGTCTCTTGGTGTGAAGTGGTGTGAAGCCTAGCCAAGAGGACTATCCACAATGGTAATAATTAATAGTTAACAATAATTGAAGATTATGTGTTACTGTATGTTCCAGCCACTGCTGGTGAAAACGGATAAAACTGAGCCCGACCACAGCTACACCAAGCCCAAAAGGACAGGATCTCTGGCTCTCTTCTTTAGAAAAGTGAGTAGAGTTAGTTCTTCCCCTTACCCACCTCCTCCCTTCCCTAGCTGTTGCCTGATAAAAGCTCCTCCCCATTCCCAGAATTTTCTTGTGTCAATTGCACCCTCTTCCTAGCTTCTCCCCTTTCCTCCCATTGTTTCCGGCTCATTCCATGTAAAAATGAAAGCTCACACGAGTTCGATTACTATAATTACTAAAAATCCATGCCCAATTTGAGTTAATAATGCCCCTGGACTGATTAAGATGGTCAATTATCTATAGGTGTACCATTTAGCCAGCGTACGGCTCCGTGACCTATTTGACAAACTGGACATTGAGGATGATGAACTGCTGAAGAAGATCTGGACATGCTTTGAGTACGCGATGGTCAACCATGTCCATCTGATGTGTGACAGACACCTTGACCAGCTGATCATGTGCTCCATGTACCTGATCGCCAAGGTGACGGAGAAACCCTTGACCTTTCAGAACATCATGAAGTGCTACAGACTCCAGCCTCAGGCCCACAGCCATGTAAGTACCCTGTTGGTTAATCATACATGCAGTTTGGGGAGGGGGGGGGGAAGCACCATCTTTGTCTTGGTCGCAGAACACCAGTCTTAAGTTTACTGTTTTAACCCCTACCAGGCCTGCGTCTTTGTACTTGATTGTCCCCATCTCCTGGTCTCCTGCACATTAAAACCTCAAGAGGTTTTCCTATGATGATGATTTAGATTTTTTTTTTCTGTTAGTGCTGCATTTTTTTTCCCCTTACTAGGCAAAGTACTGAAAATTAAGTTCAGTGGACTGATGGGGCCTTATGTCATAAATTATATGATACCTATAAAAATATTAACAAGGCAAATTCACTGTTACTATTTACCTGTATTTTACCCTTATCCTGACCATAGCCTTTGCCCTACTCCTGACCTGGTCATGGTCATGACCCTCCTCCTGACCTTAGCCTTGACCTTAATTCTAATTTCTTGTATTTAGGTCTACAGAAGTGTCTTACTGACGACAAGACACCGTCATGGTTCAGGTAGCAGTGACAGCAGCAAAAGTAACGAAGGCAGCGGAACGTCCTCACCTGTCAATGTTGATAAAGACAGAGATAAAAGTAATCATTGACAGAAATCTTTTATTAGCTCTTTCAGTGCTTAAACTTCGTTTTTTACAAAGCTTTTGATTGTGTTAGCCATAATTTTAACATGTGCATAAAGGAAGACATAATGTGAGACTTGGCATTTTATACATGTAAACTTTAAATTTAATACGAGCTTGTTGTAAGGATAATGGTGCTACCTCCTCATTTGTTTTTTTGTGTGTGTATGACCAGAGCATCCATCAGTAAGGTCGTCCAGTACCTTGCCACACAGCAGCCATCCCCCCACACCCACCAGATTTGTGGGGGGAAGTGTGGACGATGTGGAGGAGGAGCGGGGAGACTTGATCAAGTTCTACAACCTGGTGAGTGGATTGATTTGTGTTGGGGGAAACTTGTCAGTCATTGATAATATCATGATTCATGGGGTGTTGGGGGGAACTTGTCAATCATGTAAATTACCATTTTTTAATTCCTAAATATTAGGCAGTATGTTTTTTGTTTTTAAAGTCATATTATAACTCAGATTATTGGTCACAGGCCAAATAGCTAAAACACTTTAATTTTTAAGGTTTATCTAAAGAAGATTCGCAACTTTGCTCTCAAGTTTGCAGAAAAAAATAATGATGCATCGGTAAGTATTCAGAAAGTTGAGAAAACATTGTAACATAGTACAGTAACTACTAAAACATGTGCTTATCTTGAATGAATGTTAATTTTCCTGTACCTTTCAGGACCTGCCCAAGCTGTCCCCCCTACCTGCGGTCAGGTGTTTGACCTCCTCACCCCGTAGGGTGTCCAGCAGCTACCCACTCTTCATCTCCCCCCATAGAGGGACAACTGGACCCTTGCCACAGGGCATGTCCTACTCCATCAACCTCAGCCCTTCCAAGGTAACTGATACTAACAATGGTCGGGTCAGGTTTTATTCCTCAGAACTTGTGAAAAACCTATTCTAACAATGGTGTAGTCTGGTGCTATTCCGGATAACTGTGAGATCTTAAAAATCTTAAAGAACATTTTGTGCAGGTTGAGCCAAAGTATAACACATTTAGCAGAAGAAAAGTGATGTCATAAATTTATTTTAAAATTACTTTTAAGGGCTAGATTGATATTTTCCAAGCATGCACTTCATATTAAAATGATAGCATCTAATATCAATTGTTACTTTAAAAAAAAATTGTTTTTTGTCATCTTAAACTGACAGAGTAGGTAGAATAATTACCAAAAATATTCCTAAACTTGAAGGTAGAGCAAAGACTCATCCAGCAGATTACTCTGTTATATAAATAAAAAAATAGTTTAAATGTATAGTTTCTGAACTCACTGCTGGTTGTAAATTACCTCCCCCTTTTTAAATTACCTGCCCCTGTTGCCGTGTTATTGCTATCCCCTTCACACCAAATGTTTTCATTCAACAGGACCTCCAGGCCATCAACAGGATGATCAAGCAGGGCGTGTTCAAGTCCTCAACCAAGCGTGTCCTGGAGGTGGACAAGGAGGACTCTGTCTGCAGCTCGGCCAAGCGGCTGGCCAGTGGTCACCCTTTCATCAAGAGACTTCAGGACATTGGGACGATGGACAACCCCAACTGTTAGGCTCAAGCCTGGCATGGACTAGTTTGGGCAGTAGGTGGCACTGTGATAGGCAGCTGATATATGTGTGAATTTGTGACAGCATCAGTCAGTACTGAGAGGATTAGTGCCCACATCAGTCAGTACTGAGGATTAGTGCCTCCAGCAGTCAATTCTCAAAGGATTAGTGCCCGCATCAGTCAGTTCTGAGAGGATTAGTGCCAGCATAACTCAGTACTGAGAGGATTAGTGCCCACATCAGTCAGTACTGAGAGGATTAGTGCCCACATCAGTCAGTACTGAGAGGATTAGTGTCAGCATAACTCAGTACTGAGAGGATTAGTGCCTGCATTAGTCAGTTCTGAGAGGATTAGTGCCTGCATTAGTCAGTTCTGAGAGGATTAGTGTCAGTATAACTCAGTACTGAGAGGATTAGTGCCCACATCAGTCAGAACTGAGGATTAGTGCCCGCATCAGTCAGTTCTGAGAGGATTAGTGTCAGCATAACTCAGTACTGAGAGGATTAGTGCCCACATCAGTGAGAACTGAGAGGATTAGTGTCAGCATAACTCAGTACTGAGAGGATTAGTGCCCGCATCAGTCAGTACTGAGAGGATTAGTGTCAGCATAACTCAGTACTGAGAGGATTAGTGCCCACATCAGTCAGAACTGAGAGGATTAGTGTCAGCATCAGTCAGTACTGAGAGGATTAGTGCCTGCATTAGTCAGTTCTGAGAGGATTTGTGCCTGCATAACTCAGTACTGAGAGGATTAGTGCCCACACCAGTCAGTTCTCAGAGGATTAATTTAATCTATTCAGCCTAACAAATAATTTAGGCAACTGGATATGGATTTTTTAAAAACAATTTTAAATGGAATATGTTTGCTACAATTTTTTTTCATGGAATCTACTTCATCTTGCTGATTTATTCGAAGATTTTGCTGAATCATTTGACATGGTGGTGGTAAGTTAACAGAGGTGTAAAGCCTTCAGATTACCACTTAAACTTAAGGCTAATGCTTGCAAATAGAGCTTTTTGTTTTATTGTTTTAGTTGATGAATACATAGGAGTATTACATAGTTTTGTTTTGTATGGGTCAAAGTTGAGACCTGTACTAATGCTCCAGGGGTCAAAGTTGAGACCTGTACTAGTGCTCCAGGGGTCAAAGTTGAGGCCTGTACTAGTGCTCCAGGGGTCAAAGTTGAGGCCTGTACTAGTGCTCCAGGGGTCAAAGTTGAGGCCTGTACTAGTGCTCCAGGGGTCAAAGTTGAGGCCTGTACTAGTGCTCCAGGGGTCAAAGTTGAGGCCTGTACTAGTGCTCCAGGGGTCAAAGTTGAGGCCTGTACTAGTGCTCCAGGGGTCAAAGTTGAGGCCTGTACTAGTGCTCCAGGGGTCAAAGTTGAGGCCTGTACTAGTGCTCCAGGGGTCAAAGTTGAGCTCTGTAAAGTGCTCCAGGGGTCAAAGTTGAGCTCTGTAAAGTGCTCCAGGGGTCAAAGTTGAGCTCTGTAAAGTGCTCCAGGGGTCAAAGTTGAGGCTTGTGCTTGTTAAATTGCAGAACTTAATTGTTAATGTTGATGTGTTTATGTTGATGGTGTAGACCTGTCTTGGATGAGATAAAGACATAGCATGACTGAGATATTTCATCAGCCCTCAGCTGTTTGTTGATTTTATCACTTGCTTGACTCGGGTTCCTAGTAAAGTCCTGCCTCTTCTTGTTAACATCAGAGAATATCTTGTTTGATTGTTTGAGATCATTCTTTCATTTAAAAATCATATTTATACGGTGTAACATGTCTACCCTATGATAAGAAAACCTAGGGCGGCTATATTAGAAAGTGGTGGAGGATAGGAATACTATTCATTTGTTGGTTTTATGTTATGAAGTTCTTATGCAAATAGTAAGAGGAGAGTTGGTGAGATGTTGTTTTTGCGTGACAGTATTTGAACAATGTCAGTAAGTTTTTGTCAGGCAAGTTTTGTTGACGGCGTCACAAACCATGACACTTTCAGTCGGGGCCCTCTTGTTGCGGTCTTGATCTCGGCAGCTCATTATTTTTACATTTGCTCATCTCCGTACCTCACTTCCTTACTAGTAGATTGTGCCATACCTCAGTATTGTGGTGGATTGTCACCTCAGTATAGTATAGCGGTGGATTGCGCTTCACCTCAGTATTGTGGTGGATTGTGCTACACCTCAGTATTGTGGTGGATTGTGCTACACCTATTGTGGTGGATTGCGCTTCACCTCAGTATTGTGGTGGATTGTGATATACCTCAGTATTGTGGTGGATTGCGTTACACCTCAGTAGTATTTTGGTGGATTGTGCTACACCTCAGTATTGTGGTGGATTGTGCTTCACCTCAGTATTGTGGTGGATTGCGTTACACCTCAGTAGTATTTTGGTGGATTGTGATACACCTCAGTATTGTGGTGGATTGTGCTACACCTCGGTATTGTGGTGGATTGTGCTACACCTCAGTATTTTGGTGGATTGTGCTACACCTCAGTATTGTGGTGGATTGTGCTACACCTCAGTATTGTGGTGGATTGTGCCATACCTCAGTATTGTGGTGGATTGTGCCATACCTCAGTATTGTGGTGGATTGTGCTACACCTCAGTATTGTGGTGGATTGTGCTACACCTCAGTATTGTGGTGGATTGTGCTACACCTATTGTGGTGGATTGTGCTACACCCCAGTATTGTGGTGGATTGTGCTTCACCTCAGTATAGTGGTGGATTGTGCTTCACCTCAGTATTGTGGTGGATTGTGCTATACCTCAGTATTGTGGTGGATTGTGCTACACCTCAGTATTGTGGTGGATTGTGCTACACCTCATTATTGTGGTGGATTGTGCTACACCTCAGTATTGTGGTGGATTGTGCTACACCTCATTATTGTGGTGGATTGTGCTACACCTCAGTATTGTGGTGGATTGTGCTACACCTCAGTATAGTATAGCGGTGGATTGTCACCTCAGTATTGTGGTGGATTGTGCTACACCTCATTATTGTGGTGGATTGTGCTACACCTCAGTATTGTGGTGGATTGTGCTACACCTCAGTATAGTATAGCGGTGGATTGTCACCTCAGTATTGTGGTGGATTGCGCTTCACCTCAGTATTGTGGTGGATTGTGCTACACCTCAGTATTGTGGTGGATTGTGCCATACCTCAGTATTGTGGTGGATTGTGCTACACCTCAGTATAGTATAGCGGTGGATTGCGCTTCACCTCAGTATTGTGGTGGATTGTGCTACACCTCAGTATTGTGGTGGATTGTGCTATACCTCAGTATTGTGGTGGATTGTCACCTCAGTATTCTGGTGGATTGTCACCTCAGTATTGTGGTGGATTGCGCTTCACCTCAGTATTGTGGTGGATTGTGCCATACCTCAGTATTGTGGTGGATTGTGCTACACCTCAGTATAGTATAGCGGTGGATTGCGCTTCACCTCAGTATTGTGGTGGATTGCGCTTCACCTCAGTTTTGTGGTGGATTGTGCTACACCTCAGTATTGTGGTGGATTGTGCTTCACCTCAGTATTGTGGTGGATTGTGCTATACCTCAGTATTGTGGTGGATTGTGCTTCACCTCAGTATTGTGGTGGATTGTGCCACACCTCAGTATAGTATAGTGGTGGATTGTGCTACACCTCAGTATTGTGGTGGATTGTGCTATACCTCAGTATTGTGGTGGATTGTGCTACACCTCAGTATTGTGGTGGATTGTGCCATACCTCAGTATTGTGGTGGATTGTGCTACACCTCAGTATTGTGGTGGATTGTGCTTCACCTCAGTATTGTGGTGGATTGTGCTACACCTCAGTGTTGTGGTGGATTGTGCTACACCTCAGTGTTGTGGTGGATTGTGCTACACCTCAGTATTGTGGTGGATTGTGCTACACCTATTGTGGTGGATTGTGCTACACCTCAGTATTGTGGTGGATTGTGCTACACCTCAGTATTGTGGTGGATTGTGCTACACCTATTGTGGTGGATTGTGCTACACCTCAGTATTGTGGTGGATTGTGCTACACCTCATTATTGTGGTGGATTGTGCTTCACCTCAGTATTGTGGTGGATTGTGCTTCACCTCAGTATTGTGGTGGATTGTGCTATACCTCAGTATTGTGGTGGATTGTGCTACACCTCAGTATTGTGGTGGATTGTCACCTCAGTATTGTGGTGGATTGTCACCTCAGTATTGTGGTGGATTGTACTCCACTTCATAGTTGTGGTAAAGAAAGCATGTTGAAGGCAATATTTTGTATTGACAAAGTGAGTACACCCCAGAATGTAACTTGTACTGGCCCTCTATAGAGGATCTAACCTTTCAGGCATGTTGTGTAACATGTTGAACAGCCTATTGTATGGACATACCAGCCTACCACATACTAAATCATGTTTTTAGTGGTCTAATATTCTTGTAATGAGCTGTGCCCAACTATTCAAAGTTGTTAATGTAAACTTTACATGTGTATTGAATTTATTGTTAACATAATAATGGATGATGGTTTTGTTTTCCTTACATGTAAAATTATTTCATAAATCATTTAAATGTGTAATGATTTCATTGTTTTCTATACATGTGGAATGATTTTATTTCTATGTTTGAACACACAGTGCTTGCTTTGCCTTACCAGTTTCTGCTGAATTAACTTCCTTCAAACATTTAAGACTGTGCTTAGATCATTATGTAACATGGACTCTCACAGCTTTAGTTGCTGACACAATCTAGGATGGAATTATTTTGTAAAAGCTTCTTGTGAATTTAGCATCTGTCTATATAAAAAATTAGTGTGAAAATATTTTAAAATTTTATTTTACATTTAAGCTGGGGCATTTCTTTTTAGCGCATTTATTTGTTTTGAACCTTTTATGATTGTCTTGTTTTGTATGATAGAGATTGTTTTAAATGTACAGTTTATCTTGTAGATTATATTTAAGAAAACTTATTTCATTTGGTATGTACATACAAAGAATATAATAGCAATATATATAAATATACACAATTTTTTGTTTTTGTACATGGTTTCATGCTTATGTTGATTTTAAGTTTTCTGTGACTGGTTATGTCATATGGCAGTGACATAATGTCAATAGGCACTGACATGTTAGTTGGGGGTGACAGAATGTCATCTGACATAATGATAATTGGTAGAAGTAGGACACAGGTGTAAGGGAAATGAGGGGGTCATTTCTTCTGCACCCATCAGAGCTGTATGTCCTGTTCAAATTATCTGCTACAGCTTGTCTCTATGCTTAAGACAGTTGTCTGTCTGCACAAGACAGTCTTATCTTCTGAGAGACATGATTATCAATTTATTTCTCTCATACTTCAGTGCAACCTGTTACAAAATGTAAACGTTTCTTTAGCCCAGCCACTGTGTGTGTTTATTTGCAAATTGTTTATAATTTACTTTACACAGAAAAAGTTTTTTGAATCTTGTACATTGATTGCTTTAACTTGATGAACAAATAAACTCAGCTCTACTCACTGCTGGTGTCTTGTTACATTGTCAGTGGAATGTCAGATCAAGTTGTGAGGATAGTGGAATGTCAGATTAAGTTGTGAGGATAGTGGAATGTCAGATTAAGTTGTGAGGATAGTGGAATGTCAGATCAAGTTGTGAGGATAGTGGAATGTCTGATCTTATTCCCCACACAAGTGGCCAATAAAAGTTACCTACTAACTGCAGCTAATTTCATTAATTAGAGTATCAGTGAGGCAATGGAATGTTGATGACCTGCTAGCTGCAGCTAGTAGATAATTTTTAAGGTTCTATAAAGCAATCATTAACAACTTTTAGATAGAAATTCTTTTTATAAAATAAATGATCATCATTATCTGGACTTGACACTATTAATGAAATTATTGACAAAATAAAAAAAAACAGGTACAAAAAAATGTACAAGACTTCCTAGTTTACATGTTTTGTTTAGACTTGCAGACATGAAGGCCATCTTGTGTGCTGGGGTTTTTAGGCACCCAGGGTCAAATGTCAAACTTGGACATAGCCATACTGCCATGAGCTCTTGGCAGTCTATAACTAGACTAACAATCATTAGGGTAGTTTCATGAAAAAATGTAAAAGCCAGAAAAATTGACAGCCAGAAAAATTGACAGCCAATTTTGCTCACAAATATCCTAGACAAGGTTAAGGGTGTGACCTGACCTATATATTTTACCCCCCCTGGATAAATATGTCCACTGCAAATATCCAAACCATGTTTTGTCTAAAAAGTTTTGCAATGTTTGTTGTTCACATGACATTGGTAGTTGGTCTGTCTGACATGATTGGTATATTGAAGCAGGGAATAAGTTAAAACTTACATTATGGAAGTTGAATATTCCTTTGTACAAAACTAATTCCAAAAATAAAAATTTAGATAAATCATACAAACAATAATCAGTATAAGACAATATACTAAGAAGCATGTTTTTAAACAGCACTAACTACATCATCTTTTCTCGTTCATTCCCAAGACATAAGGGGTAGATGAAGCAGAGTTCATCTGTTTCAATTACCTCGGCATACAAGGGAATAGTGTGGTCAGCTGCCTTTGTTCGCCTAATGTCAGGTACCCATCAGAGCTGAGTGGACTCAGTGGTCCAACAAACTTGAGCCCGAGACCCAAACTCGAAGCTTTTGGGTTGGCAGTGTAAAGATATACTGCTAGGCCATGCCATCCCCACAAACTACATCAGACGACACTAAGCTACGGCTGAACTAAAATCAACAACAGTGAAAATAACAAGCAGAGCGTCACAGTGGGATCAAGATTTAGCATGGTAGCCGTTTAATAATAAACACATTTAAAAAAAAAGCATTTTCTAGGAAACTGGTTTACTAATTCATGTAAATCATTTCACAATTTGATTTCCTTAAAAAATGAAGTTTAACATCCCATGTGAAAAGGTTTAAGTGAATAACTTTTAAACAAAAACAACTCCAACTTACAAAGCAAAGATGTGAAAATTACTCATTGTTGAATTCAAATGTAATAGGAAGAATATAACAACACATACCTAATGGTTATTGTAAAACTTTTTACACTACAAATCTGAGGTCATTATTTGTGGTGATATGTTCCCATGATACCAGATTGTATTTGATAAATAGTTACAACCATTTATGTTGCATTATTGGGATAATTGTGATAATTATATTACAAGACATTTGATGTTTTCTGATGATGTACTGTGATGTTATAAGATTATAACACTTCATGTCATCTGTATGGAGAAACATCATCTAAAGAAAGACCCCATAAAGATTAGTAAAGATCAAGTGTGTTGAATGTCAAATAGTTTAATTAAGACACTTTGTACAAAAATGAGTTACAAAAGATAAGATACATACAGATTTACACACATTGTTTTGGAATTAATACAATAAAAAAAAAATGGAAAACCACACTTAGATATCACTCAGTCCATTCGCATGGTTACCACGAAAAAGGTACTAATTATATTCAGTTTTTGAAACAAAATTAACTATACTACTATTTAATCTGAGTACTAAGTTAATACTTTGGTCGAAAAACTGAAAAATTGACAACTCTATCATGCCTTAATTAATTGGTATTCAGAGATTTTGGATTATTATAGTAAATTTAAGTATATTATAAGAAGTAAATGTACGAATTTGAGATCTTAGCAGAGACGGTGAAGTAGATTCTGCATATGATGGGACTATGCAGATAGTTCAGTTCCCAGTCACTGTCTCATGACAAGTACTCATTATGATTAGAGCTAGATTGATCTCATTAAGTTACCAATTAAGTTATTCAATCTCTAATCCCTCCTCTCATAATAAACCTTGTAGTTTAAACAAAACAATTGAGGAGAATCACTTTCTCTTAATTATATTATTAAGGCATATATATCATTATATAATATTAATTATATATATATATGGTAATCTATCGTTTTGGGTACGTAAAATCGCCCGCGGCTATTAATGTACGAAAAAGTTACCTCATTGTCAAGGCTTTAGTAGAAGTATATTGTGATATATTTGTGTCAAATATTATAGATAAATGAATAATAAACCTAAATCAATGGCTAAATATATCAATATATGCCAGAAATTAACTTTAAACAGCAGTGTTTGCGAGCAAGATTTGCTATATAAACAGCAGCCATTTGTAAAATAGAGTGACTTCCGCCTGTCTCGCGCTATATCCGCTATAAAAAAAAACTTAAACAAGATGGCTGCTATAGTAAATGAGCATGGTTGCATCTGTTGGAAATATCGCTAGTCTTCATTTATTACTGAAAAGTTTTAATTCAATTGTTTAAAAACAGGTACATAAATGAAAGAAGGAAACATTTTTGTATTTTTCAAAACATAAATCCTCCTCAAAATGTGAAATAATTATTAAAATTTAAGGAGTCACCTGTTTTTCACATTACTAGTCGCGGGCGATTTTACGTACCCAAAACGATAGATTACCATATATATATATATATATATATATATATATATATATATATATATATATATATATATATATATATATATATTTGATACACGCCTTACTAAGCCTTACTTAATAGAATAGTTTAGTCAGTCACAACCATGTTCATCGATATTATCACATATACTTTAAAAGTAAAAACAAATTATAAAATACCCATCGATCTTGTAATGACCTTCACTCACATAATAAACATACATCACTCACTCAGAATACTGTTGTTTTACTTAATTGTTCTTGTTTAAATTGTGTTTACATTCTATAAGACTTCTCTCTGTAGGTGAAAAAAATATAGAGTTACGTCCCCTTGATACATTGCGCTTGAGATCACTTCCCTTGATAGGTCTGGTAACTCTGGAATGATTGCTTTTTAAACTCGTTCATTGTTGTCTCCCTTTTAGTAATTTTAAAGGGTCTTGCACAGTGAATTTTATGAACAATGTTTAATACTAATCCTTTGTTTTCAGTGTCAACAGTAAAAATGTGTAAACACAACCTGTTTTCGTCAACAGTAAAAATGTGTAAACACATCCTGTTTATATCAACAGTAAAAATGTGTAAACACATCCTGTTTATATCAACAGTAAAAATGTGTAAACACATCCTGTTTATATCAACAGTAAAAATGTGTAAACGCATCCTGTTTATATCAACAGTAAAAATGTGTAAACACATCCTGTTTATATCAACAGTAAAAATGTGTAAACACATCCTGTTTTCGTCAACAGTAAAAATGTGTAAACACATCCTGTTTATATCAACAGTAAAAATGTGTAAACACATCCTGTTTTGGTCAACAGTAAAAATGTGTAAACACATCCTGTTTTGGTCAACAGTAAAAATGTGTAAACACATCCTGTTTTCATCAACAATAAAAATGTGTAAACACATCCTGTTTATATCAACAGTAAAAATGTGTAAACACATCCTGTTTATATCAACAGTAAAAATGTGTAAACACATCCTGTTTATATCAACAGTAAAAATGTGTAAACACATCCTGTTTATATCAACAGTAAAAATGTGTAAACACATCCTGTTTATATCAACAGTAAAAATGTGTAAACACATCCTGTTTATATCAACAGTAAAAATGTGTAAACACATCCTGTTTATATCAACAGTAAAAATGTGTAAACACATCCTGTTTATATCAACAGTAAAAATGTGTAAACACATCCTGTTTATATCAACAGTAAAAATGTGTAAACACATCCTGTTTTCGTCAACAGTAAAAATGTGTAAACACATCCTGTTTATATCAACAGTAAAAATGTGTAAACACATCCTGTTTTGGTCAACAGTAAAAATGTGTAAACACATCCTGTTTTCATCAACAATAAAAATGTGTAAACACATCCTGTTTATATCAACAGTAAAAATGTGTAAACACATCCTGTTTATATCAACAGTAAAAATGTGTAAACACATCCTGTTTATATCAACAGTAAAAATGTGTAAACACATCCTGTTTATATCAACAGTAAAAATGTGTAAACACATCCTGTTTATATCAACAGTAAAAATGTGTAAACACATCCTGTTTATATCAACAGTAAAAATGTGTAAACACATCCTGTTTGAGCCCTGTCCGTAGGAACTGCTTGGCTATAGACTCCGAGTGTTTGGACTTGGTCATCATGGTGCTCATGATGTCCATGTCGGTCAGCGCGCACACGGCCAGTTCCAGCGTGGTATGCAGGGTTGACAGACCGGATATTGCCATGTTGACGTCCAGCCCTGGGGAGGGGGAGAGGTTCAGATCACAAGACGGTAAACATTTTAATTTTGTGATCAGCTGTTTGATATGACGTGATTTATGTTATGAAACGTGACTTGGGTCATGTAAGGTGACTAAGGTCATGTAAGGTGACTTAGGTCATGTAAGGTGACTTAGGTCATGTAAGGTGACTTAGGTCATGTAAGGTGACTTAGGTCATGTAAGGTGACTTAGGTCATGTAAGGTGACTTAGGTCATGTTAGGTGACTTAGGTCATGTTAGGTGACTTAGGTCATGTTAGGTGACTTAGGTCATGTTAGGTGACTTAGGTCATGTTAGGTGACTTAGGTCATGTTAGGTGACTTAGGTCATGTTAGGTGACTTAGGTCATGTTAGGTGACTTAGGTCATGTTAGGTGACTTAGGTCATGTTAGGTGACTTAGGTCATGTAACGTGACTTAGGTCATGTAAGGTGACTTAGGTCATGTAACGTGACTTAGGTCATGGAAGGTGACTTAGGTCATGTAAGGTGACTTAGGTCATGTAAGGTGACTTAGGTCATGTAAGGTGACTTAGGTCATGTAAGGTGACTTAGGTCATGTAAGGTGACTTAGGTCATGTAAGGTGACTTAGGTCATGTAAGGTGACTTAGGTCATGTAAGGTGACTTAGGACATGTAACGTGACTTAAAGTGAGTTAATGTGATGACGTAACATGACGCGACTATGTTATATAGAAAGGCGTACCATAATGTGTCTTCAGTTAATTGCGTAATGTGACGGATATAATCAATGGGACTTGGAGAAGTTAAATGGGCCATTAAACACACCTACACACATCGACACACACACCAACACACACACAAAAAGACACACACACAGACACACACAGACACGCACACACCGACACACAGATACATACTCTCGCCAAACTGCTGCTTGTGGCTAGAAAATATTTTCGCGTTATGCAACATAACATCTATTTCAATTATAAGACGTACAGTATTTCTTTCAGATTATTTTATTCCGGGGGCGGGTGGGGGGGGGGGCGTTATTTATGTGAAATGACATACATTACGTGAGTTGACTTTATGAGATGCTCAGAGTTTCTTCCAGACATCTCTTCGGGGGGGGGGGGGGGGGGGCTAAGCCCCCCGAAATTTTTTTACCGCCCCCCGAACGAAATGAAATTTATATAATTTATATAGAAAATATATACTTTTAACAGTGTCCGCCCCCCCCCCCCCCGAAGAAAGTTTACCGCCCCCCCCCCGAAGATTTCAAGTGCCCCCCCCCCCCCCCCCCCCGGAGAAAAAAGTCTGGAAGAAACACTGGAGATGCTGTGTCGTGGCATATGTGATGTGACATGCTTTTCAACTAATGACATTATATGACGTGATTAACTTAAGCTGATGCCACTTTGTCACGTGACGGATGCCACTTTGTCACGTGACTGATGCCACTTTGTCACGTGACCGCCGTGACATGACCCACCTGTGTGAAAGTTGCAGCAGCGCGCCGCCTCCCCCTCCACAAGCACGAACATGTCCGTGTCCTGGAAGTAGGCCACAGTCTCGAGCCGCTGGAAGAGCTTGATGTCGAAGAGCCGCGGGCTGAACTTGAGGTGGCGCAGGGCCCACGCTTCCGTCAGCTCAGCCTCGCTCTGCCACTTGCAGGCGTTGAAGCACTTGACGAAGATGTTCCTCATCATCTGCGCATGTACAGGAAGAGACGTGTATTCAACTCAGGGAATAACGTTAACATGCGCATGCGCTGATTAACTTGTTAAAATAATGTCAGTTAATTTATCAAAAGTAGGGTAAAGAATATTTAAAATAAATGCCTTATTGTGTTATTAGTAGTAAACTGTATAATATTAACGAATTTCAAAACTAGTCTTAACCTAAGGCCTAACTTATCTTATAGAGTCCTTTCATATGACGTCACGTCCGTTCGTGATACCTACGCCCGCCGCCACAGTGGTGTACATCAGACGTAAACACAATCAGCTGTTCGCCAGCGCTGGACGTGTTCACTAGCGCTGGACGCGTTCACTATATGTAAAGAACCGCACACGCGGAAAAGGAAAAATATTTTTAAAAACTTGAACTCTTAGGAATTGAAGATCCTTATACTGTTATTGACAGTTTCGTAGATAATATAAATATGTGGACAAATTTTCTAAATAAAAATACTGTTAGTAATACTGTTTGCGTTTAGAGTTAAAGTAGACGAATCTGATCAAATGCAGTTCTCGATACTTTGTTTCAGGTAAGGACAGTAAAATAATAAACTTCATTTTAATTATAAAAGATAACTATTAATAAAACAAATATGCTCGACCTTCACAAATACTAATAGTAAAAGACAAAGTCAAAAGTAATAATAAGAATAATAAGATCTAATAGTAGGCCTAATACCTGGCTCCGCTGGGTAGACATAGAATCTAGAATCTACTTCTTTACTTAAATTTAATTACTTTAGATCTACATTCGATTCAAAATACACCCATAATAAATCAAAAGTAGTCATAATAGGCCTAATAAAGCATTTAATTGTCTCTAAGATCTAAAATCTCGCTCTATTATCTAATCATTTTTTTAGCAAACGAAATTTTCTGAAATTGAAATAGATTGTATGACTAGACTTAGATCTAGAATCTGCTACTTAAATTAAATTGTAAAAACTTTATACAAGCATGTAGTTGATATTATTGTAGTAGAAGGCTTTAATAAATTACTAAGGCCTACCTACTTTGTTGTCTTTTTACAGCAATATGTATCTGATACTGGACTGAGTTTAATTAAATTCAAATTCATATCTAGTAATTGGTCTACTAAGTTTTTGTAGCCTAGTAGTACAATCTAGATCATACCAGCCAACAACAAATAACCACATTATTATTATTAGGTTAATGATTAGGCTAATTTTTTAAAAATCCACTGTTTAAAATCAAGCTAGAAACATTATAAGTGAGATGGTTTAGAATAATAACAATGGACCCAGTCTACAATTGATACAATTGCAGGTCTACATAGGGCCTACAGTCTAGTAGTTTACAGTAGGCACCTAGTGTGTAGCTAGTATACTAGTGTGTAGCTGTCCAGAGTTAAGATTCTTAATGCCTTAATGCTTTCCCCTGATAAGCCATGTGTGCTAAAAATGACATAACATGACACCGAGGTGAGAAGTGTTGAGGGGAGAGAAGTGTTGAGGGGAGAGCAGTGGGACTTTCCCCTTTGTTCTCCCTGCTGGGCCCTGAGGGTCAAAATTATATAAGAAATACTATCTCTGTGGGGCTGGGTATCACGGAGGTGAGACATTTTCAGGGGAGGGCAGGGCAGACTCCTCTTTGGTTTTATTGTGGGCTAGATACAGGTGGAGTTGAACGTCAGTATTAATGTGTCTGATTACTTCCTGCTGGATTATAAGGGTCTTAAATTGTATAACATGCTACCCAGATTGGTTATTACCCATGGATTATATTAGCCGTTGTAGTGTGGGTTTTGTAGGAGTTAAGTGGATAACCTATAATATATTACTGCATTTGATCAGCTTCGTCTACTTAAACTCTAAACGCAAACGATATTACTAACAGTATTTTTATTTAGAAATTTTGTCCACATATTTATATTATCCACGAAACTGTCAATAACAGTATAAGGATCTTCAATTCCTAAGAGTTCAAGTTTTTAAAAATATTTTTCCTTTTCCGCGGGTGCGGTTCTTTACATACAGTGAACACGTCCAGCGCTGGTGAACACGTCCAGCGCTGGCGAACAGCTGATTGTGTTTACGTCTGATGTACACCACTGTGGCGGCGGGCGTAGGTATCACGTGATTTAGGTCACGTGTTTGCAAGGACTCTATAACTAATGTCCTAACTTATAACCTTTACGTTAATATTAGATCAATACCAGGAGGAGAAAGCCATACTGACCAAATCAGTCTTAGGTGTTTGACCATCACCCACCGATTTGTCCAGCATCACGTGACTGACCAGCCTCATGTGACTGACCAGCATCACGTGAATTACCAGCATCACATGACTGACCAGCATCACGTGACTGACCAGCATCACGTGACTGACCAGCCTCATGTGACTGACCAGCATCACGTGACTGACCAGCCTCATGTGACTGACCAGCATCACGTGACTGACCAGCATCACGTGACTGACCAACATTACGTGACTGACCACTACTCACCGATCTGTCCAGCATGAGCCTCATGTGTCTGACCAGCATCACGTGACTGACCACTACTCACCGATCTATCCAGCATCACGTGACTGACCAGCATCACGTGACTGACCAGCATCACGTGACTGACCAGCATCACGTGACTGACCAGCCTCACGTGACTGACCAGCATCACGTGACTGACCAGCATCACGTGACTGACCAGCATCACGTGAATTACCAGCATCACATGACTGACCAGCATCACGTGACTGACCAGCATCACGTGACTGACCAGCATCACGTGACTGACCAGCATCACGTGACTGACCACTACTCACCGATCTGTCCAGCATGAGCCTCATGTGTCTGACCAGGGTAGACTCTGACCGGGGCAGGGCCAGGCTCATGTAGCGATGACGAGTGCTGCCAAACATCTTCAGGGTGAAGCCTGGGGGTGGGAGAAGGGCGGGGGTCAGAAACATGGCTTTAGGGGAGGGGATAGGAGGGTGAAGCCTGGGGGTGGGAGAAGGGCGGGGGTTACAAAATCACAGGGACAGAAGTCTGAAACGTGGCTTTAGGGGAGGGGATAGGAGGGTGAAGCCTGGGGGTGGGAGAAGGGCAGGGGTTACAAAATAGCAGGGGACAGAAGTCTGAAACATGGCTTTAGGGGAGGGGATAGGAGGGTGAAGCCTGGGGGTGGGAGAAGGGCAGGGGTTACAAAATAGCAGGGGACAGAAGTCTGAAACATGGCTTTAGGGGAGGGGATAGGAGGGTGAAGCCTGGGGTGGGAGAAGGGCAGGTATTACAAAATCTGAAACATGGCTTTAGGGGAGGGGATAGGAGGGTGAAGCCTGGGGTGGGAGAAGGGCAGGTATTACAAAATCTGAAACATGGCTTTAGGGGAGGGGATAGGAGGGTGAAGCCTGGGGTGGGAGAAGGGCAGGTATTACAAAATCTGAAACATGGCTTTAGGGGAGGGGATAGGAGGGTAAAGTCTGGGGGGTGGGGGAGAAGGGCAGGGGTTACAAAATCAGAGAAGTCTGAAACATGGCTTTAGGGGAGGGGATGAGAGCGGATGTATAGAGGAGAGGGGAAAACATACAATCAGACAGAATTATATCGCTTAAAAGATGCTTTAACCAGGCGACAGACAGACAAAAGTCACATTTCCCAGACTTTCAGACGCCAGAGGAACAATGATGCCAAGCAGATAATGACATGTCTCCCCTCTCTCCCCTCTACCCTAACTGCTGTTAGATTAGGCTCAAATAACTAAACACAATAATAACGCTAGGGACAGAAAAGGGAGGTAACCATGTAAACCGGATATGACAAAAATAGCAAAGAACACACAAGGCAAGGGACATAATTCTTAGCCTGAAACGAGAAACGTGAGACTACAATTACCGTACGATATGAGAACTCTTCTCTGTTCTAATTATAGCTCCACGCAAGCCTATTTAAAGAGCATGAGAAAACAGATTTCTCCATCAAAAAGATTGAAATTCTACTAGATTGTTAAAGCGGCCAGCGGATAAAAATATCTGACTTTAGGATCTAAATATGGTAGTGCTTGTTTCCATCATCGGTAGACGAAAAAAGCAACGCGCTTATTCCGTCTAACGGGCTTTCGAGGAAATTAACACTGAGCTTATATCCTCTAACGATTTAGAGGTTAAGAGCGCAGTGCTTATTTCATCAACCGTAACAAAAATTCGGACTGGCTGGCCAATGTACGAAAACAAGTTTCGCCCGGTCAATGGGAATTTATATTGACCATTGCGCGCTATGGCCGGCCAATGTGGGCTTTGGCCGACTTCGGGCATTGACAAACGTCCATTAAAATTGTAAAAAAATATGTATGCATATAAATAAGAGTAAAATATAGATCAACATTGACCGAAATAAGCACGATATCTATTTCTGCACTTTATTATATATATATATATATATATATATATATATATATATATATATATATATATATATATATATATATATATATATATATATATATATCTATATATCTATATCTATATCTATATCTATATCTATATCTATATCTATATCTATATCTATATCTATATCTATATCTATATCTATATCTATATCTATATCTATATCTATATCTATATCTATATCTATATCTATATCTATATCTATATATATATATATATATATATATATATATATATATATATATATATATATATATATATATATATATATATATATATATATATATAATATTACCATTTGATTAATTTAGAGCCTCCAAAGTATCGAAAATGTTTACTTTAACAAATGTAATTAATTAATTTTTTATTAAATTTTTTTCCCCACTGTGAAGGCTTTAGATCAACTAATTTTTTAGACGGTCTCATTACCTGCTTTCTCGTCCAGACATTTTTCACAAAGTGAATTTTTTAGTCAGTAAATCACGTTCGCCAAAGGGAAAGGAAATTTGATAATGTCAAAGAAAATATGGGGAAATGATCATACCATAAGCTAGAGCTGTGGAACGATTTCTGTTAAAAAAAACATAACAGGGTTATTACAGAGAGGTGATTGGTGTATTTTGTTTCATAGGGATCTGTAACAACACGTGATGAGGTCATAGGTCATTGGGGGTATCTGTCACTGGTCATTCATGGAGCAGGTTAGGTCACTAGGTCATTCATGGAACAGGGAAGGTCACTAGGTCACCCATGGAGCAGGCTAGGTCGCTATATCATTAATGAAGCAGGGTAATTAACGCGATAAGTCATTGACAATTAAAACGAAAATGCCTTATTTATATAGTCTTTCACGTAAATTATTTTAAGTTTTAACCAGTTTATACACATACTTTTTTTGTGGCGCTCATGACTATTTTTTAAACAAATTAATTATCAATTCTAAATTTAGCTTAGCACGAAGAAGCTTGGGTTTGAGAGGTCAGCTGATGTATACTGTCGTACAACACAACAAACAGACGACACGGGTGATTACACAGAGAAGACGTTACATAGTTCAGGGTGTTACATACCACGTGACGATGACGTCATCTTACCCGTGTTGACGTCCATGTCCCCCAGCTCGATGCCGTAGGCCGACAGGTCAAAGACCAGCCCGTGGACGCGCCGCTCGGCCAGGGGCACGGAGCTGAGGTCCGTGCGGTCCATGGAGGCCACGGCACCGAAGGCGTGGCAGGAGCTGTGGAGAAACTCGTCGCTCAGGCCCAGGAGCCGGGCCGACTGACCGCTGGAGCCGTCGGACGCGATGACCACCTTCCTGCCCGGGTAGTTCTCGATCTCTGAGACCTTCTCTCGGCTAAACTGGGGGGAGGGATTGATGGGTGGGTAGGTGGGTGGGTAGGTGGGTGGAGGGATTGATTGATGGGTGGGTGGAGGGATTGGCGAGTGGGTGGAGGGATTGAGGGGTGGGTGGAGGGATTAATGGGTGGGTGGGTGAGTGGTTGGGTGGAAGGATTGATTGGTGGGTGGGTGGAGGGATTGATGGGCGGGTGGGTGGAGGGATTGATGGGCGGGTGGGTGGAGGGATTGATGGGCGGGTGGGTGGAGGGATTGATGGGCGGGTGGGTGGAGGGATTGATGGGCGGGTGGGTGGAGGGATTGATGGGCGGGTGGGTGGAGGGATTGATGGGCGGGTGGGTGGAGGGATTGATGGGCGGGTGGGTGGAGGGATTGATGGGCGGGTGGGTGGAGGGATTGATGGGTAGTTAGGTGGGGGATTGATGGGTGGGTGGGGAGTGGAGAGATGGATGGATGGAGGGATTGAAGAGGTAAAGGATGGAGAAGTTTTGAAAGGTGATGGCAAGACGTTTGATTGTAGTCGACGTTATTAATGGATGTGCGGATTAAGGGTGGGGGAGAGATAAAAAAAAGAAAAAAAATGTTTATAATATTTATAAAATGCTATAAAATCTTGACACTGTAACTGATAATTGTTTTACAACCCACAAACAGAATCACGTGACCACAGCCCTTCTTTTAGTTGTAGAGATAACTGTCTCCCCCACTAATCCCCCCACCAACATTTTGTGGCTATGTTGGATGTGTGTGTGTATGATAGGTCAACCACACACACACTCACAACCACACACACAACCACACACGCAACCACACACACAACCACACACAACCACAACACACAACTTGACACACAACCACACACCCAACCACACACCCAACCACACACCCAACCACACACCCAACCACACACCAACCACACTCACAACTACACACACAACCACACACCCAACCACACACCCAACCACACACCCAACCACACACCCAACCACACACCAACCACACTCACAACTACACACACAACCACACACACACAACCACACACACACATACACGCGCACGCACACACTCCAGTTGAGAGGACAATAACCAAAGATTGCTGATTAGAGATATCGGGTAATAAAATTATAAAAAAATTCAAGTGTTATACAATCCTTCAGCAACTAGGTGTTTTTACGATGCCTAATGCGCACGACATGTCGTTTCCACAAACAAGAATGTATCAAGTACAGCGCATCGTGGTCTCAAGACATTTCTTATTCTGTCTGATAAAGTCATTAGGTCTAACTTTATTAACGTATGAGACACGTTTTTTTCCCGATCAACACACAAATGTGCTCCCAACCAAACACACACACACACACACACACACACAAACACACACGCCAACCTGTTTCTGCGGCCAGAAAATAATTTCGCATTCTGTAACATTTTAATTATTTTATAACTTTTTTTTATACAAAGTGGCTCATGTTTCAAAAAAAATTTCTGACATGTATAAGGACATGACGTCATGGAAATGATCACGTGACCAGTTATCGTTTTTTGAAAGAAGACGAACGTGCGGAGAAAACGACAACAAAAAGTAATTAAACTTTGAATGTCTTGAGATGTTTTTTTTTAAAATATGTCCAACTGTCTTAAATATTGTAGGTGTCTTATGACAATGTCTTGTGTCCCAACACGTCTTCAGCGACATGACACGTAACAGCCAATGCAAGAACTGCCGGTCTGGATTACATTTTTGTAAAGATGTTAGCTAGTAGTGTCCATCACCCATTTCTA
The DNA here is from genome assembly GCF_028476545.2 of Physella acuta. Lineage (NCBI taxonomy): Eukaryota > Metazoa > Mollusca > Gastropoda > Physidae > Physella > Physella acuta. Next base: position 190,974 of record NW_026732005.1, read on the forward strand.
CGTCTGTCATACGTTGTGCGGCATCTGTCATGTCATCTGTCATGTCCTCTGTCACACGTTGTTATGTCCAGCATCCGTCATGCCATCTGTCATGCCATCTGTCATGCCATCTGTCACACGTTGTTATGTACAGCATCTGTCATTTCATGTTACACGTTGCTAAGAACATCTGGTACATCAACTTATTTCAGACGCGTTCCAGTATCGATTCACCACGATCCAACATATCGATACTGATTTATTAACCCATTCGTATCTATAAATGACAGTATCGTTACAGCCGTATTGACACCTCTAGACAAATTGATTGGAAAATCGATACTATTCGATCGATGAACTTTCTACTAGGATTTTAAATAGAACGACGATACATATACGGGTTTATCAACATATAACTGTCAGTCAGGTACCAAATTATCAACATATCACTGTCAGGTACCAAATTATCAACATATCACTGTCAGTCAGGTACCAAATTATCAACATATCACTGTCAGTCAGGTACCAAATTATCAACATATCACTGTCAGTGAGGTACCGAATTATCAACATATCACTGTTAGTCAGGTACCAAATTATCAACATAGTCAGTCAGGTACCAAATTATCAACATATAACTGTCAGTCAGGTACCAAATTATCAACATATAACTGTCAGTCAGGTACCAAATTATCAACATATCACTGTTAGTCAGGTACCAAATTATCAACATATCACTGTCAGTCAGGTACCAAATTAACAACATATCACTGTCAGTCAGGTACCAAATTATCAACATATAACTGTTAGTCAGGTACCAAATTATCAACATATAACTGTCAGTCAGGTACCAAATTATCAACATATAACTGTCAGTCAGGTACCAAATTATCAACATATAACTGTCAGTCAGGTACCAAATTATCAACATATCACTGTTAGTCAGGTACCAAATTATCAACATATCACTGTCAGTCAGGTACCAAATTAACAACATATCACTGTCAGTCAGGTACCAAATTATCAACATATAACTGTTAGTCAGGTACCAAATTATCAACATATAACTGTCAGTCAGGTACCAAATTATCAACATATAACTGTCAGTCAGGTACCAAATTATCAACATATCATTGCTAGTCAGGTACCAAATTATCGACATATGACTGTCAGTCAGGTACCAAATTATCAAAAGGTACCATCTTACTAGCAATCTGGTGCCTTATAATCTACATTTTAGCAACATGTTATCAACAGTGACACAATTTTATCAACATTCTGGTACCACTTTATCAACATTCTGGTCCTATTTTATCAACTGTCTGGTCCCATTTTATCAACATTCTGGGACCATTTTATCAACATTCTTGTTCAATCTTATCAACAGTGGTCCCATATAATCAACATGCTGGTTCCATCCTATCAACGAAGTGCTAGCATCACGTGCATGCTTTGAACCAGGTAGACCAACACAACATTCGGGCTAGTTCATGGGGGAGGGGAGGTCACCATCAGACTGACATCCTCACCAGTTGACATCTGTCATGTGTCACATGTCATATACAATAACCACCAAGAGTTTACGACCTTTGAAATAACATGTAAAATGGCAGCTAAAAATGTGCTATGTAAAACGACATTCAATTGGCTACCAAACCAATATGTGATTACCAGTTGCTGAATGTTATAAATAGTTGACGTAGGCTTTTATTCATTGCTTGTTTCAAACATCTCGTCGGGAGAGGGCACAGCCCGACCCCCCCCCCCCCCCCCCACAGAAGCACGCCAACCGCTCCCCCCCCCCAACAAAACAGAATTTAAATAGAAAATATATACTTTTACTAGTGTCCGCACCTTCCCGAAAGTTTCAAGTGCCACCCCCCCCCCCCCCCAAAAAAGTGTGAAAGAAACACTTCTATTATGTGAAGTGGTCAATACATCCAATACACGATTTTATTTCTAGTTCTTGTTGTATTAGTAAAAAAAAAAAATTACCGAACAAGACGGGTGGGCTAATTAACAAAGCGACCGCAAAATTCTAAATCATTATCGGCTACTTGGTACTAATCTACTTGATTAGTTTGGCAAAAAAAAAGAAGTATTTGGTTTACCAATTTCTAGGCAGGAAATCTTTAAGGAAGTGACCTAATTTCTTGAATAAATTGCTTCATTGGGCGCATAAGTCAATCAATTGGTGGTCGCCATCTTTAAAGGGAGGTAAAAAAAGTTGGGAACCGAAAAGTTACATTTTGCTTTGGGGGCGAAACTCTAAAAATAAACACCGCCTACTTTGCTTGTCAATGCTTTTTTTTAAAGTTCTTCCTGGTCTTTTGGACATAATAGGGTGAGAAAAAAAATCTGAAATTTAGTCGTAAAATGGTTAAACTTTAAAATAGCCACGTTTTTTTTTCTAGTTTTTAAAAAATCGAGTTTAAACATCACAAAACAACATTTACCCGTTATTGTAAATTACACTGAAAGTAGGTGATAGTGGTGGTGGTGGGGGAAGTGTGGGGTGGTGGACGAGAGTGTGGGGTGGTGGGGGGGAAAGTGTGGGTTGGTTGGGAGAGAATGGGGTGGTGGGTAGTGTGGGGTGGTGGGGGGAGAGTGTGTGGGTTGGAATGGTAGTGGGATAGTGGTGGCGTGAAGGTGGGGTGGTAGAAGAGTTCAAACAATGCAAACAATATATGTGCATTATGTTTTAAAATTTTGGAAATATCGCCTGTAGGTATCGCAGCATTGCTAATAATTACAAAGATGATACGTCATGAAGAATGGATTTAATTAACGATAAGTGATATTAAACACCCCAATTAACATAGCTAGCATGACGAGGCATGCTGTCGTCATCAGAAATGTATGACGCATGACGCGGGAATCTACAACTTTGTGAGGCATGACGCAACAAATGTATCTACAACACAACTAAGACAAGACCTGACACACGTACTTTCCATCTCAAAAACCTTACGTAATCCAGTTCCAGACAAGCTACTCAATATACAGGAACATCGAAGGTCAAAGGCCACGGGCGGTAAATCTTAATCTAACCACGCGGCGGTGTTTGCTAGCAAGAAATAAAACAGTCCGGCTTCAGAACGGCTGACTTTCAGCAAATAGATGATAAAAAAGTAAAGATTCCTCTTTAGAACTAGCGATCCTTTGGACAGATGAAGTAGAGTTCATGCTTTTCACCTTGAGATGTGGTCAGCACTATGCCATGAAGCATTAACTTTCAGCAACGTAAGCCGGGTACCCATCAGAGCTGGGTAGACTCAGGGACGTCCTACAGTCACAAGTTCGAATTCTCGACCAACCGCTGATTTTATAGCTGACTTTATTTCAGCCCATTTTATTTGTTCGTGCCCAAGACACATGAGGCAGATGAAGTAGAGTTCATCTGTTTCGATGACGATGGCTGACTTTTTATTTCAGCCTACTGAAGATGACTGTTTCACCTGAGTAGAATCGATCCAATGAGCGCCACCACTGAAGCCAATGAAGACCAATAAAAAAACCAGTTACTAGCAGTAACTGCCCGTCAGAAATAACGGGAATTCCCATACCCCCGTACGTTTCACACCTATTTTGCAGTCAGCTATTATAACTCAATTGAATTGACATGTGGCGATTTCTAGCCATAATTATTTTGTACATCGAGGTAAACCTAGAATATATTTTTAGATCACAATCTTTTCCCTTTTGTCTTCAAGGGAGAAGTGGTTAAGGTGCACATCAGAAAATCAACGGACACATCAGAAAATCAACGGACACATCAGAAAATCAACGGACACATCAGAAAATCAACGGACACATCAGAAAATCAACGGACACATCAGAAAATCAACGGACACATCAGAAAATCAACGGACACATCAGAAAATCAACGGACACATCAGAAAATCAACGGACACATCAGAAAATCAACGGACACATCAGAAAATCAACGGACACATCAGAAAATCAACGGACACATCAGAAAATCAACGGACACATCAGAAAATCAACGGACACATCAGAAAATCAACTGACACATCACAAAATCAACTGACACATCAGAAAATCAACTGACACATCAGAAAATAATAAAGTATAATAGTTTGTCCTTTTTAATCCTGTTTGTCACCGTAACATTAAAACAAATGTTATAGTGTTCTGACCATACAGTGTAGCACAAGATCTCAAATTCTCCCGAAGATCAAATAATAATTTAAAAAATCGATCTATTGATTTCATGACTGAGGCAAACCTTGAACTTTCGATTGGTTTCGTCCGTGAGTTTATTGGCTGTTTTTGGCTTTGATGGAGGAATTCAGTGGAAACATTTAAATATTGCATTCTTTCTCTCAACTCTATTGTAGTATTCTAGCATGTGGTTTCGCCGATAGAGAAATTACTTAGCTGAGTTTAAGGGGAATATGTATGAATGCTGGTTGTAGAGTTGATTAGCACTAAGTGATTTGTTAAACTGTTAGTTTGAACAGCTTCCTTTTGCTATTCGCTTAAGGGAATATATTTTTATTTTCCATTACATTTTACAGTGGGGAAAATAATGAAGAGAAATCAGTTGAAATCAATTTTTTAAAATAGAACCATTGAAGTAATGAATGATTTTAAAAAATTAATTGTTCTGTTAACTCTGTTCTGTTTGACCAAGACTTAGCGGTACATCTGCCCTGTATCTGCCCTAAAATATGTTCTGTGTCTGCCCTAAAATATGTTCTGTGTCTGCCTTAGATATACCTTGTGTTTGCCCTAAAATATGCTCCGTGTCTGCCCTAAAATCTGCCCTGTGTCTGCCATAGCCCCACCATCTAGGAATACCAGATCCATTTAGCCTGAGGTCAAACCGTCCTAAAGACATTCTGCCGTATCTAGTCCGTCTAACTGGTCATTTTGTGTAGACCCACGGTCAACAGAGCTACCTCATCGTATCTGGTCCGTACTACTGGTCACTTTGTTGACCCGTGGTCAACAGAGATACCTCATCAGAGGGTCGGCACTAAAAATAGAATCAAAATGGCGCGCATAGTTATGGATTATGGTGTTGTATTTAAGAAAGTCTCGAAGCAATTCACTGTAACGTATCGTCTTACTGATTGGCTTGAAATAGCTTGACTCAGTTTACTTAATTAACCACCTTAATGAGTACATTTAACATGTGTCGTTTGCTTCTTCTCGAGTCTGTAGGGCACCCCTGAGTGCAGTGTACTAGATGTGTGCATGACTTTACTAAGACAATGTAGAGATTTCTGCTCATTTGTGCTCAAAATACAACCCCATCCGATACAGTCACCACATCCACTGACCACTTCAGTAACAGGAGTTATTGGCCCTGATTTTCCTAATCCACTAAGCTGAAGAGGACACAAGAGTTTCTTCCAGGCCTCTCTTGGGGGGGGGGGGGGGGGGGGGGGGAGAGCTCGCCCCGTCTCCCCCCACCCCCCCCCACCCCCCTCCCGAAAAAAGTCTATCGCCCCCCGAACGAAATGAAATTTATATAGAAAATATATACTTTTAACAGTGTCCGCCCCACCCCCCACCCGAAGAAAGTCTACCCCCCCCGAAAATTTCAAGTGCCCCCCCCCCGGAGAAAAAAGTCTGGAAGAAACACTGGAGGACACCATTACATACTTTCACCTTAAGACGCGAACAACAAGTAATGCACGGAATTTGTTACAATAGTTTGTTAGGATTCAGTCGATATAAGACGCGACGGCGTAAAAACGTCATCTTGTATAAATCTGATTCTCTCTCAACGCAAATGGAACCGTCATAACCCCACCCATCAACCCCCCCCCCTAATTTAAAATAAAACCAGACACTGTCTAGCACCTCAATTCAATTTAACTGAGCTAAATCAAAGGGGACGGAACTCAGAAACAGCAGCTGCTTAAAAGTGATTAGAACTTTCTAATTCGAGTTGATGGGTATCTGGCGCCCGGGGAATCATGACACCTCACATTCTGTGCCCCCCTCACATTCTGTGCCCCCCCTCAAGTTGATGGGGGAACTGACCCCCGGGGAATCCTGACCCCTCACATACTGTGCCACCACCCTAACGGTCTTCTAACAGCTTGGTGTCTCGTTAACGACCGGGGAACGGTTCTACTACACAGTAAACTGGGTCGGTATAGGGAATATATATATATATATATATATATATATATATATATATATATATATATATATATATATATATATATATATATATATATATATATATATATATATATATATATATATATATATATATATATATATATATATATATATATATATATATATATATATATATATATATATATATATATATATATATATATATATATATATATATATATATATATATATATTACATTTACATTAGGGAGTGGGGTGTGTCCATGGAAATTGTTCCTACTACAGTTAACAACCCCCACCCCACTCCTGTCAAGCCAACTGACCGCAAACACAGAAATTAGAAACATCACACATAGACATAATACAAACACAGAAATTATAAACATCACACATAGACACAATACAAACACATAAACTATAAACATCACACATAGACACAATACAAACACCGAAGTTACAAACATCACACATAGACACAACACATAGGCCTACATCACAAAGACACAACAAAATCCAGTTTATTCAAGAGGATGAAAATGTTTTCACTTAAAGGCATAATTGCCCTCATCTTTTTGAGCTTACCATTTTTTATTAGCCTTTTTAAGGCGATAAAATATTTCATTGTTGCCTAGGGTTACAACTTACTGTACAATATCCGTTTTTCTATTATTTTATTTTGTTAAATTAGTTGAGTTTAAATTAAATTAGGCTGATAACTCGGTTTAAAAAGATCATAGACACATTTTCAAAACAAAATCAATAGTACGGATTTTTCATAAAAGGCTTTTAACATTCCCCCCCCCCCCCCTCTTCCAGCCATATTCCCATTAGAGACATTTCGAGTATTTCATCGGCTATAAATAGCAAGAGGTATTTCAATAAATTGTTAAAATCAGATAATGCACAAATTTCGACTACTTCCCACATGTGGATACTTCATACACCACCATCCATTGATGGTACTCATAAATAAAGAAACCACACCTCTATTAAAAAATCATCCTCTATTTCCCATGATGTAACACTAAAGCCCCACCCCACACTCCACCCCACAGACCCACCCCACAGTCCACCGAACAGACCCACCTCACACTCCACCGAGTAAGACCACCCTACAGCCCATCAAACAGACCCACCCCACACTCCACCGAACAAGCCCTCACCCCACAGTCCACCGAACAGACCCACCCTACAGTCCACCGAACAGACCCACCCTGGACGAAAATTACTACAGAGCTTTAAACGAGTTATCTTTCCTATTACATTATTACCCCTAATGGACAGATTCTAAAATAACAAAAACTCACACACAGTAGCAGATTAACGCACAATATCGGGTGAACACACACACAGTGACAGGCTCACACTCACAGTCACAGACGAACACACACATCGTGACAGGCACACACATACACACACACACACAGTGACAGGCTCACACTCAGTCACAGACGAACACACACACCATGATAGGCTCACACACATACAGTAGCAGGATCACACACACAGTGACAGGCACACACACATCGTGACAGGCTATCTCACACACAATACCAGGCTAACACACACACACACACAATACCATGCTAACACACACACACACAATACCAGACTAACACACACACATTACCAGGCTAACACACGCACACATTACCAGGCTAACACACACACGGCAACAGGTTCAAAGATTTGTTTACACCAGACAGAATTAATTATTGCGTCATTCACGTCTAGCCGAGTTCTTTTATTTCGTTTTAATCATTGGCGTACAATTTTAAAATGTAGATTATTTGTGTTTTCTAAAGTGGAAGACGTTGTCCAGTCCAATTACAGGATTAAAATCCGTGAGATTTCAATTAATAATGTTTTTTTTTCATCATTAAAAAAATGAATACTGCAATAAAAATTACGTGAAATATTTTCTATTTTTAAAACATTTTTAAAATAAACGAAACAAAGAACGGCAACTCTTGGAAAAAGATCTGCTAGTTTCCCTTGAATTAGATTTTTCAGGATTGATTAAAAAAAAATCCCATTTTAAAGCTGATATGATTGTGAAATGTTTTAATAATTACACTGCTGTGTGGTAATTTAGTTTCAACACGAGAAACTCAAATAACGTTGAGATGTGAGACTTAGAAAGTTGTCGACTGTATAACAACGGGTCTACGACAAAGTGTCCAGAAAAATTCTCTGGAATTTGTCGCATTTGGACATTTTTTGCATTCGGGCATTTTTCGCATTCGGGCATTTGTCGCATTCGGGCATTTGTCGCATTCGGGCATTTGTCACATTCGGGCATTTGTCGCATTCGGGCATTTGTCGCATTCGGGCATTTGTACAATTCGGGCATTTGTACAATTCGGGCATTTGTACAATTCGGGCATTTGTCCATTCGGGCAAGTGTCCATTCGCCTAAATTCTACCAATGACAGTGTTACCATTACTGGAGCAAAGCAATACAACATGACATTGAATACTTTAACCGGCACAAAGAGGTAACCAGAGCTAAAAATAAACGTTGAGAAGCGAGCTTAAAAACCATCGCCCTTCTGGTATATATTTAGCTCTGATATTGGTCGGTTAACACAGTTTTAGCTGATCTAATGGAAATAAACATGGCTGCCAAACTAGGCCAGGTGCTTGAATAAGCAATGTCTGAAAAAAGTTTAAAAACTTGCCTCATCTAATGACAGATAACGAAACAATAATAACAGACAAGTCGACTCGCTAAAGAATAGTGCTTGGAATTTTTAAATTAGGGTTAGATACTGTATTTTTTAAAATACAAAACGCTTTCCTTACAAAATCCGATAAAAAAAAAGTGTTTTCCTACATAAGTCAGCATAGTAACACAACCGATCAAAAGTGCAGATAAGGTAGTTTTTACTTGTTTCAATGACCTTGGCATATGAAGGGATTGTGTGGTCAACACTATGCCCAGCAGCCTCTACTTCCCTGGCCCAGCCGCCTCTACTTCCCTGGCCCAGCCGCCTCTACTTCCCTGGCCCAGCCGCCTCTACTTCCCTGGCCCAGCCGCCTCTACTTCCCTGGCCCAGCCGCCTCTACTTCCCTGGCCCAGCCGCCTCTACTTCCCTGGCCCAGCCGCCTCTACTTCCCTGGCCCAGCCGCCTCTACTTCCCTGGCCCAGCCGCCTCTACTTCCCTGGCCCAGCCGCCTCTACTTCCCTGGCCCAGCCGCCTCTACTTCCCTGGCCCAGCCGCCTCTACTTCCCTGGCCCAGCCGCCTCTACTTCCCTGGCCCAGCCGCCTCTACTTCCCTGGCCCAGCCGCCTCTACTTCCCTGGCCCAGCCGCCTCTACTTCCCTGGCCCAGCCGCCTCTACTTCCCTGGCCCAGCCGCCTCTACTTCCCTGGCCCAGCCGCCTCTACTTCCCTGGCCCAGCCGCCTCTACTTCCCTGGCCCAGCCGCCTCTACTTCCCTGGCCCAGCCGCCTCTACTTCCCTGGCCCAGCCGCCTCTACTTCCCTGGCCCAGCCGCCTCTACTTCCCTGGCCCAGCCGCCTCTACTTCCCTGGCCCAGCCGCCTCTACTTCCCTGGCCCAGCCGCCTCTACTTCCCTGGCCCAGCCGCCTCTACTTCCCTGGCCCAGCCGCCTCTACTTCCCTGGCCCAGCCGCCTCTACTTCCCTGGCCCAGCCGCCTCTACTTCCCTGGCCCAGCCGCCTCTACTTCCCTGGCCCAGCCGCCTCTACTTCCCTGGCCCAGCCGCCTCTACTTCCCTGGCCCAGCCGCCTCTACTTCCCTGGCCCAGCCGCCTCTACTTCCCTGGCCCAGCCGCCTCTACTTCCCTGGCCCAGCCGCCTCTACTTCCCTGGCCCAGCCGCCTCTACTTCCCTGGCCCAGCCGCCTCTACTTCCCTGGCCCAGCCGCCTCTACTTCCCTGGCCCAGCCGCCTCTACTTCCCTGGCCCAGCCGCCTCTACTTCCCTGGCCCAGCCGCCTCTACTTCCCTGGCCCAGCCGCCTCTACTTCCCTGGCCCAGCCGCCTCTACTTCCCTGGCCCAGCCGCCTCTACTTCCCTGGCCCAGCCGCCTCTACTTCCCTGGCCCAGCCGCCTCTACTTCCCTGGCCCAGCCGCCTCTACTTCCCTGGCCCAGCCGCCTCTACTTCCCTGGCCCAGCCGCCTCTACTTCCCTGGCCCAGCCGCCTCTACTTCCCTGGCCCAGCCGCCTCTACTTCCCTGGCCCAGCCGCCTCTACTTCCCTGGCCCAGCCGCCTCTACTTCCCTGGCCCAGCCGCCTCTACTTCCCTGGCCCAGCCGCCTCTACTTCCCTGGCCCAGCCGCCTCTACTTCCCTGGCCCAGCCGCCTCTACTTCCCTGGCCCAGCCGCCTCTACTTCCCTGGCCCAGCCGCCTCTACTTCCCTGGCCCAGCCGCCTCTACTTCCCTGGCCCAGCCGCCTCTACTTCCCTGGCCCAGCCGCCTCTACTTCCCTGGCCCAGCCGCCTCTACTTCCCTGGCCCAGCCGCCTCTACTTCCCTGGCCCAGCCGCCTCTACTTCCCTGGCCCAGCCGCCTCTACTTCCCTGGCCCAGCCGCCTCTACTTCCCTGGCCCAGCCGCCTCTACTTCCCTGGCCCAGCCGCCTCTACTTCCCTGGCCCAGCCGCCTCTACTTCCCTGGCCCAGCCGCCTCTACTTCCCTGGCCCAGCCGCCTCTACTTCCCTGGCCCAGCCGCCTCTACTTCCCTGGCCCAGCCGCCTCTACTTCCCTGGCCCAGCCGCCTCTACTTCCCTGGCCCAGCCGCCTCTACTTCCCTGGCCCAGCCGCCTCTACTTCCCTGGCCCAGCCGCCTCTACTTCCCTGGCCCAGCCGCCTCTACTTCCCTGGCCCAGCCGCCTCTACTTCCCTGGCCCAGCCGCCTCTACTTCCCTGGCCCAGCCGCCTCTACTTCCCTGGCCCAGCCGCCTCTACTTCCCTGGCCCAGCCGCCTCTACTTCCCTGGCCCAGCCGCCTCTACTTCCCTGGCCCAGCCGCCTCTACTTCCCTGGCCCAGCCGCCTCTACTTCCCTGGCCCAGCCGCCTCTACTTCCCTGGCCCAGCCGCCTCTACTTCCCTGGCCCAGCCGCCTCTACTTCCCTGGCCCAGCCGCCTCTACTTCCCTGGCCCAGCCGCCTCTACTTCCCTGGCCCAGCCGCCTCTACTTCCCTGGCCCAGCCGCCTCTACTTCCCTGGCCCAGCCGCCTCTACTTCCCTGGCCCAGCCGCCTCTACTTCCCTGGCCCAGCCGCCTCTACTTCCCTGGCCCAGCCGCCTCTACTTCCCTGGCCCAGCCGCCTCTACTTCCCTGGCCCAGCCGCCTCTACTTCCCTGGCCCAGCCGCCTCTACTTCCCTGGCCCAGCCGCCTCTACTTCCCTGGCCCAGCCGCCTCTACTTCCCTGGCCCAGCCGCCTCTACTTCCCTGGCCCAGCCGCCTCTACTTCCCTGGCCCAGCCGCCTCTACTTCCCTGGCCCAGCCGCCTCTACTTCCCTGGCCCAGCCGCCTCTACTTCCCTGGCCCAGCCGCCTCTACTTCCCTGGCCCAGCCGCCTCTACTTCCCTGGCCCAGCCGCCTCTACTTCCCTGGCCCAGCCGCCTCTACTTCCCTGGCCCAGCCGCCTCTACTTCCCTGGCCCAGCCGCCTCTACTTCCCTGGCCCAGCCGCCTCTACTTCCCTGGCCCAGCCGCCTCTACTTCCCTGGCCCAGCCGCCTCTACTTCCCTGGCCCAGCCGCCTCTACTTCCCTGGCCCAGCCGCCTCTACTTCCCTGGCCCAGCCGCCTCTACTTCCCTGGCCCAGCCGCCTCTACTTCCCTGGCCCAGCCGCCTCTACTTCCCTGGCCCAGCCGCCTCTACTTCCCTGGCCCAGCCGCCTCTACTTCCCTGGCCCAGCCGCCTCTACTTCCCTGGCCCAGCCGCCTCTACTTCCCTGGCCCAGCCGCCTCTACTTCCCTGGCCCAGCCGCCTCTACTTCCCTGGCCCAGCCGCCTCTACTTCCCTGGCCCAGCCGCCTCTACTTCCCTGGCCCAGCCGCCTCTACTTCCCTGGCCCAGCCGCCTCTACTTCCCTGGCCCAGCCGCCTCTACTTCCCTGGCCCAGCCGCCTCTACTTCCCTGGCCCAGCCGCCTCTACTTCCCTGGCCCAGCCGCCTCTACTTCCCTGGCCCAGCCGCCTCTACTTCCCTGGCCCAGCCGCCTCTACTTCCCTGGCCCAGCCGCCTCTACTTCCCTGGCCCAGCCGCCTCTACTTCCCTGGCCCAGCCGCCTCTACTTCCCTGGCCCAGCCGCCTCTACTTCCCTGGCCCAGCCGCCTCTACTTCCCTGGCCCAGCCGCCTCTACTTCCCTGGCCCAGCCGCCTCTACTTCCCTGGCCCAGCCGCCTCTACTTCCCTGGCCCAGCCGCCTCTACTTCCCTGGCCCAGCCGCCTCTACTTCCCTGGCCCAGCCGCCTCTACTTCCCTGGCCCAGCCGCCTCTACTTCCCTGGCCCAGCCGCCTCTACTTCCCTGGCCCAGCCGCCTCTACTTCCCTGGCCCAGCCGCCTCTACTTCCCTGGCCCAGCCGCCTCTACTTCCCTGGCCCAGCCGCCTCTACTTCCCTGGCCCAGCCGCCTCTACTTCCCTGGCCCAGCCGCCTCTACTTCCCTGGCCCAGCCGCCTCTACTTCCCTGGCCCAGCCGCCTCTACTTCCCTGGCCCAGCCGCCTCTACTTCCCTGGCCCAGCCGCCTCTACTTCCCTGGCCCAGCCGCCTCTACTTCCCTGGCCCAGCCGCCTCTACTTCCCTGGCCCAGCCGCCTCTACTTCCCTGGCCCAGCCGCCTCTACTTCCCTGGCCCAGCCGCCTCTACTTCCCTGGCCCAGCCGCCTCTACTTCCCTGGCCCAGCCGCCTCTACTTCCCTGGCCCAGCCGCCTCTACTTCCCTGGCCCAGCCGCCTCTACTTCCCTGGCCCAGCCGCCTCTACTTCCCTGGCCCAGCCGCCTCTACTTCCCTGGCCCAGCCGCCTCTACTTCCCTGGCCCAGCCGCCTCTACTTCCCTGGCCCAGCCGCCTCTACTTCCCTGGCCCAGCCGCCTCTACTTCCCTGGCCCAGCCGCCTCTACTTCCCTGGCCCAGCCGCCTCTACTTCCCTGGCCCAGCCGCCTCTACTTCCCTGGCCCAGCCGCCTCTACTTCCCTGGCCCAGCCGCCTCTACTTCCCTGGCCCAGCCGCCTCTACTTCCCTGGCCCAGCCGCCTCTACTTCCCTGGCCCAGCCGCCTCTACTTCCCTGGCCCAGCCGCCTCTACTTCCCTGGCCCAGCCGCCTCTACTTCCCTGGCCCAGCCGCCTCTACTTCCCTGGCCCAGCCGCCTCTACTTCCCTGGCCCAGCCGCCTCTACTTCCCTGGCCCAGCCGCCTCTACTTCCCTGGCCCAGCCGCCTCTACTTCCCTGGCCCAGCCGCCTCTACTTCCCTGGCCCAGCCGCCTCTACTTCCCTGGCCCAGCCGCCTCTACTTCCCTGGCCCAGCCGCCTCTACTTCCCTGGCCCAGCCGCCTCTACTTCCCTGGCCCAGCCGCCTCTACTTCCCTGGCCCAGCCGCCTCTACTTCCCTGGCCCAGCCGCCTCTACTTCCCTGGCCCAGCCGCCTCTACTTCCCTGGCCCAGCCGCCTCTACTTCCCTGGCCCAGCCGCCTCTACTTCCCTGGCCCAGCCGCCTCTACTTCCCTGGCCCAGCCGCCTCTACTTCCCTGGCCCAGCCGCCTCTACTTCCCTGGCCCAGCCGCCTCTACTTCCCTGGCCCAGCCGCCTCTACTTCCCTGGCCCAGCCGCCTCTACTTCCCTGGCCCAGCCGCCTCTACTTCCCTGGCCCAGCCGCCTCTACTTCCCTGGCCCAGCCGCCTCTACTTCCCTGGCCCAGCCGCCTCTACTTCCCTGGCCCAGCCGCCTCTACTTCCCTGGCCCAGCCGCCTCTACTTCCCTGGCCCAGCCGCCTCTACTTCCCTGGCCCAGCCGCCTCTACTTCCCTGGCCCAGCCGCCTCTACTTCCCTGGCCCAGCCGCCTCTACTTCCCTGGCCCAGCCGCCTCTACTTCCCTGGCCCAGCCGCCTCTACTTCCCTGGCCCAGCCGCCTCTACTTCCCTGGCCCAGCCGCCTCTACTTCCCTGGCCCAGCCGCCTCTACTTCCCTGGCCCAGCCGCCTCTACTTCCCTGGCCCAGCCGCCTCTACTTCCCTGGCCCAGCCGCCTCTACTTCCCTGGCCCAGCCGCCTCTACTTCCCTGGCCCAGCCGCCTCTACTTCCCTGGCCCAGCCGCCTCTACTTCCCTGGCCCAGCCGCCTCTACTTCCCTGGCCCAGCCGCCTCTACTTCCCTGGCCCAGCCGCCTCTACTTCCCTGGCCCAGCCGCCTCTACTTCCCTGGCCCAGCCGCCTCTACTTCCCTGGCCCAGCCGCCTCTACTTCCCTGGCCCAGCCGCCTCTACTTCCCTGGCCCAGCCGCCTCTACTTCCCTGGCCCAGCCGCCTCTACTTCCCTGGCCCAGCCGCCTCTACTTCCCTGGCCCAGCCGCCTCTACTTCCCTGGCCCAGCCGCCTCTACTTCCCTGGCCCAGCCGCCTCTACTTCCCTGGCCCAGCCGCCTCTACTTCCCTGGCCCAGCCGCCTCTACTTCCCTGGCCCAGCCGCCTCTACTTCCCTGGCCCAGCCGCCTCTACTTCCCTGGCCCAGCCGCCTCTACTTCCCTGGCCCAGCCGCCTCTACTTCCCTGGCCCAGCCGCCTCTACTTCCCTGGCCCAGCCGCCTCTACTTCCCTGGCCCAGCCGCCTCTACTTCCCTGGCCCAGCCGCCTCTACTTCCCTGGCCCAGCCGCCTCTACTTCCCTGGCCCAGCCGCCTCTACTTCCCTGGCCCAGCCGCCTCTACTTCCCTGGCCCAGCCGCCTCTACTTCCCTGGCCCAGCCGCCTCTACTTCCCTGGCCCAGCCGCCTCTACTTCCCTGGCCCAGCCGCCTCTACTTCCCTGGCCCAGCCGCCTCTACTTCCCTGGCCCAGCCGCCTCTACTTCCCTGGCCCAGCCGCCTCTACTTCCCTGGCCCAGCCGCCTCTACTTCCCTGGCCCAGCCGCCTCTACTTCCCTGGCCCAGCCGCCTCTACTTCCCTGGCCCAGCCGCCTCTACTTCCCTGGCCCAGCCGCCTCTACTTCCCTGGCCCAGCCGCCTCTACTTCCCTGGCCCAGCCGCCTCTACTTCCCTGGCCCAGCCGCCTCTACTTCCCTGGCCCAGCCGCCTCTACTTCCCTGGCCCAGCCGCCTCTACTTCCCTGGCCCAGCCGCCTCTACTTCCCTGGCCCAGCCGCCTCTACTTCCCTGGCCCAGCCGCCTCTACTTCCCTGGCCCAGCCGCCTCTACTTCCCTGGCCCAGCCGCCTCTACTTCCCTGGCCCAGCCGCCTCTACTTCCCTGGCCCAGCCGCCTCTACTTCCCTGGCCCAGCCGCCTCTACTTCCCTGGCCCAGCCGCCTCTACTTCCCTGGCCCAGCCGCCTCTACTTCCCTGGTCCAGCCGCCTCTACTTCCCTGGTCCAGCCGCCTCTACTTCCCTGGCCCAGCCGCCTCTACTTCCCTGGTCCAGCCGCCTCTACTTCCCTGGTCCAGCCGCCTCTACTTCCCTGGTCCAGCCGCCTCTACTTCCCTGGTCCAGCCGCCTCTACTTCCCTGGTCCAGCCGCCTCTACTTCCCTGGCCCAGCCGCCTCTACTTCCCTGGCCCAGCCGCCTCTACTTCCCTGGTCCAGCCGCCTCTACTTCCCTGGCCCAGCCGCCTCTACTTCCCTGGCCCAGCCGCCTCTACTTCCCTGGCCCAGCCGCCTCTACTTCCCTGGCCCAGCCGCCTCTACTTCCCTGGCCCAGCCGCCTCTACTTCCCTGGCCCAGCCGCCTCTACTTCCCTGGCCCAGCCGCCTCTACTTCCCTGGCCCAGCCGCCTCTACTTCCCTGGCCCAGCCGCCTCTACTTCCCTGGCCCAGCCGCCTCTACTTCCCTGGCCCAGCCGCCTCTACTTCCCTGGCCCAGCCGCCTCTACTTCCCTGGCCCAGCCGCCTCTACTTCCCTGGCCCAGCCGCCTCTACTTCCCTGGCCCAGCCGCCTCTACTTCCCTGGCCCAGCCGCCTCTACTTCCCTGGCCCAGCCGCCTCTACTTCCCTGGCCCAGCCGCCTCTACTTCCCTGGCCCAGCCGCCTCTACTTCCCTGGTCCAGCCGCCTCTACTTCCCTGGCCCAGCCGCCTCTACTTCCCTGGCCCAGCCGCCTCTACTTCCCTGGCCCAGCCGCCTCTACTTCCCTGGCCCAGCCGCCTCTACTTCCCTGGCCCAGCCGCCTCTACTTCCCTGGCCCAGCCGCCTCTACTTCCCTGGCCCAGCCGCCTCTACTTCCCTGGCCCAGCCGCCTCTACTTCCCTGGCCCAGCCGCCTCTACTTCCCTGGCCCAGCCGCCTCTACTTCCCTGGTCCAGCCGCCTCTACTTCCCTGGTCCAGCCGCCTCTACTTCCCTGGCCCAGCCGCCTCTACTTCCCTGGCCCAGCCGCCTCTACTTCCCTGGCCCAGCCGCCTCTACTTCCCTGGCCCAGC
This sequence comes from Physella acuta, assembly GCF_028476545.2. Lineage (NCBI taxonomy): Eukaryota > Metazoa > Mollusca > Gastropoda > Physidae > Physella > Physella acuta. The sequence continues at coordinate 207,657 of NW_026732005.1, forward strand.
CGCCTCTACTTCCCTGGCCCAGCCGCCTCTACTTCCCTGGCCCAGCCGCCTCTACTTCCCTGGTCCAGCCGCCTCTACTTCCCTGGTCCAGCCGCCTCTACTTCCCTGGTCCAGCCGCCTCTACTTCCCTGGTCCAGCCGCCTCTACTTCCCTGGTCCAGCCGCCTCTACTTCCCTGGTCCAGCCGCCTCTACTTCCCTGGTCCAGCCGCCTCTACTTCCCTGGCCCAGCCGCCTCTACTTCCCTGGTCCAGCCGCCTCTACTTCCCTGGCCCAGCCGCCTCTACTTCCCTGGCCCAGCCGCCTCTACTTCCCTGGCCCAGCCGCCTCTACTTCCCTGGCCCAGCCGCCTCTACTTCCCTGGTCCAGCCGCCTCTACTTCCCTGGTCCAGCCGCCTCTACTTCCCTGGTCCAGCCGCCTCTACTTCCCTGGTCCAGCCGCCTCTACTTCCCTGGCCCAGCCGCCTCTACTTCCCTGGTCCAGCCGCCTCTACTTCCCTGGTCCAGCCGCCTCTACTTCCCTGGTCCAGCCGCCTCTACTTCCCTGGTCCAGCCGCCTCTACTTCCCTGGTCCAGCCGCCTCTACTTCCCTGGTCCAGCCGCCTCTACTTTCCATAGCGTGATTTAAGTAGCCATCAGAACTGAGAGGACCCAGGATCCGAACTCAAAACTTTCGGCATAGCAGTCGTGCACTCTAATAACAGTGCTAATGAACCGTGTCAATGTTTGACCAATTAACTTGACCTACTGCTAGACCATTTAATTTACCTCTCCCCACCCCCTCACTGATGCGTGACTGACCTGATGAAAAACCAACAAGCAACACGATAATTACGAACTTGATGAAGCACTTTGGCCTAGGCCACGTCCATCAATTACTCTCCTCCCTAACAAAAACCTCACCCCCCCCCCGGGAGCCAGACAATAACCCAACACTATTGTTTTCTAAAGGAGATAAATCTCCAGTTTCGACACGGAAATTCCCGATTTTTGTTTTGGTTTGGAATTCCCGATTCGGCAAGGGTAATGAAACACAGCAACAAGATACTCCGTCTAACTTATTTTCTCCTCAAGTTCGAGTCATGTGACCACAGGTCAACAACAGCAATTATTTACGTTTAAAACCTCGTCTTCCTAGGGCCTCACGCTAAAAACAGATTGATTCAAGTTATTGGAACACAATTTAAAAAAAAAAAAAAAAAAAAAAAAAAAAAACGAGGTATTTGCTATTTGTTCTTGTTATTTAACGATTTATTATTCCCAAATCGGAAAAAAAATAATCTAAAAATAACCCCTAATCAGCAGCTGCGCCCCCTCCCCTGATATTACCAGGTCGATCATTACTCCAAACATGAGAACCCGGATGTTTGTGTTACCACCGACAGATCCCCACAGACCATCTCACACATTGACGACCAGCCTCACTAAAGCTATTATTGACTGGCGGATGAATCGCTCCCCTGGTGTGATGCCGCGACAGAAATAAGATCCGTTTATTTGTTTCGGGGCGGGTGGTTTTGTTTTGTTTGACTTTTTACTCTGGCGAATTTTAGGAGGCTAGCGTTAGGCTTAGATGACATCAGGAGGCTAGCGTTAGGCTTAGATGACATCAGGAGGCTAGCGTTAGGCTTAGTTGACATCAGGAGGCTAGCGTTAGCCTTAGTTGACAGTAGGAGGCTAGGCGTTAGGCTTAGTTGATGTAAAAAGAGAATAGCGTTAGACCTAATCGATATAAAAAGGTTAAAGTTTGGCGTAACAGATGTCGCAGACGTGGATTCGGCGAGAGACTCCTGACATCTGGACATGATGTTGATAAATCAGACATGATGTTAAGAATCGGCTGGGTATGATGCTAAAGAGCCGTACATGACGCTATGGAGACCGGACGCACGTGACCGGATATGACTCAAGAACTCACTTTATAGTTATTTAAATAGTAGTGTATAATTTATTTTCTACTTTTTAGTGCATTATTACATAAAAGCTTGTTATTAAAACATTTTTTAATGATTTAAAAAAAAAAAACTTCCGGTTCTTATATCGTCTGCTTGAGCAGACGTGTCACCGGTTATTCCAGAGGTCAACACCCGGTTGTGATGTTGCAGTCGATAAAAAAACGGTTTCGAGGGTCAATCTAGATTGATGTGGACTGGTGATGGTTTGTAGGGGTTAAATTATTGTTGTAGGGTTTAAATTATGGTTGTAGGGTTTAAATTATGGTTGTAGGGGTTAAATTATTGTTGTAGAGTTTAAATTATCGTCACCTGTAAGGGTGGATAATTAGAGTTACAGATCGAATCAAGGCTTCTCACAATACACATTGTTGTCTTATGTAAGGGCGGATTACTCTACTCCAGCAGTGTTTTTGTGCCAGGGGTCGGCAACCTGCGGCTCGCGAGCCGCATGCGGCTCTTTTGATGTCAAGATGCGCCCCCTCAGCTCCATGCACAAATATTAATAATTATTTTAATTTATTTTTAAAACTCATAAAAATATTAGTCTGCAATACTCGGTAATTAAAGATTTAGATCTAATAACAATGTAAAGTTTCTAATTTCGAGCAGAGCTTGCTAAACTACTTTAATATGTTTTGTGAGAAACATGTGTATGTTTTTATATGAATACATATAGTTTCATATTTTAAGTTATTTATTTTAAATATATATATATATATATATATATATATATATATATATATATATATATATATATATATATATATATATATATATATATATATATATATATATATATATATCATGTGGATGTTTATTTACCGTTCGAGCTAACCATTTGCTAACCATGTTTACCAGTTTTGGTATTGTTTTAAACATAGGCGTTTGTGGAAACATAATATTAGAACGTGACATCAGCAATACAACTTTTACAGATCTTTCGCACCTTTACAAATTAGGAATTTGATTTAGCTAATAGTTTTCTGTTTTAAATAAGAGTCAATAAATCATTTTAACATCAATTAACGGCAAATATATGACAATATTTTGTAAGACATATACATAATGTAAAAACTGGTTACTTTTATTTTATATTTAATTTCAGTCAAATTAAAAAACAATTACCATTTGAAAATATAAGTATGGATTATAGGTTGTTTACCTTGATTTAATTAAATGTATGAAATGGGATGTAATTCACAAAATAAACAATTCTTTTTAACTTTTCACTACTGTTTAAATCGTTAAGAACCTATGACTTAAGTTAAGAACTTGCGTTTAAAATTTAAAAAAAAATATTAACGGAGTATTTTTTAAATTTCGACGCATCAAAAATAATATGCAGTAGACGCAACTCCGTTGATGAGATGCCTCAGATCAATATTGGTGACAAGGAAAAAAAAACAACAGTTTTTTTGTCAATTTCGCCTTCCAAGCGAACATAAAAATAAAAACGTCAGCTGAACAAAATTTTAAAAATTAATATTTTAAAAGTCAATCTTATAAAAGTTTCAAATGCAGTGAACTTGAAAACAATTTTTTTTTGTTTCTAAGGTTACATTTCTAATTATTTATTTCATTGAGAATTTTTTTTTTACCTTAAATTTCACCACAAGTACTATAAATCAGGAGTCAGTTTACTCCCTCCTAATATAAATAAACCGGGAGTGATCTCCCCTAAACTTTCTCGAATATTCTTATATAAAACAACAGGGGATGAGAACTCGGGCTATAGACATGATTTTTAATCCATTTTAAATACTTACAGTTTTAAAAATAGAATAAAATCTCGTAGACAAAAGATTGCACACCAAGTGAACGCCAAATAAAAAAGTGCATAATAGTGCGCAATATTATTAGTACTTAAAAAATTTATATTTGTTTTTTGAGAAATCGGAAGTAGCGTAAATAAGTACTTCCGGTCAACGGAAATTACTCAAAATTTAACAGAAGGTAGAGAATTAGATCTTATACTTACATGTGAAATTTCATTTATCTATCTGAAATAGTACTCAAGTTATAGGCTTTTGAAAAATTCAAAGTAGAAAAAGTACCACTTCCGGTTATCGGAAATCGCTTAAAAGTTGATACGGATCTACGATTTTGATAAAATACTTATATATGAAATTTCATCAACCTAGCTGTAACGGTACTCAAATTATCGTGTTTACACACGGACACACACACAGACACACACACAGACATACGGACAGAATTGCAAAGCCCAGTTTTTCAGACTGGATTACGCATAAAACCTCTTTAATTTCGATCAATCTGGATTGATAATTTTTGCCCGATTAAAATAAGTCCTCTATACTTCGGATGTGATGAAGGACTGAGATGTAGTAATACGGTGAAAATTGTTAAAATTTCAAGTGATTTTTGTGCACGATTACAATACTTTCTCTATACTTCGTATATACGAGAAAGTAAAAATGGGTCAGACAAATCTCATTTAATATAAACCAGGGGTCAGACAAAATACCACCAAGTATAAATCATGGGTCAGACAAAATACCACCAAGTATAAATCAGGGGTCAGTCAAACCACCACCAAGTATAAATAAGGGGTCAGACAAAAGACCACCAAGTATAAATCAGGGGTCAGTTGACTCCGACCAAGTATAAATCAGGGGTCAGAGAAGCCCATCGCGTGATGAAAGCTCGTTTATAATTGGCCAGCTATTTTGGCTGTTGAACGATACACTTTGTACAACTCCACCAGGGACATGCAGAACCGAGCGGATGTGACGTCATTTTTAAAAATCCTTACATCCCTGAATGTGAGCTAAATAAGGGTGAACTACGTACAACTGTCAGCTTAGCTCCCGTTACAACAGCGCTTATCTCAGAGGGTGATTTTTTTAAAATTGACAGTGTTATATTAAATGTACGAGGCTTAAATGTTTTAAAACTCATTTTTTACGAGATCTTACAAAGAGGTTGGTTTTTTTAATTGAATTTTTTTTTAAGAATTGAATCGTCTGAGATAATTTTGTCATTTTTATTCCATGAGCTGACATCTGCTGCATATCATGACACCACTGACACCATACTATTGAGTTGACATATGCTACACACCATGACACCATTTAGGTGACATCTGATTTTCGTCATGACGCCATTCAACTGACATCTGCTGCACATCATGACACCACACCATAGAGCTGACATCTGTTACACACCATGACACCATTGTACTGACATCTGTTACACACCATGACACCATTGAGCTGACATCTGTTACACACCATGACACTACTGAACTGACATTTCCTATACACACGTCATTTGTCCATCAACACCCTTGAGCCCCTATCACAGTTATACTGTAGCCACCGGTCTAGGGACGGCAACTCTAACTGAATCTTCAAACATTTCTACAACTGTACCACGTGACAAAACCACGCCCACAGCCCCCTGACGACGCCATACAGCACTAATTAAACCACGGATGTGTGAATAGCCATCTCTATAGAGACACGTATATTTGGCTCAGATAATACGACCACTCCCGACCTGCTTTCAATGCGTTCATTAACGTTAATTATACACGTACCAGTCTAAACTGATCGGGGGAAATCGATATCGAACTAGTTGATTCAGCAGGTAATTAAGCAAACACAATGTCGATACAGGCTTGCACTGGGTTGACCTTGGGATTATGGATATGTAAAAAAAAGGGCACCTAATTGACCTGCTTAATTACACTCAGGTATCTAGGGCAACCAAACGTATTCTTGTGGTCAATAATAATTTTTTGTGGTCAATTCAATGTTTTCCAGTGGTCAACTAAAAGTTTACCAAATTATACGGTGGTTCTTAGACTGGTTTCGATCGAACCCCAGGGGTCAGTCTAAGGGGTACGGCGGAGGTCTAGACACATACGATTCATGGTTGGATTTTGTCAATGCGGACGGTAGAACTATGAAGGTTTCGGTGAATATGAAAGTGGTGGGGTTCTGTATCTAGGTGGTATACTGGGGCCGCTTACCTTGACCCACCCAACAAAATGACCACTGACCTTGAACCACCCAACAAAATGAACACTGAACTTGACCCACCCAACAAACTGGTCGCTTACCTTGACCCACCCAACAAAATGAACACTGACCTTGACCCACCCAACAAACTGGTCGCTTACCTTGACCCACCCAACAAAATGAACACTGACCTTGACCCACCCAACAAACTGGCCGCTTACCTTGACCCACCCAACAAAATGAACACTGACCTTGACCCACCCAACAAAATGGCCGCTTACCTTGACCCCGATGCGCAGGGTGACGGGTACCACTCTCCAGCTGAGCATGTTCATCAGGTGTTCCAGGAAGACGCCGACTCTCGTGTGGAAGATGTTGTTCTCCAGGCACCCCTCCAGGGCGTCAAAGTCCACGCCCAGGCACGACAGGAAGTCACGTGATCTGCGATTGAACTCCACCTGGGGAGAGTTAAGGTCACGGACTTATTGCTTGTAGTTTCATTACAATCAAGATTAAAATCTAAACAAAAAAAAACAACAAAACAAACAAACAAGAAAAACAAAAACAAGAAAAAAGACAGACAAAAACACGGGGAAAAAACAACAGACAAAGTAACAAGAAATCCACCTAAAAAATAACTAAGCTAACAGGATAAAAAGCTCGGACAAAGCAAAGGAGATAGCTTTTGTAAAGGGGAATAACTTTTATAAAGAAAAATCACTTAGGTTTACACTCGATGTACTACTACTGAAATTGGATTGTTCTTAGCGGACAATTTTTTGGTAAGCAGTCATTGTAGTGGATGACTTTGGGTAATGACTTGAGCTAATGACTCTTTAGCACGACTGGACGGTTGTGTTGAGTTCGATGAAACACAACACCTAAGGAAAACTAGCTCAGCTGAACACATTCATGAGAGTAAACATCAGGCAGAATCAAATGTTGGGGGGGGGGGGGTCGTCATACACGGCGCCGCACCCCTTGGAGGGTTGGGGGTGGGGCTCAGGCTATGGTGATGACAAGGAAGGGTAGGCAATGTCTTCATTTTCTTGCTCTCAATCAGCTGTTGCTTCTGATAAAAAATGGATCAATAAAACCAATGTTAGCCCAGCGCGCTTATTAATTTAGAAAAAAATCCCCGCTGTTTCAGAAACTAACTGTACAATTTTGGGAGGGTCTGAGTTTTTGATGATGTTTGACATTAAGGTGGGTGTGTGGGAGGGGGGGGGGGTGAAGTGTGGTGGGGGTTAAATTGTCAAAAAAAGCGTAAAGACGTTTATTGACGCCCCTTTAAAGAATTTTCTAAAACAATTGTGTAATTCAAAGAGATAAATTGATAATATTAAGCGTAAATGTTACAATTTATAGTATACATAACGGCAGGGCCGTTTAAGAATTTTTTTTTTCATATTTTCCATGCCCTTTAATATAAATCTCCGATTGTGTTTTTATTTTATTTTGTTCAATAAGCCACTCTCCCATTCTTACAACTAATAAGTATTAATTTCTCTTGAAGCTTACAGGAAGGGAGGGGTACACTTTAAATTATTTTTTCTAAATAAATTATTATATATTTTTTCTACTTCGTGTTGGGGGGGGGGGGGGGGGCGGGCGGTGGATGTGCTCGGGGAGGGGACCTGCAAGTAATTGTGAACCCGACCCCTCCCCAACGCCGCCCCACGCATACGGTGCCGCCTCTCTGCATCCTAACACGTCCCTGTATAATTTAACCCACTCACTTTACTCGGCCATTAAGTTGTTTAAATAACCGTCAACAAATTAATGTGTTAACAGCCACAGTATTGTTTTTACAACGATTTCATCCACCGGAACTATCGCGTGCGGGAGATAATGGCGAAATCAATCGCTGTCGATTGCAGTTGGGACGATTGGTTGTCGCAGTCAATAGCAGCCAGGTCACGTGATACCCGACATTTCTACCCCCCCCCCTTACCCGAACGAAATTGAATTTATATAGAAAATATATTCTTTTAACAGTATCAGTGCCCCCCCCCCCTTTCCCCCGTAGTACTATACGAGAAAGTTTAGGGGAGATCACTCCCGCTTAATTTCATGTTACTTTTAGATGGCATAATAATTATGTTGTCAACATACAAAATTGCTGTGCTAGATGCAACAGTGGTTCCTTTATCTTTATGGACCCCCCCCGCCCAACCCTCCATATTAAGCCTCCTCTCGGTATATCCTGGGAAACTACCTAATGGCATATCGTGGGAAACTACCTAATGGCATATCGTTATATCGACTCGTGCCCCTAATCACTTCTAGAAGTTATGCCTTAGCTTTCAGATATCTTGAATGAACTCAAAAGCCCGATCACAGGATACAATTTAAGCAAAGTATCACGACGCGCATGCGCTAAATCTGGGGAGAAAAAAAGAACATGGGAGCCTACAGTACAAAAACCTCTCGCACAGTACAAACAAAAACCTCTCGCACAACAAAAACCTCGTACAAAAATCTCCCACACAGTACAGAAACCTCTCGCACAACAAAAACCTCTCGCACAGTACAGAAACCTCTCGCACAGTACAAAAACCTCTCGCACAGTACAAAAACCTCTCGCACAGTACAAAAACCTCTCGCACAACAAAAACCTCTCGCACAACAAAAACCTCTCGCACAGTACAAAAACCTCTCGCACAACAAAAACCTCTCGCACAGTACAAAAACCTCTCGCACAGCAAAAACCTCTCGCACAGTACAAAAACCTCTCGCACAGTACAAAAATCCACTCGCACAGTACAAAAAACCACTCGCACAGTACAAAAAATCACTCGCACAGTACAAAAAACCACTCGCACAGTACAAAACATCTCACGAGAGTTGAGCGATATTTTCCGCGAGAGCAATCCGACAACCTTTATCTGAATTTGTAAATTACTCTCGCTTGTAGGTCTTCGTCAGAAGATGAATCTCATTTAGTTATATTTTTATATTTCTCGGAAGAAAACGTTGCCGACCCTTCACGTGATCGGATTAGATGTAAACAGCCACGTGGGACTGGGGTGAGCTACGCGGGGATTATCCGGATTTGTTGAAAATTGCTGGGGGGGTCATTGAACTTTGACTGGAATATTATGGGGCAGTTGGTTTATGGTCTTTAGTTGCAGAGAATAGTGTTAGCAGAGTCATCGACCACTCGTTACAGGTAATGAAGATATAGTTAGTTTCCTGAAATGTATAGTCGTGTCGTGAAAATGTAAAAGCATTGGTCGTTATCTGGGTCATGTGGTCAAGCAGTAGAGCGATATACCTTTAACCCGAAAGTCTAGAGGTCCATTCTCGGGCTCCTTAGGGTTTTCCTGAGTCCACCCAGCTGTGATGGTCACGTGACAATGGAAAATAAACAGATGACTGCCCGACAAAACATCACTTCATATGCGTGAAACACGTGAACTCTACTTCATCTGTCCTATTGATCGCCTGGCTCGAAATGGTTTCTCCAAAGGGCAATTGACATAATCTTAAGGTCGCAACATTTTGTATAGGGAAGCGGGCCACGTTTCGTACCAAAACACAATGCATTGAGAACCACTGCTTGAATAATGCTTGATGACGTCATGACAACTGCAAGCGTGAATGACACAGATGACAGCCCAACACAACAAATCTCAGCCCAAGAAAACATATGACAGCTAAACAAAACAAACAGGTTGTTCTCTTGACGCCAGGTAAAAATAGCATACATTTGTTATGTAAATTCTGTTGAGCCAGGTATATTTAAAGAAGGTACAGTATACTAGCGGTCCTCCCAAGTAATAGGACGGATAGGGTTACGTTACAATTCACAACAGAACTAAAAAAGCAACAACCCATTCATGTTTTGAATATCGAAGAAAGATCGTTGGCTTAAAGTTATTTTTTTTCAAAGTTTATAATTTTTTTTTTTACATTTAAAATCTATCGCAATGTTACGTCAAATGTTTGCAAACGATAATCTTGTGTTATTAGTCATTTAATTTAAAAAAAAAATTTCTAGAGATCCAACAAAAACATCCACAACTATTGAAACGAAGATTTAAATATTCCAGCCCATGAAACACATTTGTAATGCTACTTGTTTAAAAACATTTTACATACTACTTCACCGATAGGGCTCAGGTATAAATTCAACATAAATGTTTTGATATTCTTTACAAAAGCAAAACATAAAAGAAAAACTATTGAATAATTCAAAACAGGATCGCATCAACACTAGAAGGTCCAGCCTTGCCTGATGTTTCTAGCCATACTGCTCCATTTGCCCTAATTTAGCCCCTGGGACTTAACGGACGGGCTGATACATACTTCAAATGTTATCTTTTCTTTTTTTGCCCACAATGTTTAAAGTTTACTTTTAAAAACACGAGAGGATTCGTTTTACGTGGAATCAATAATGGGGTTAAAAAATAATTGATAAAGCAAGGGAGGCTATCAATGCAAGGAAGATAAACCATATTAAATTCGATTTTCTGACAAATGTATTCATGTTTAATCTATAACCGCCAGTCATACGACTGGAGTTGTAATATTTTTTAAAGACGTGGGTTTATAAAAGTATTACAGGGACGTCTTTTTATACGGGACGTCAAGAGAACAGCTAATACTGGACGTCACACATGCTGTCGACATTGGATGTCACGAAAATATATTTTTTTAAAAAGCTGAAAGCTACTCTGTGGACATCGCGAATAATAATATTAGGTTTAAATGACGACTCTATGTGTAGCAAATACTGACAATATTAGTTGTTACAAATACAAATAATGACGTTTCGTTGTATCGCAAATACTGCCTCATAAATACTGACTGTGGGGGGGGGGGGGGGGGCGAACTTCGTAACGAAACACATGTATATACAGAACAATACAAGCCGTTGAGGTTAGGGTGCATCAAGTCTGTTAAATATCACGTTTCTCTGTTCCCAGTCATAACGCCGACACCACAGATCTACTTCCTCATCGTTCTATTCGCAGCCTCTGACTACCACACACGTCCACCGCTACACACCTTATTCCCGCTCACAGCACAACAGCTATCTCTCCACCAGTCGCTTCCCTTGTTACCCTCGTTCACTCCGTACAACAACATACACGTCAACACATCCGCAACACACACACACAGAGCACTCCGTCACACATACACACTGATAATATTAGATGTCACAAATACTGACACTATTAGGTGTCAGAAGTACTGACACTATTAGGTGTCACAAATACTGACGTTAAAGACGTTACAACAACGACCAATCAGGACCTCCTACTGTAAACCAAAACATCACACAGCTGTCAACATTGTCATACAACGGTAGTAAAAGAAAAATGTTTCTATGTAAGAGCGTGATGGGTGATATTTCTAGATGTTTCTACAAGAAACAACTACAAATCATACAGAGTGATATTTCTATATGTTTCTACAAGAAACAGGTACAAATCATACAGAGTGATATTTCTAGATGTTTCTACAAGAAACAACTACAAATCATACAAAGTGATATTTCTAGATGTTTCTACAAGAAACAACTACAAATCATACAGAGTGATATTTCTAGACGTTTTTGTATGAAGCAAGTACTAATGATACATACAGATATTTTGCAACAATTTTTAAACAATCTTTTTTTAGGCGTATCTGCATAAAACAAATGCAAATGATACAGACTGTAATTTCTAGAGGTTTCTGCAGGAAGCAAGTACAAATCATACAGACGAAGTACTTTTCGCGCCGAGTAATTTCCGAGGGCAAATTTTTAATTTCCGGTCACGTGCCCATTTTAAATTACATTTTTCAGGCAGTTCCTGGTTGTCTGGGTAGGTTTGAGTAGGTTTTGTTGTGAGTGTGGACAGTGACCTAGCAACCATGTAACGAAGGTAAACAAAGTCCACATTCCACCGAATTGCTCAGGTAAATAAATGGAGCCCTTGAAACAACTGACGCTCTTTAAAAAATAATTAAATTACTAGATTTCTTGTTTCTTCCAGACTTTTTTCTCCGGGGGGCGGGTGGGGGGGGGGTTGAAAAAATTCGGGGGGGGGGAGGACTAAAATTTTCCGGGGGGGGGGGGGGGGGCGGACACTGTTAAAAGAAAGTATATATTCTTTATATAAATTCCGATTTCGTTCGAAGTGACGCCTGGAAGAAACTTAGGATGCGTTATCTGGACATCCTAATTTGTAAAACAAACATAGGCTACACATCTTATTGTAAACAGTATTTGAAGCATCAGATGTTCACACTTTGTCCAGTCGTTGCGTGTTGTGGTGGATACACCATCACAGGGCGCTAGACACGCCAGTACATCAGCTCCATGTGGTGGATACACTATCACAGTGGCTAGACTAGCCAGTACAGTAGCTCCATGTGGTGGATACACTATCACAGCTCCATGTGGTGGATACACTATCACAGCTCCATGTGGTGGGTACACTATCACAGCTCCATGTGGTGGATACACTATCACAGCTCCATGTGGTGGATACACTATCACAGTGGCTAGACTAGCCAGTACAGCAGCTCCATGTGGTGGATACACTATCACAGCTCCATGTGGTGGATACACTATCACAGCTCCATGTGGTGGATACATTATCACAGCTCCATGTGGTGGATACACTATCACAGCTCCATGTGGTGGATACACTATCACAGCTCCATGTGGTGGATACACTATCACAGCTCCATGTGGTGGGTACACTATCACAGCTCCATGTGGTGGATACACTATCACAGGGCGCTAGACTAGCCAGTACAGTAGCTCCATGTGGTGGATACACTATCACAGCTCCATGTGGTGGATACACTATCACAGCTCCATGTGGTGGATACACTATCACAGGGCGCTAGACTAGCCAGTACAGTAGCTCCATGTGGTGGATACACTATCACAGCTCCATGTGGTGGATACACTATCACAGCTTCATGTGGTGGATACACTATCACAGCTCCATGTGGTGGGTACACTACCACAGTGGCTAGACTAGCTAGTACAGCAGCTCCATGTGGTGGATACACTACCACAGTGGCTAGACTAGCTAGTACAGCAGCTACATGTGGTGGATACACTACCACAGTGGCTAGACTAGCTAGTACAGCAGCTACATGTGGTGGATACACTACCACAGTGGCTAGACTAGCTAGTACAGCAGCTACATGTGGTGGATACACTATCACAGTGGCTAGACTAGCTAGTACAGCAGCTACATGTGGTGGATACACTATCACAGCTCCATGTGGTGGATACACTACCACAGTGGCTAGACTAGCCAGTACAGCAGCTCCATAAAATGGGTAAATGTAAAACTAACAAAAAACTCCAAGTAAACAGAAACCCACGAAACAAAAGATGAGCCAGGGTATCAGATTCAGCCTAATTGTCCAGATAATCAGATACAATAGAGGCAACTTCCGGTGTGGGGATCTGGAGAGTGAAATACAATCCGGCCACTAGCAGGATGCTGGGATAACCTTTCAACTTCCGGCATCTTGCCGCCATTTTGATCCTGTCATACCGACCAAACTGAAACATGTCAGGAGTCGCCAAGGGCAGTAACCGACCTTTGTCTATTTGCTGGAGTTACCGAACCTTGTTTCAAGTTTCATCATAACAATGTTGACGCCATTACAGCCCCACGTGACTAGGTGGTGGCTATGACGTTGAGAGCTTCGTCAACACGGCTTCAAAGTTTTTAATTGATTGACCTGTTAATTTTGTTTCGTAGTAAAACATGATTCCAAGTGTTGTACTTCCAGCAAACAAAGAATATAAACGTGTTGTTTCGTTAATTAAAAAAAAAAATCGCCTCGTCAGAAAAGTGAAATTGAATTCATTATTTGCTAGGAGAGATAAACAAGGGTTTCGACCAATGGTGAACGCTGTTTTATTTTAAACAGCCAATGATAGATCGCGTACTAAAGTCAAAACTATTTAAAATTAAAAAGGAGGTGTTTAAAACAAACGTTATATGTCAAGGTAGGAAGAAAGATAGGGGAGGGGGGAGGGGGTTGTAGTAGTACAGAAATTATATAAAGTGCTTATTTGTATGTCATTGCATTATAGGCAAGTCTATAAATTCAATCTTGAAAGACGGGGGGAGGGGGGGGGGGGGGTCTAGTACCCCTTTCAGTCGGGTAAGACGGGAGTCTATTATCCCTCCCAGAAACCAATTTTCCCCATCTGCTCCGTGTGTCACTTTAGCAGATTGTGACAAATCCTATAATGGCTGCTCCTTCGTTTTATCTGACAATGTCAGGGTCACATGTCCTTTTGTCTAACCTCAAGCCTGATACCAAGGTTTATTCATTTACTCAAGTTTCTCATTGAGTGCTCACCAAGGTGCCTCCTACGTGAGCTCACGTTTTCAGGTGAATAAAGAGGATCCGCACCATAGTCTATTGAGTTACCATTTGTTTTACTAAAGTCAACTCATTAACTAAAATCCGAAAAGTTACCAACCATTAGAATTAAAAGTAGTAAAAATTTGAGTCAAAGCAAATCGCATCAACATGTTTAGTAAAATACTATCTTTGTTAAAGTATCTTTTGTAACTATTTGTTTTAACAATCTTTTTTTTTTAGAAATTAAAAAACAAAAACAAACTTTCTTTAATTTATTTTGTGGCAGTTTATTTTAAAGTAAACCCACTTGACTATGTTTTCAGAAAATACCGAATTCGTTAGTCTCTGTTGTAACAACTTGTTTTAAAAGTAAACCAAATTAAGAAAGCTTTCGGAAAAAAAACTGCTGACTTCATGGAATGTTTTGTTGTGTTTTGGTTGCTAGAAAACTCCCAGCTCATTACAGCTTCCGGCGACCAAACATCCATTAACAAAACACACTTTTAAAAAAAACAAAAAAAAAAACAACGAAAACAACAAGAAACATGTCGATCTTAGCAACACCTCTCACTCCCATAAAAAAAAAACATTTCTCACTTATTTGAAACAAACAAAACACCCCTTTTCCCACCCCTTTCGGCACGCCCCTGATAATTATTTGCCTTTGAAAAAACAAAATACCGGCAGCTTCTAATATTTGCTCAATGCACGTCAAAGCGGATGATTTAATTTATTACGTTCTGATAATGGCCTAAAAGCAGGATGCCATCGCGTTTATACGTTAAAAATCTGTCATACCTTTTTTGATATTCGGTCAAGAGAATCGCTGAAAATTTAACTATTTCCAGCCAAATGTATCTAGTGAAATATGTCAAGAAGTTATCGTGCTGCAAAAAGGTTTCAACCTTCGGTCTTCAGTAGAGAACGGCGATTAAAATTACAGCTACTTAAGTAAAGCAAGATGAAGGTGGCGGGGTTTGAAAGGATCACAACTAGCGTACATTATCACATCTAGCGTACATTATAACATCTAGCGTACAAGATCACATCTAGCGTACATTATAACATCTAGCGTACAAGATCACATCTAGCGTACATTATAACATCTAGCGTACATTATAACATCTAGCGTACATTATAACATCTAGCGTACAAAATCACATCTAGCGTACATTATAACATCTAGCGTACAGGATCACATCTAGCGTACATTATAACATCTAGCGTACATTATAACATCTAGCGTACAATATCACATCTAGCGTACAAGATTACATCTAGCGTACATTATAACATCTAGCGTACATTATAACATCTAGCGTACAGGATCACATCTAGAGTACATTATAACATCTAGCGTACATTATAACATCTAGCGTACAGGATCACATCTAGCGTACAATATCACATCTAGCGTACAAGATGACATCTAGCGTACATTATAACATCTAGCGTACATTATAACATCTAGCGTACAATATCACATCTAGCGTACAATATCACATCTAGAGTACATTATAACATCTAGCGTACATTATAACATCTAGCGTACATTGTAACATCTAGCGTACAATATAACATCTAGCGTACATTATAACATCTAGCGTACATTATAACATCTAGCGTACAAGATCACATCTAGCGTACAAGATCACATCTAGCGTACATTATAACATCTAGCGTACATTATAACATCTAGCGTACAAGATCACATCTAGCGTACAAGATCACATCTAGCGTACATTATAACATCTAGCGTACAAGATCACATCTAGCGTACAAAATCACATCTAGCGTACAAGATCACATGTAGCGTACAAAATCACATCTTGCTTACAAGATCACAACTAGCGTACAAGATCACATCTAGCATACAGGATAACGACTTACTAATTTTCGATGATCTTTTCAAACGACATGTTGGACGGGGTTTTAAAAATGTCGCGTCTGGCGTACGAAACAATATCTGATGTTTTAATTTCTTGAGTGTCGTGGTGTAAAAATAGCATTGTTTTTAATTGAATCGCGTGGAATCTGATACAGCTCCCAATGTCCGCCAGTCTTCTACGGAATACCAGGCTTAAGGTCATTAGGTCGTAAGGTCACAGCGGGTCAAGGCTTCAGCTTGGAAACTGCAACATTATAAAGCGCATTATTTTCATTTAGATTAGCGCTGTGTTTAAAAAACTCTATTGATAACACGAGCGCTTATGTTTTTCAACGTCGCGGTGATTTCACGGTGACCAACATTCTATTATATTAAAACTTGCGTATCGATTTTTGGTCGAACAAAGCTATTTTTAATCGATTTCTGGGCTAATCAATCGAATTTCTGACCTCTCTACCTATGACACGAGTTGATCAATCGCAATTCTGGATTAAAGTTTGATTAAACAGTAACCCACACAAACCAGGTTCAAGTAGGAACACACTCTCAGATACAAGCAAGTCATTCCATAGGAAAACTATTTCAGATACAAGCAAGTCATTCCATAGGAAAACTATCTCAGATACATGCAAGTCATTCCATAGGAAAACTATCTCAGATACAAGCAAGTCATTCCATAGGAAAACTATCTCAGATACATGCAAGTCATTCCATAGGAAAACTATCTCAGATACAAGCAAGTCATTCCATAGGAAAACTATCTCAGATACAAGCAAGTCATTCCATAGGAAAACTATCTCAGATACAAGCAAGTCATTCCATAGGAAAACTATCTCAGATACAAGCAAGTCATTCCATAGGAAAACTATCTCAGATACAAGCAAGTCATTCCATAGAAAAACTATCTCAGATACAAGCAAGTCATTCCATAGGAAAACTATCTCAGATACAAGCAAGTCATTTCATAGGACAACACTCTCAGATACAAGCAAGTCATTTCATAGGACAACACTCTCAGATACAAGCAAGTCATTCCATAGGAAAACTATCTCAGATACAAGCAAGTCATTCCTTAGGAAAACTATCTCAGATACAAGCAAGTCATTCCATAGGAAAACTATCTCAGATACAAGCAAGTCATTCCATAGGAAAACTATCTCAGATACAAGCAAGTCATTCCATAGAAAAACTATCTCATATACAAGCAAGTCATTCCATAGGAAAACTATCTCAGATACAAGCAAGTCATTACCTGAACACACAGTCAACTTACTGAGGCACACACTGAATAAGTTTCCTGTACTAAACCAGGGGTCTCCAAACTACGGCCCGCGGGCCGTATGCGGCCCGCGAAGTCCCCTCATCCGGCCCGCGGAGATCTTTCTGTCCAAGGAAAAAACGTTTGTCGGTGATTGCTAAGGAACTTTGCCCAGAAAAATGAAAGACATGCCTGGAAAAAACTGGCCCCCGAACAGAAATTTTATAGTTAATGCGGCCCTCGGACTGAAAAGTTTGGAGACCCCTGTACTAAACTAATGGGACAGCGCTAGACTGCTCAACCGAAAAGATCGAGATCACCCGGGTTCAAATCAGAAGAATGACCATGAGGCCACCCAGCTCTGATGGACCTAATTCACGTTAAGGAAAATAAATGCGACTGGGCATAGTGCTGACCACATTATCCCTTTATATGCCGAGGTCACAAAAACAGGTGAACTCTACTTCACTTGCCCCATGGAGCGTCAGGTTCGAAAAAGAAAATTTACTCTAAAACTAGGAGCACTAAACAGAATCCACTGTTACAAATAGCTGGGTTATATGTTTCGGGGGGTGAAATACAAGATGTGACGGCCATCTAAGCCTGTCGGCTGTAGACAAAATGAATCTTGCATGTTTATTAAGTTAAAGATCCTTAGAATAAGACAACAAAAGTTTACAGTAAACTTAGACGTATCACGTGACAACAGAGACACTTAGTGAAGGATAATAGTTCAATGCTGGTAAAATGTAAAAATAAAAAAAGGATTGTCGTCTAGTCTTAGTAGTGTTACTCCTGACCCCTACTCATGATGCCACAGTCCCTCCTGGTCCCTTACCCATGATGACAGTCCCTCCTTATCGCTCCTCCCACATTTATTTCAAGCCCCCCCCCCCCCACATGTCTGTGAATCAAGTATACCGCCCCGATTACCTCTAACGAAACACAGGATATTTGTGTCCCAAGTCTCAGATGCTACAGAAATACACCTGTGTATTAATCGAGTCAAGAATTGATCGCTCACAGTAATTTTTACTTTCTCGTATATACGAAGTATAGAGAAAGTCTTGTAATCGTGCAAAAAAAAATCGAGATTTTTACAAATCTCGACGTTTTACACCTCACTGATACGGAAAAACATAATTTTGCAATCTTGTCCGTATGTCTGTGTGTCTGTCTGTCTGTCCGTGTGTAAACACGATAACTTAAGTACCGTTACAGCTAAGTTGATGAAATTTCATATATAATTATTTTATCAAAATCGTAGATCCATATCAACTTTTGAGCGATTTCCGATAACCGGAAGTGGTACTTTTCCTACTTTGAATTTTTCAAAAGCCTATAACTTGAGTACTATTTCAGATAGATAAATGAAATTTTACATGTAAGTAAAAGATCTAATTCTCTACCTTCTGTAAAATTTTGAGTAGTTTCCGTTGACTGGAAGTAGTAATTTACGCTACTTCCGATTTCTCAAAAAACTAATGTAAATTTTAAAAGTACTAATAATATTGCGCACTATTATGCGCTTTTTTATTTGGCGTTCACTTGGTGTGCAATTAATTTGTCTACGAGATTTTATTCTATTTTTAAAACTTTAAGTATTTAAAATGGATTAAAAATCATGTCTATAGCCCGAGTTCCCATCCCCTGTTATTTTATTTAAGAATATTCGAGAAAGTTTTGGGGAGATCACTCCCGGTTCATTTTCAAACAACTTTATATACACACTGTTGTAATATTTGAGGGCGATTGGCGCGATAGAAAGTTGAAATTTTCCTGGATAGAAATTGAGTCCATTCATTATCCAAACTACATAATTTGTGAAATTATACGGGACAAGAGAATGTAAAAATCCGGTTATCATTATGTAATTACCCGCTTGTAATTATTACTTTAAAAGAGCATTTATTTAAAAAAATACAGCAAAAATTACATTTGTTTTTGACTTTGCAATTTTGTAATAAAATGTCACCTTTTTTCGCCACTGCATTAGAAAAGCAAAATAAAACCTTAATCGCTAAATGACTAATTTATTACGTCCCATTGACGAGTTATCCGGTAATTACCTCCCTTAAATTAGAAAAAAAAATTAAAATGATTAAATTGCACTTTAAAAAAAATGAAATTAAACCGGAATGTTTAAGTTACCATGACCGAATTCTAGACGAAATCAATGACCTGTGGCACAGGTTGACCCAGATTTTCCATGAACGTACCTGATGCGCCCAGGCTGACCCAGTTTTTTACTTACCTGGTGCGCTTTCTCGATGAGCTGTGATTTCGTCATCTCCTCGTACACGATCACCTGGGTCACGTGGGGGCTCTGGGAGGCGATGAGTGCTGACGTCAGACCCGTGGGACCCGCCCCTGCAAGCAGGGAACACAAGTGTCAGGCAGTGTCAGTTGTAGTGTCAGTGTCTTATAAACCCATTCAGTGTCATAAACGTTATTATATTTTACATTCTTAAAAAGTTAGCACATAAAGTTAACTTCTGAAACAATGACAAGCATATGAAATGACAAATGTCACATTTATTTTCAAAACAAAGTTATAAGCGTAATTTCAATTTCATATGAAAGTTTTTAAATCCGATTTTTTTTTGTACTCACTTAATAAAAGCATATGAATTTCTTTTAAGATTTTAGTGCAATTGAAAAGATGTTAGGCTTAGATTAAGTTTTTATCAGGGTTGTTACACATCTCCCTACTGTTAAGTCGTGTGTCACGGTCGTCACGTGTAGTTGTACTACGTCATTAGCATGTGTACTACGTCATTTGCATGTATTCTACGTCAACTGCATGTGTGCTACGTCACCTGGATGTGTGCTACGTCACTTAGATGTGTGTTACGTCACTTGGATGTGTGCTACTTCACTTGCACGTATGACACATACAATTCATGTCTACTTAGTGTTTTTTTATAAGGGCTACATCTCTTATATCACATTTAAAAAAAAAGTTCACGCGCAGTTCGCTAAGGAAATAATCAGACTGTCAATAAAAATGACAAGAATCATGACAAGTGTTTTTGTCGCTATAAGATTGTCAAGAGAGCAGAAATTAGCCTGTAAATCTACTCTAGCCAGGCCTCTGATACTTTGGCCCACTGTATGTTATAGTGAGTTGTTTGTTTACCTACAAGAGTACGGTGCACGCCGGGACAGGAAAATAAACAATGTTTGTATGGAGGAATTGATGCGGAGTGTGAACAACATGGTAATGTCACTGTGAAGGTGTGTGAGGTGTGTGAGGGTGTGAGGTGTGTGACAGGTGTGGGGAGGGTCTAGTTGTACCGGGTGGCTAAATAAACAGGTGTGATGGGGTGGGGGGGTGCCAGACTTGTTGATAGCTGACTGATTTGTAAAGGTACAAGGTATATTGGTTACCTGCTACTTATGTACCTGGCGGCTCCCTGCTACTTATCAGGTACACGTTTGCTGCCTGCTATTTATCAGGTGCAGATTGCTACCTGCTACTTATATTGGCTACCTACGAACTATCAGGTGCAATTTGGTTACCTGTTGACTACTTTTAGACTTCCTGCCAGTACTACCTGGCTGCCACCCAATCCCCCCCAAGAAAACACACATGTCATTTATCCCGTAACATTTTCCAATCACTGTCACAACCTTGGTGTCAGTATGTGTCAGCCGGTGACACCATGGGAGCTACACCGTCTTTCATACAACACTTACACCACGCGACCAATGACCTTTCTACTTTCTTATCACCTGAATCAAATGTAAACTCGATCAAATCAAAGATAATCCGGGTGAGGGGTGGGGGGGGGGGGGGTTGTAAATCAATACCGTTACAACTTGAGTGTACTGCATGAGATAACAGGGTGAACACTGCTTTAGAACATTCACAGGGTGAACACTGCTTTAGAACATTCACAGGGTGAACACTGCTTTAGAACCTTAACAGGGTGAACACTGCTTTAGAACATTCACAGGGTGAACACTGCTTTAGAACATTCACAGGGTGAACACTGCTTTAGAACATTCACAGGGTAAACACTGCTTTAGAACCTTTAATTCCAGAAGTTAAATACCGTTTAGAAATTGGCACTTGCCCAACTTTCAAACAGTTTAACTGTCAGCGCGGCATGTTGTATATACTAACGGTTAAACCATCTGGCTGTATAAGACATGTCGAATAAGCCAGCGGTTTAACAGTCTAGCAGCTAACGCCCTGTCTGTTATACTAAAGTTTATTAAAGATTTATACTATAAATTATAGTATGACAGATGAGGCCAATACTAATACCCTAATGGTAAATTCAAAGTGGAAATGTCTTTAAGGCAGGTGAAGTAGATCTCATCTGTTTTCGTGACCGCGGGGTATGAAGGGATGTCACATCTGGGTGAGATGTAACCTGTGGCCGAACTCATGAAGAGCTCTACCGCTCGACCACATGTCATACACAAAATATTTTGTAACACACAAATAATAAGAACTGTAGTTCTGTATATACGAATATGCTTAAGGACATTTTTCGCTTTTGAATCTATCAGTACAATTGACAATAATCTAGAGATGTTTAACAAACATTCTTGGAATAGTTTAGTCTGCATTCTTGCTGCCTCCATCTTTTTCCGAAATCTTGTTCCGCCATCTTTTTACCTCCATCTTGTTCCGCCATCTTGGCACCTCCATCTAGTTCCGCCATCTTGCTGCCTCCATCCTGTTCTACCATCTTTGTCTAGCACCGTCGTATTGCGATAGTTATTGTGAAGCCACCATCCCATGTGACGCCAAGAATCCGAAGTTATTACCACTATTTATCGTCACAGCGGGACCATCAAAATAAGACCACTATCTTCAACCAGTGAATTAATGGTCTCGTCACAAAAACGTCGACATATTCTGCATAACGATCGCAATAGATCACCCGCTAAACTGACTTTTAAATTTAATACGGTCAACTACAAGAGGCTGATAAGCGTGGAGCAGACTTTTTGTAAGACTTCAGGACGTGGAGCAGACTTTATGTAAGACTTCAGGACATGGAGCAGACTTTTTGTAAGACTTCAGGACGTGGAGCAGACTTTTTGTAAGACGTCAATACGCGGAACCGACTTTTTGTAAGACTTCAATACGCGGAACCGACTTTTTGTAAGACGTCAATACGCGGAACCGACTTTTTGTAAGACTTCAATACGCGGAACAGACTTTTTGTAAGACGTCAATACGCGGAACCGACTTTTTGTAAGACGTCAATACGCGGAACCGACTTTTTGTAAGACGTCAATACGCGGAACCGACTTTTTGTAAGACGTCAATACGCGGAACAGACTTTTTGTAAGACGTCAAGACGAGGAACAGACGTCTTTAAAACCTCACATATCATCCTTGCATTTCAATCTAGCCATAAACATAGCTCTAACCGTAACTCTAAATATTCCGATTGGGTGTTGTGATTTGCAGTTTTACGTTTGGTGTTCTTTTAGACAAATTTCAACTAGGAAGACCTAACCGAAATATTTCGATACCCTAATCTTCCAACACCATAATCGAATGCTTCAGTACCCGAATATTACAATATTCGATTGTTTTGAAATCCTATTGCTTTATTATCGGAAAGCTTCAATACCCGAATGTTTCAATATTCGAATGTTTCAATATCCGAAGGTTTCAACATCCGAGTTTTTCGTTGCCTTGCTAAACCGTGAGTGGATTAAACTAAAGCTTAAACCAAACACCATGTCACCGTGACACGTGTACGGCCGGTGATCACGAGACAATTGTAGAGTACTCTGAGGCTGCGCATGAATACTTGAAACTTTCTGGGGGTGTGACGCGGTCGATGAAATTATGACACGTTTAATTTTCTCTGGCGGGCTTTAGCTGTGTCATAATCTCATTACACGGGGATTAGGGGAGGGGGGGGGGGGGAGGGGATAATTTGTGGGCTGTAATATTGAAGATAGATTTTGGGGTTGGAGAAGGACGGTAGCTACTTTGAGGTGTCGGGTGTGTGTGAGGTGTCGGGTGTGTGTGAGGTGTTGGGTGTGTGGGAGGTGTTGGGTGTGTGGGATATGGATAATTTAAAAAAAATGTAACGCAAAAATTATTTTCTTTTCTGAAAAAGAGAGCGTTTTTAGGAATGTAAAAGTGGTGGCTTTACAGCACTAAAACCAACTCCACTGACCACACCATTATAATGACACCTTTTTTCTCCCATTGGTTGCTTGGGTGAACGTCAGTCTAAACAACCGCAATCTATTTATATCACAATATCACAATGGCACAACTTTGAATAAACAATCGCGCGGACTGAAATAACTCACCAATAACGGACAAATATCAATACCATGTACTCACGAATAACGACAAATAACATTGATGTGTACTCACCAATAACGAACAAATGACATCACCATGTACTCACCAATAACGGACAAATCACATCACCATGTACTTACCAATAACGAACACCGTGCACCCCCGTGTACTCACCAATAACGAAGACCGTGCACCACCGTGTACTCACCAATAACGAACACCGTGCACCCCCGTGTACTCACCAATAACAAACACCGTGCACCTAGCCATCTGACGTGTACTCACCAATAACGAACACCGTGCACCACCGTGTACTCACCAATAACGAACACCGTGCACCTAGCCATCTGGCGTGTACTCACCAATAACGAACACCGCGCACCTAGCCATCTGGCGTGTACTCACCAATAACGAACACCGTGCACCCCCGTGTACTCACCAATAACAAACACCGTGCACCTAGCCATCTGACGTGTACTCACCAATAACGAACACCGTGCACCACCGTGTACTCACCAATAACGAACAAATCACATCACCGTGTACTCACCTATAACAAACACCGTGCATCCCCGTGTACTCACCAATAACAAACACCGTGCACCCCCGTGTACTCACCTATAACAAACACCGTGCACCCCCGTGTACTCACCTATAACAAACACCGTGCACCTAGCCATCTGACGTGTACTCACCAATAACGAACACCGTGCACCTAGCCATCTGACGTGTACTCACCAATAACGAACACCGTGCACCTAGCCATCTGACGCCTGACGTGGTTGTAGTACGACTTGGTCACCACAAACATGGTGATCACCAGGAATGTCACCAGCAGGTTCTGGGCCACCACCGCCGACTGAGCCGAGCGGAGCGCCTGGACATCGCATCCCACCATGTTGACCGACGGAGGCTTTAGGTCGGAGCTCAGAGAAAAGGAAGCGGAAGTGACTCCATTTTTGGGCGTGTCGATGTGGTGGAGGATATCCAGCGAGTTCTGGTTGAAGTTGAAATGGTTGCAAAAATTCATTTGTTGTGTTGACACCCCGCGGGGGAGGGGTGGGGCCAACTTCCGGTTGGTCTACGTTGTCGGGACATCGTGACGTAGTGGCGACCATCCATTCCACATTTTTATGTAACCTGGCTGTTATCGTTTAGCAGTTTCACAAAGGTTGTTATACATGGAAATTCCTCAAAGGCTGCGATGAATGGAAATTCCCGAAGATGTTGCAATAAGTGGAAATTCCCACGAATGAGCTCTCAGTAATAGTGCGCCTAAAATATATAAACAAAACAACTTTTAAAACACGGAAACAAAAAGCTCATACGAAATATTTTTTAACAAGTCTGATGAACTGACAAAAATTTTGAGAGGAAAATGTAGCGAAACCTAGTTTAGAAGTGATTGATTTCTGTTCTGGTACAACTATTCTTTAGCAGTCAAAATGTTGTTAGAGTTTTCCGATCAGTTTGTTTCGTTTATCGTGTCTACATCTAATCCATGTTTTCAATGTTTAAATCAAAATAATTAGGTCAATGAGGTGACCGATTAATGGATGTTGTCGTTTATTGAAATCTCTGTTCGTTAAGCAAGCCCCGATAGCCTCAGGGGAGGAGCGGGGTGTTAGGGAGGTGGGGGTGTTAGGGAGGTGGGGGTGTTAGGGAGGTGGGGGTGTTAGGGAGGTGGGGGTGTTAGGGAGGTGGGGGTGTTAGGGAGGTGGGGGTGTTAGGGAGGTGGGGGTGTTAGGGAGGTGGGGGTGTTAGGGAGGTGGGGGTGTTAGGGAGGTGGGGGTGTTAGGAAGGTGGGGTTGTTAGGGAGGTGGGGGTGTTAGGGAGGTGGGGGTGTTAGGGAGGTGGGGGTGTAAGGGAGGTGGGGGTGTTAGGGAGGTGGGGTGTTAGGAACTTGGGGGTGGTGGCAAACGGCCTTGTAGACAGGTAGCCTGAACAGGATATGAGGTGTTGCTGTGACCTGGACAACAAAGCTGTTCCCAGCTGTTTATCTTATCGCCAACAGCTGAACAGCCGCTGTACAACAGCAGCTGTAGACCGACCCACGCTCCTACAATCAATTGATGTGGCTTTGATCTCAGGTGAAGGGAAAAACCTTTTTCAATGTGGTTATCTGGTCGAAAAGTGCGGTATGTGGCGGTTTGTGTGGGGTAGTGAGTGTGGGGTGAGGGGTATTGGCGTGGATGTGGGTTGTTGGTGTGGGGCTTCGTAGTGGAGGTTTGTAGTTGTGGGGTGGGGGTGGGGCTTTCTGGTGGAGGGAGCGGCATAATAATAAGCTGACTTTATTTAGTAATCCATAAGTGTTTTATCTTGAGAGTTAATGTGTGTGGGGGGACTGGAGCTGATGTGTGAGGACATAAGGTGATGTGTGTGGGGGGACTGAAGCTGGTGTGTGGGGTACTGAAGCTGGTGTGTGGGGGACTGAAGCTGATGTGTGGGGGACTGAAGCTGATGATGTGTGTGGGGCGCTCTACGTAAGGATTCTGTGCGGGGACCCAGTTCGGTAAACTGATGTTGAGCTACAGTTTAAACTGTTAGTTGCCGAATGATGTTTATAATGACAGGGGGTGTTTAGTAGAATCCGGTGTTGATGGTTTAGGGTTACGGGCTAATGTCGGGAGGGGGGGGGTAGGTCATGGTTGCGTGTCGGGGTTTCGGTTAAGGTTTGATGTGGGTTTTTTGTGATGTCGATGTTTGTGTGGTAAGTCTATGAATGGACGCAAGTTGTATAATAACATAAGTCTATTGTACAGTTGCTTAAACCACCGTGCACTCATGGTTATGAAACATCGATCTGTAATTGATTGAACTAGATCTCGCCCAATTGACCTGACAACACACTCGACTATATTGGTTGTTACGGGTCAGTTGTAGGTTAGACTAGAATAGGATAGAATGATCTAGAATTAGGGGAGAGTGAGTGTGTGTGAGTTGAGTTTACCCTAGAATATTGTTAACCCCGGTGTGTTTGTGTATTGTTATCCCAAGGTCGAATGCGGTATAAAAGCTGGAGTGAATGGTTGTCAGGGGTTAGTTAGTTGGCAGGGTTAGGTCGAGGGCTATGTTGTATTGTGATATGTGAGACCTAATAAACGTATCGAACGTTAACCCGAGTCGTTCTTGAATTCGAATCTAACCCGGACGTAACATTGGTTAAAGATGCAACGATACACTCAAATAGTTATTACACCTCATTCATCTATACCTATTATCTTACCCTAACTATCCCAGTCTAGCTATCTCACATCAACTATCCCACCCTAACTATCCCACCCTAACAATCCCATCCTAACAATCCCATCCTAACATTCCCACCCTAACAATCCCACACTATCCCATCGTTACTACCCTAGTCTAAAAATCCCACCAAAACTATCCTATATTAACATCACCACTACCAGTTGTAGAACAGTTACCAAATTCCTGATAATTGTATCCTGTGTGTCAAAGACCTAGCCGTCGATATGTCAGGTAAAAAGAAAAACCTGACTTTAAATGACATTAGCCGACCCTCATTTTCTTTAGTTGACAATTTTTTAAAACACTCTTTTTTCATTGTGAGGTAAAGTTTAAAATTACCTGTACACATAACACAATAAAATCAGAGCTAAAGCTATGGTATTTCAAAACACAGTTCAGAGCTAAATCTATAGTGGTCAGAAACACACTTCAGAGCTAAAGCTATTGTTATCCACACCACAATAAGTTCAGAGTTTAAGTCATTACGCTCCACCAAGTCTAACCACAAAGTGACACCATGTATATCCACAACACAAAAGGTTACACCATGTATATCCACAACACAAAGTTACACCATGTATATCCACAACACAAAGTGACACCATGTATATCCACAACACAAAGTGACACCATGTATATCCACAACACAAATAAGTGACACCATGTATATCCACAACACAAATAAGTGACACCATGTATATCCACAACACAAAGTTACACCATGTATATCCACAACACAAAGTTACATCATGTATATCCACAACACAAAAAGTTACACCATGTATATCCACAACACAAAGTGACACCATGTATATCCACAACACAAAGTTACACCATGTATATCCACAACACAAAGTGACACCATGTATATCCACAACACAAAGAAGTTACACCATGTATATCCACAACACAAAGTGACACCATGTATATCCACAACACAAAAAGTTACACCATGTATATCCACAACACAAAGTTACACCATGTATATCCACAAGACAAAGAAGTTACACCATATATATCCACAACACAAAGAAGTGACATCATGTATATCCACAACACAAAGTTACACCATGTATATCCACAACACAAAGAAGTTACACCATGTATATCCACAACACAAAGAAGTTACACCATGTATATCCACAACACAAAGTGACACCATGTATATCCACAACACAAAGAAGTTACACCATGTATATCCACAACACAAAGTTACACCATGTATATCGACAACACAAAGAAGTTACACCATGTATATCCACAACACAAAGTTACACCATGTATATCCACAACACAAAGAAGTTACACCATGTATATCCACAACACTAAGAAGTGACACCATGTATATCCACAACATAAAGTGACACCACGTATATCCACAACACTAAGAAGTGACACCATGTATATCCACAACACTAAGTTACACCACGTATATCCACATCACAAAGTTACACCATGTATATCCACAACACTAAGTTACACCATGTATATCCACAACACAAAGTTACACCATGTATATCGATAACACAAAGAAGTTGCACAATGTATATCCACAACACTAAGAAGTTATACAACGTATATCCACAACACAAAGAAGTTACACCATGACAATGGTTATCCACAACACAAAGTGACACCATGTATATCCACAACATAAAGAAGTTACACCATGTGTATCCACAACACAAAGAAGTTACACCATGTATATCCACAACACAAAGAAGTTAGACCATGTATATCCACAACACAAAGTGACACCATGTATATCCACAACATAAAGTTACACCATGTATATCCACAACAAAAAGAAGTTACACCATGTATATCCACAACACAAAGTTACACCACGTATATCCACAACACAAAGTTACACCATGTATATCCACAACACTAAGAAGTTACACCCTGTATATCCACAACACAAAGTTACACCATGTATATCCACAACATAAAGTTACATCATGTATATCCACAACACAAAGTTACATCATGTATATCCACAACACAAAGTTACATCATGTATATCCACAACACAAAGTTACACCATGTATATCCACAACACAAAGTTACACCATGTATATCCACAACACTAAGTTACACCATGTATATCCACAACACAAAGTTACACCACGTATATCCACAACACAAAGTTACACCATGTGTATCCACAACACTAAGAAGTTACACCATGTATATCCACAACACAAAGTTACACCATGTGTATCCACAACACTAAGAAGTTACACCATGTATATCCACAACACAAAGTTACACCATGTATATCCACAACACAACTATCAATGTCACCTTGACCTCCATTTGCTAATTGAACCGTGAACGAACAGATGTCGACCGTAAAACCACCACACCACGTGACTCAAATGGTCCAGTAATTGATGTCCCGACCACGCGGAACAAAGAGATATGATTGGTCCACGTGATGGTCAATGTTTACATCCGGTATTGAAACGCTGTCACAAGCAATTAAGGGCGACAACCGAAGCCAGACACCGCGATAGGGTTGGAATCAATAAACAGACGCGAGGCAAGCAGACGACCAACGGTGATCAGACACTGTCGTAATGTGGGGTATGTCTGTACTTAGGAAAAGGGGTGGGGGGTGGTGAGGAGGAGTTGGGGAGTGGGGGGGGGGTGACACAAATGATTAATGTCAGCCGTCATGTTGTTGTTCATAAGCAACAAGAGCTAGGATTACATTACATACACGACCTCTAGATACAATTACACCTGCCATTACACTGACTCTAATACACGTAATGACCATTACGCTGAGATTTACCATTACAACGAGACTGCCAATTACACTGACATTGTGACAATAAGCATTACACTCAGATTGACCATTACACTATTACAGACCATTACACTGACTGATCGTTACATTGAAACTGACCATTGCAGAGACCGTTACACTAATATTTTCCATTACAATGACCATCGCTTGCATCCACTATTTGCCATCATAATACTGACCAATGAACGTGTTTCCCTTACTATTTTGATTCCATCACGTGACACGGCGTTGACCAATCAAACCACGAGGAAAACAAACAAATTTAGCGCGTGCATTAGTCAGATCTCGCGTGGTCTGCACGAGATCTCGACACCCGGATGTTGAACTCACGCGAGACACTTTACGGCTGATCCAGTGATTTGAGTGTTGAGTAACGGGTTGGTTCCTGGTGACCTTGGAATGACCTTGCAACGGGAATCGAAGCAAGGACAGTAAACACTGTATACCTTGTAGATCAATGCAAAATTTAATACCTTTAAAATACTGTGTTTAACGAATATCAGAACATCACACCTTTGTAAAAAAAAAAAGCATATATAAACAAATATTCGAATACATTGCCTGAAATAAGGTAACAGCAATGATAAGTCATAACTTGTGTCTAAGGAGCCGATCTATTCAGTCTTGTTTAATTAACACAGTACACTCAGATGAGCCCTACTTTGTCAGAGACATATTTTAGGCATAGAGAGACCAACATTTTACGTTGTACATCGTTGTAAAAATAGCCCAGCCTATCAAATGGGTCGGATGTACATAGTTGTTATAAAAATAGCCCAGCCAATGAAATCGGTCGGATGTTACAAAACAAACTCACCGACACGACGAATCTGTCTTCCACAAGCCTTGTCAAGAGCCGTAATGTCGGAAGCCATAATGTCAGGGGCCTATTATTCGGGACCGTTTTAGATGTTCCCCTTTTGTCGTGACCAGACGTATGTGTCTCGTTGCTGACATTACATTTTTTAAAAGACGTCGACATTTTAAAAACTTTTTTTTACAAACTTTTTTTCTCAAACTAATACCACACCCTAATGTTTAAATGGGAACTTTTTGTTCTGCGCATTATGTCGGTGACCCCTAACCCTGCTTTAAGCTATGTCACCGCAGTGGCGTAGCGAGGTCGGGTGTCACCCGGTGCGGCACTTAATGGTGTCACCCCCCCAGAGGCATAGAGACCCTTCCCAGGGACAAACTTTCAAATTTTCGATTTGCACCCCCCCCCCTTAAACTTTCGATTTGCACCCCCCCTCAAGTTTTTGATTTGCACCCCCCCCCCCTCAAACTTTCGATTTGCACCCCCCCTCGAGTTTTTCTCTATATATTTTGCTATTTTTTGCTTTGGTGCCACCCCCCTAAATAGTGTCACCCGGTGCGGTCCGCCCCCCCCCGCCCCCCCCCCCCTCTCTACGCCCCTGTGTCACCGTGACCCTGTACAGTACCAAGGGAGGTATCGGTGCGGACACTACTGGCATTAGAAAAAAAATTATGTTTTGTGTAGAATAATATACTAACATTTTGATATACTTTCAAAAGTCTATTCTTTTACTTCGCATTGCATATATTTTTCCCCCCGGGCAGATGAGGCTCGATAGCGTGGACAGCCACTCTTCTAGGAGAGACAACTCCAATTTCAAACAACTGCTGCCTTGTAGTTTGTTCTTGGTTGGACAAAGTTTATGGAAGCAAATCCAAAAAGAAAAGCAGGCTGAAATCCGAGTCAACGGCCGATACGGCGAATCCCAACTTAACACGTAATACTTATTTGTTTTGGAGGAAATGCCTTCCAATATTACAATTAAGAAAGAGGAAGAAGAAATATTGGTTTTTAAGATGAAGTGGCAAATTATTATTTTAGTACAATCAAAGACACGTCAGAGCCAGGCACCCACTACCCTATCTACGCCACTGTTATCACTTGATTGCTGGATTAGTCTTTTGCCCTGATATCACGCGCCAATGACCTAACAAGCACGTAATTAAAACTGGTATTTGAAATTCGTGTTTAAAAATAAACAATTTCAATTCAATAAAATTATTCGTTAAAATAAAACAAAAATGTATCGGAGGATAGGAACTCCATGACATGAAACTTTACTTGGTAACAATGCCAAGCTTGGTAGCCTTCTGACATAGCGATGTGGAAATATGATTTTTTAAAAGAACAGGAAATATAATTTAGAGTGCTCTACCCCTATTTGTCTTGATGAATTCTTCTCAAACATTGGCTGCCTTGAATAAAATCGCTAAGGAAACTCTGTATATCCTTTCACCCATCTACCGACAAAGTAAAACCTGCCATTGGGTCATCAATAAAATCACGTGCTGGTGTCACGGCTAGACGTATCAGGACGTCACGTACGTGACAGATGAGATCACGTTAC
Source organism: Physella acuta (assembly GCF_028476545.2). Taxonomy (NCBI): domain Eukaryota; kingdom Metazoa; phylum Mollusca; class Gastropoda; family Physidae; genus Physella; species Physella acuta. The sequence goes on from NW_026732005.1 coordinate 239,819, forward strand.
TTCCACCTCAAACAACAGACGTGATTTAGCATTTCGCACTCTCTTTAGTTCTCGTCACGTGATCGTCTAGGCGGACGTTGATTGGCGGGAAGAGTTTTTGTGAAATAATATGATTGGCTGATGCATTAATTTGTGAAATTTGATTGGGTAATTTATTGAGTTAGATGAAAAACGTAGCTCTTAATTTGATGTGGGTTAAATAAATTACTTGATATTAATCAAAGATTTTGGACAGCCAGATGGAATCATTCAAAGAATGACATTATCTTATTGAGAAGCTAAGTAAAATATCTACAAACGAAGAGCTAAACTATATTTAAAAAAACAGGTTTCGTTGGTATAACAGCTTATGAAAAGAATACCTAACCCTTACTCTTAACGACGTCACCCGGTCCGCTAACCGAGGGCGTCACCCCATCCCCTCCAAAAATAATGTCACCTGGTGAGGACTACAACCCTCGCCCCCCCCCCAAACCCGCATGTGACGCCACTGATTACCCTAACTATTAAACCTGTCCTAAACCTAACTAAAACTGTAATCTTGTAAATGGCTTGGTCCATCTAATATTAGACAAAGTTAATACTTAAATCTTTTTAACCAAATATAAACCATTCACCCCCTCAATAAGACAAGTAACAATCCCAAGACACCCCCACCCCATATATAGCACAAACAACTACTCCCCCCACCCACCCACCCACTCGTATCCCTCGCCCACTAAAAAATAAAAAAAACCACCTAACCGTTATTTTTTTAGAAATGGGCACTAAAGTCTACTCTAGCGATCTAAAGCCGGCCTTTAAAGCCGGCACAGAATGTTGTTTTAAGTCGGGGCTGAAGATGCCTGTCCCCGGGGGGGGGGGGGGGTGTCGACCCTAGTCACGTGCTACTCCTACCCTGAGTTCACACGAGAGCACACGGGCATTAATATTTGAAATACAATCTTACCAGCATTGGCTCAGCCTATATCTACTGAATCAACATTGTGAATTTAGTGTTGAATTTTCCCTTCTGTTGATACAACATTGAATCCCACTCTCTTGTTGATATTATGTTGAATTCCCCCCCCCCCCCCACTTCCACCCTCAGGATACGTGTAAACAAACTATTGACACAAACAAGCCACACAATGGCAGATCTCTAACAGTAAGCAGGGATTATCCCTGGGATTATCCCTGCGATAAGTGGGGATGAGATCGCTCGAGGATAGAATTGCTTAAGGAACGTATTTTTCAAAGTAGGAAGGGGAGGGGGTGGGTGGGGATATAGAGGCCCGGCCATACAGGAGGTGCACAGAGAGCCATAATATGTACACATATGCCACTCCAATCAGGACACATATGCCATCACATATACAAAATGGGAAGCCATATGTTCGAGGTTCATTTTAACGGGAGCCAAGTTGTCATTGGCCTTTTTTTGATAAAATATTTCAGTATTAAAATAGCCGACAAATGTCATTTTCTAGCCATATGCGTTTACCATTTAAAATTTTTTAACACCCCCGCCCTCCAAACGAGGGGAGGGGGTGTAAAGGCGTATGCAGGAATGGGGTGCGCATGACGGGATGGGGTGAAACGGGTTAAGTGGGTGGGGTGGGGGTAATGGAGTTACTTAACACTGGGGTATTGATTGGGGGTGGTTCACGAAGGAGGGGTGAGGTATTTGATTGGTAGGCAGGTTGGGGGGGGGGATCTATTGATGGGAGAGCGCATGAAATGTTGGGGGTGATTAAAGTGCGAGAGAAATGCAGAAAAGATTTGCTAAGTGGTCACTTATCGTAGGGGCGGGACTTAAGGGCGCTTCACATCTGACAGAGATAGGAAGAGCGGGGGTATAAGGGCGCTTCACAGTTTCTTTTGAAGTAGACTGGGTAGACAGATGTATCAATAATTGAATGCATTTTATTCTAGGTCAGTAGATGTAGACAGAAATGTATTTTTGTGACATCGTTGAAAGAATATATCTTTATTTTTCAGGGTTGATGATGATGATGACGATGATGACGATGAAAATCGTGATGGTGAAATCATGTTGATGTGGGTGTTGATTTAATCAACTGGTGGATGAGCCTTGAATCAAGAACTAGGGAATTTCGGATTTAAAAGGTGCGAGTATTATATTGAAGATGTGTTGTGGGGGGTAAGCTGAGGTGGGAGAAAACCTGAGGGTGTGGGGGAGGGGTGGGAGGTTGTTTGAATAAAGATTATTGTGTCATTAATCTTGGTGTGTGTGAGGGGTTGTGGGGCTAGGGGTTGGAGTGGGGGTTGTGAGTGAGTGAACGTGGGGAGGGGTGTTGGTTAACTAACAATTATTTGTCGAGTTATTAACTTTGGTGTGTTTGGGGAGGGGTGGGTGTGGGGGGGGTGTAAATAAGTGAACGTGGGGTGATTGTTTCATAAAGATTATTTGTTGAGTCATTAAGCTTGGTGTGTGTGAGGGGGTGGGTGTGAGTGTGTGTGAGTGTGAGTGTGTGTGAGGGTTTGGGTGTGAGTAAGTGTGTGTTGAGGTGGGTGGGTGTGAGGTGGTGTATGTGTGTGTGTGAGTGTGTAAATGTGAGTGGTGTGTGTGAGGGTTTGGTGGTCAGTGTGTGTATGTGTGTGTGAGGGGGTGGGGGGTGTGAGGGCTAAATGAATGAGCTAATATAAGCACGAGGTTTCTCGCGCCACCGGCTCACGTGACTACCGTAAGAGTGCATGTCTGCGGTACAGGTGATCAATCAGGTGTAGCGAAGTGAAGTGGGGGACGTGGGACTTGGGGGGGGGGGTGGGTGTGGGTCCACAAGGCCAGGTAAACATTGCAGCCTAGCCCTGGTATTCTGAAGGTCAAGGTTATCATTTGACCTGGCCTGTGCCAACAACTGGCCGGCCTGAGATGACCACAAACATGGCCGGCACTGTTTGATGTAGGCCGTGGCCCAGATTCACGGGGCACTAGAGCTGTGGTGGCCAGATTTTTCTCACTGACCACTGGCAAGTCTTTGTGACATGACACTGTGGGGACGAAACTCTCAATGAAATATCGACAAACTAGATCTCTGAATTTGTTGCTAACACCAATTTTAGATAATTTTTTCTTGAAATAAAATAAAGTTTTTATGAATAAGATGAAGTTTTCTTTTTTCGACATCGGCGTGTACAGAATCCTGTACTTGTAAAAATAACTTGTATTGTTGTATTATACCTTTGTGTGTGTGTGTGTGTGTGTGTGTGTGTGTGTGTGTGTGTAAGGTGTGTAGGTGGTGGTTCATTAAGTTATACAATATGATATATATTTATCGTGGTAAATGTTATGTAACATTGTATTGGGTAAGGAAGGAGTCGGATATATTACATTTTATGTAAGATAAATGTTCGATAATTTAAGTCGTAGCGATCGATTGTGTGCTCATCGGTACACGAAGTGACCTTGATTTTTCCAGACTCATGTACTCACTTAAGCTACGTTGGCTTAGATACGTCTCTCTGGCCAGTCTCATATAACTCCGTGACTTGTCTAAGAACTAATTCCAGTACTCGAGTTTAGCCGAGCGAATCCTATCAGTGAGAATTGAACTCGAGACCCGTAGCTTTACCATACGAACTCTACAACACAACCACATCTCTTTTAACCCTAATTAGCAGTTAATCAAAACTAAACCTAAACACACACTTGGATAAATTACCATGCACCCATCTCATAAGCCACGCCCAGACTACTCAAATGCTCACCTAATCTACGCCTATGAACAATGAAATATAAACACAATCTGAATAAACAAAGAATCCAGTGACAGCATCAACTCCTGCATATCACTCTAGGGTTAAGGTTAGGGTTAGCACATAACTCAAGACAACTCAAGTTGTAAAACCTGATCTGTTATTTCAATAACAAATAACATGCTTGTGTTAGCGAAATTCGTCTAATTTTTTTTTGACTGAGTGAACTCAGGTAAACCAGAGGCGTCTCCTGGAATTTTGATTGATGGGGTGCAGGGAGAAAGTAAACATGGTGTAATCTGATTGTTTTACTACACCCTCATTGATACGTTTCTGCTCCATGCAGGGGTCCCCCCACCCCACCCCCAGGTTACGACATGATGACGACAGTTATATACCCTGGTGTTGTAAACTCATGATAAGAGCACTCGAGCAGACACTACCTCGCTATTGGCCCCTACAAATGTCGGATTGTAGCGAGTACAAAAGCCTTTCTCACACTCCGTTAAAAGTTTTCGACGAAAAAAAAATCAATTCCACGATTCTAGAACTTTCTACAAAATAAAATAAAAGACATTGCAGGAATTCTGGTATTGTCGAGTGATGGAGTATTCGATTACAAAACCGAAAGTATCGAACTGAGATTACTGGCTCGAATACTTAGGATACCATAGAGTCCTTGGCATGAGTTAGAAAGTAAAGTCGGCGACTAACCACAGGCATCTCTCTATATTTCAAGGTATATGAAACAGATTAACTCTACTTCACCTGCGATAAGAACAGTCCGTCTGGAACTTTTATTTTATTACAATTCTATCTTGTTCTGTTCTAGATAACGAGATATGTATCGAACGCGTGAACCTGATAATCACACGAACTCTACTTCATCTACCCCGTGGTGCACCAGGAGACTATTTTAACAATCCACAGAAAACACAATCCTACGTTATCTACTTAATTATACAACGGAAATGCTACGACAAATTATTGTCGATAAAAAAACAACGTTATGCATTTCGAAATACAACAAAAAAAGGGACATAACTCATATTAACAAGGAAGTAATCATAAACATCATCCAATAATTATAAAAATCTAGATTAGAATTGACCGCGGCAAATATAATCTTACCTTAATGACGAAACCGAAATAAAACGTTGATTTGTTGTAGAAATAAATCCTCCATTCACAAGAACGATCACTGCAGCTGTACCGGCTCTGAGAGCCGTAGAACAACACATACTGTCTGACCTGGGATAACCAGCTCCCCCTGTCCCTCACGTAAACAAACACGAGAAGTTTCTAGTCCCCATCTCGTCCCCGCCCCACGCTATAAAATAATGATTACAAAACCCCGAAAACTTTGGCCACAATTGCCGACGTAATCCTGGCCACTTTGGCCTCGCGAGGCCGGTAAAGCTGCCCGTGTTGTGGGCTGGTGATTGATTTTTGGCTTTCAAACTGTGTAAAAAACAAGCCTGTATGTAATCCCTGTTAAATCAGGACCGGTCTTTGATTTGAGGCGGTGAAATTAACTGGTTGGTTTTATTTTTACTCCATGTCAGGTTTACGTGGGTGGGGGCGGAGTGGTCGAGATTGAGAGCACGCGAATGGTTACAAGAAGGATTAGTATGTAACCTACGGCCTAGTACACGTAAACAGCTTTTAAATAAAGAAAAGGCGGTTTAATGGCTAAAGGTATAAGAACTAGGTACTAAGTAATGATTGCATAACAAATATATACATATAGCATTTAAGTTAGCTTAGGTCCATTAGTTATGTGGAGAAAGAGAGAGACTGAAAGAGAGAGAGAGAAGGGGGAGGAGGGTCGGATACATGAACAACATCTGGCTCTTCTCTTCTTACTCTCTAGGCTTTGCGCTTGGATTTCCGATGCGCTTACACCCATGGTCTGTTAGACTATGGAGCCATTATTAAAATATCACTAGTCGTGGAGCTAAAGTCTGGAGTCCGTCACGGTTTCTTATACATTGGAACAACAAGAGAATGGCTCTCTACCGGTGAAAGGTTGCCCTCCCACGGGACTGTATCTAGCCCCACTCTGCCCCCCTCCCTGATGTACTTTAGACCACAGACCAGTAATTAGCCCGTGCCCACCCAGCCAAATGCCAGGCAGGGCTTGTTAAGATTGGCTGGTCATTGTGATGGCAGCCATTGTAGAGACCGTGGCTGAACATATATAAACTCTACTTCACCTACACCTCACTTCTAGGAAGGACATATTATATATATATATATATATATATATATATATATATATATATATATATATATATATATATATATATATATATATATATATATATATATATATATATATATACGAGAGAGAGAGAGGAGAGAGAGAGGGAGAGAGAGGGGGAGAGAGGGAGAAAGAGAGAGGGAGAGAGAGAGTGAGATAGAGAGGGAGAGAGAGAGTGAGATCTATAGATAGAAATATTCATCACTAAGTAAAATCGAAGATTGATTCAACAATAACACACCGCATAACAACGTCAAACATTAGCCCTAAACGTAGACAATAAACATGTATTAAACAACAAAGCTAAACCTAGGCCTGACCCAGTAACACAGCCAGATGTAACCCTAAGCCTAACACCAATCCTGCGCATCTGACGTAAGTAAAACAATAAACTACCGGATTCCACTGTCAGCCACGTCCCCCCCCCCCCACAACCAACCTAGCACCGAGATAAGTAGTCCATAAACTACTCGGGTGGACGGCTAATGGAATTGAACCCAACCACCTAGTGAACCCCGACACTTGTCAACCATCGATTGTTTTCCTCTGATGTGGTAGCTTCCCTTGGTGTAGACAATATAAGCACTTTTATCATGAGGGGTTCATCGAGCGGGGAGACAACTCAATAAATAAACCGGATAACTCTGAGGTTTTTGTTTTTAAACTGACTGTTGGAAGTTAAAGATGCGGTGAGTTGAAAAATGTTGCACGGCTCATTGAATGAATTGAAATATGCGTTGAATTATGTGCAAATTAACTGAACTTTGTGTTTGAAGTCAGTTAAAGTATTCTAAAATATGTGGTACATCTTGGTAAGTTTATATGAAATATGTGTTATATCGATAAAAAAGCAGAAGCAAACCAAATGTGCAAATGGACAATAGACTTGGTACACTTTAAAGCTATGCTATGGTGATTGGTTTATTCCCCGTCGCTTGAGTTTATAGTAAACAAATCTCACTCTAGAGAAGGAGTAGTCAGCGGTGGAGAAATCGGTCATTTGGTCAAATGTGGCCAGCAGTAGGACCATCAGCCTTTAGGTCGGTAAGTGGTTGAGATAGGTAGAATGTTTTATTACAGCGTCTGTCTGGCAACAGTGGGTGTTGTGTGGGGAGTGGGGGATGTGGGGGGGGGAGGAGGTTAACAGTGTGTGGGTGTTGTGTGGGGAGTGGGGGATGTGGGGGGGAGGTTAACAGTGTGTGGGTGTTGTAAGATGTGAAGAGGGGGGGGGGGGGGAGGAAGTTGGGAAGAAATGGTTTATAGCGTAGGGAGGGGGTTTGTAATGTAGAAGAGATGGGAGCGGTGGTTGCTATGTGACGGAGGTAGTTATCAGATAGAGTGAGGGGTGAAGTGAGTGAAACAAGGGAGCAGAGAATGTTATAGTGGTTGGAGGGATGATGTAGAGGAGTGGGGTGGTTAATGATGGAGGGTATGAGGTGACAGCTATAGTGGGTATGGGGGTGTCATTGTTTACGATCGTATTGAGACAACATCGAACGACAAGATCGATATCGACCTGCTGTTTTTCACGAGTGAAACAATTGAGATCACGGGGCGTGACAGTTTCACGCGTGAGTGGGTGTGACGTACACAGGTGAGATAACGTCAGCTGATGACGTCGTGCACTCAAGCGTGTCGAGAATTAGAATTTTAAACACGTCAAACATGTCGATTAGAACTGAATGGGTTGGGGATTAATGAATGCAGCGGTACATTGATGGACGGACAAGATACAACAATACAGTGGCAGGCAAGATGTTGGTAGCGGATGTTGATGTTATGTTTGTGTTTGCTGTTGGTGTTGGATGTTGGATGTTGGATGTTGGATGTTGGATGTTGATGTTGGATGTTGATGTTGGATGTTGATGTTGGATGTTGATGTTGGATGTTGATGTTGGATGTTGATGTTGGATGTTGATGTTGGATGTTGATGTTGGATGTTGATGTTGGATGTTGATGTTGGATGTTGATGTTGGATGTTGATGTTGGATGTTGATGTTGGATGTTGATGTTGGATGTTGATGTTGGATGTTGATGTTGGATGTTGATGTTGGATGTTGATGTTGGATGTTGGTGTTGGATGTTGGTGTTGGATGTTGGTGTTGGATGTTGGTGTTGGATGTTGATGTTGGATGTTGATGTTGGATGTTGATTTAATATGTTGGTGTTTGATGTTTGACAGAAAGCGATTGATACTAGGTTTCACGATGAAGTAAACAATAAGTATAACGAAAGAGGCAATGTCATTCAATGAAGCTAAACTTTAGTGAACTTTTATGCGGCTATCAGCCCTCCATTGGCACCAATATCTCTCATTTCCAAAACTTACATCACAAACAGTCAAACACGAACAGAAGCGAAGTTGTCGGATGCCATCTTGTATAGATGACACACGGATGACATTTAGATGACATGTCCAGTGCAGATCTGTGTACGGTTAATTAAACAAAACACTGGACCGAATGCGTGGCGCGAGACATCTAATTATCAAATTATCTTAACTGGCACGTGCGAGATGGAATTCCCGATAAAAACGGAAGTGAGTGATAAAAACTCGCTCATCGGGCAAGATTCTGTTGGAGTTATTTGCCCCTGTTTTTAATGAATACCGGAGCCATGTCCCGAGATTTGCTTACATTTATCTTGATTGATTTTTTTTTCTTTAAAAAGTAGCTATAACTTTAAATCTAGACTAATTTTTTTGTTTGTTTTAGAACTGGGATTTAAAAAAAAAATCTACTTTAGTTAACATTTTTTCTGTACTTGTTATTCTTAAAAAATACCCTTAAATCTTTCTTAAAGTATATAAAAAAAATCTATCCTAAAAATCATTAATAGGTATTGAAAAAAAACGAGTGCATTTCTTTTTTGAAAAGAAATCAAAGTTTATTATGTAAAGCTATCTAAGCTTCTAATTAAAAAAAATCTAGGTTAATTAGTTTTTAACGACTTGATGACAAGAGAAGGGAGCTGACCCAGTAACGAGTGGAGTCTTGTAGTGCAATTCATCACGAGTGATCTGTCAGTGTTTAGTGTAGATGTCAGTGTTTGGTATAGATTACAATGTTTGGTTTTGATGTCAATGTTTGATTTTGATGTCAATGTTTGATTTTGATGTCAATGTTTGGTTTTGATGTCAATGTTTAGAGATGATGTTCTCCCGTGAAACACAAGAAAAACAAAACAATCAACACTAAAAAAAAAAACACAGCAATCATTTAACTTTCATTTTGATGTGTAATATTTTACCAGCTGTGTAACTACGACCCAGTATATATTTGTCAGTATATGTTTATATGTATATATACATATATATGTCAAATGTTAGAATCAGCCTCAAGTGCAGCCAACAACATCTATTAGGTTTGTATAAATAAGAAAAAAAAAATCTTACTTTCAAAGACTGGCTATATTGCTATTATAATCTCCTTACAAATCCCATTTTTCAGAGTAAAGCAATACTCAATCAATTTCTTGGTTGCATAGAAGTGAGTAAATTTGAGTTGGCATTGGTTTCAAATGCCGGTTGGAGGTGACATAGTGTGTCATGGTTTACATCTGAAATGTCATGTGTTGGTTGAATGTCAGGATATGACACAAGGCCGTGTTGGTGAAGTGGTTGTCGTGACGCCAGGAAGTCAGGGGATCGAATCCCACTTGTGTCTGAGGACTGTGATGTCGGTTAAAACTCTACTACCGAGGATCGGTGTCTGATGTGTGTATTTATTTAGTAGACCGGGGATAATTGTAAAATTGATAATAATTGCATGTAATTAGAAACAAGCATTGATTTTAGAGAAGAATAGATAATGATGCTCCGTTTGTTGAAGATAATGTTTTAGTCGCGTGGTTTATATTGTGTGGCTTATGGTGTGTGGTTTATAGTGTGTAGTGTTGGTGTGGTGTTGGTGTGTGCTTAGAATCCGTTCTATATCTGATTTTAGATTAGGGTCAGCCATCTGCACATGACCTAATTAACGAGGATGTTTAAGATAGTTAAACAATTTCCTTGTCGAATGTGTTCTTAGACAATATCGATCCTCTTTTAATGTATCGATTCAGAACGTGCAGCATCTTTTATGACATACAATTTGGTTACAATATGATTACATATGGCCCTTTGTCACACAAGATGTCACCATCTCCAACACATGTGTCACCATCTCCAACACATGTGTCACCATCTCCAACACATGTGTCACCATCTCCAATACATGTGTCACCATCTCCAACACATGTGTCACCATCTCCAACACATGTGTCACCATCTCCAACACATGTGTCACCATCTCCAACACATGTGTCACCATCTCCAACACATGTGTCACCATCTCCAACACATGTGTCACCATCTCCAACACATGTGTCACCATCTCCAACACATGTGTCACCATCTCCAACACATGTGTCACCATCACCAACACATCATGTGTCACCATCTCCAAAACATGTGTCACCATCTCCAACACATGTGTCACCATCTCCATCACATCATGTGTCACCATCTCCAACACATCATGTGTCACCATCTCCAACACATCATGTGTCACCATCTCCAATACATCGTGTGTCACAATTGCCAACACATGTATCACCATTTGTACCTGACTCTGTATCACTACCTGTAATATTCACGCCATGCGTATCACCACCTGTAGCACACCTGTAACATTAGCCACCCCCGCTAGTGACAGGTATCATGATATTCACGTCATGCCCCGTGTATCACCACCTGTAGCCTACCTGTAACATTAGCCACCCCCGCTAGTGACAGGTATCAGGCACATTATTCATTGAGCCAGCTGGTCGAATCGATAGCGCGTTAGCCGACTTCTCCGCTGGGTTCGATCGCCACCTGCCTCGAACGTTTAATTCTGTTCGAAGCGGACTTGCCTTGTATGAACCCAGGGTATCTTGCTCATGTGGGGGGGGGGGTTCTAAGTGCCCCGGGTAACATATTCTAGAGACTAATGTCTGCCCCTGCCATACAGGTGTACGCTCTGGATTCATACTCCTCCCTACATCAAGCTACACCTGTCTGTATACGTCACGTGATAGCCCCTGTTGAAATGTTTAACAACATTCAGACAAGGTATTCATTATCTAATACTTGATCTTTACCACTCAGCCTAAACCTAAAAAAAAATTCCAGATAGATTGTTTTCGCGAATTCCCGTTTCTAAAAATAGCCTAACTCAATGATCTACGTACGTGAGATATATCAGATTGCCTTGTCTCGTCAAGAGGAGATCACTCTCACATCGTCTGGCTGACATCTGCTGGTGCACGCGTAATTCAGGTACACCCAGCATGCTCTCAGCACTCACCCACAGCTAGGCTCGGGGGTGGGGGTGGTGTGTGGCTGGGGTGGGGTGGGGTGGGGGTAAGGAGCTGCAGCTCGTTAGGTCCGTCTTGCACCGCTACAATGTATCGGAATGTCAACAAAGACCACGTGACGCACCTTAATGTCAACACACACCACGTGGTACGCCCTTAAGCCACGTGAGACTGCGACGCTAAAATAGCAGCTAATGAATCATTATCCTAATTAGTCGGCCTGGTAGATATCAGTATAACGGTAATTTTTTCCAAAGCCTATGTAGTTAGACTGGCGATTATAGTAATTACCATCAGGTATAACTTCTCATCTTCTTCTCAAATCGAAACTCGTGAAGCTAAAAATAACAAGAATGTTGTGTTGTATTCTCTATTCTTGGTTGGGGGCTATGAACGTATGTCAAAAGAAAATTGGCGCGGACAGAGATTGTATGCTCAGCGTGACGAAATGTCCTTAAATTGTAAAACTTTCAATTTAATCAGGAGTAGAAAAAATATTAAAAAAATAAAATGATTTTAAAAAAAAATTCTGACGTTATTATTTTTCCGTATTTACGTCGAAAGTGTAATGATTCTACGTTCTTTTGATTTATCAAAATTGTTTGTTTATCTCTTTCGCTTGTGCTTGGTAATTTAATACGATTTTTTAAACATTATATTAATTTATTATTGTTTTTAATTTACTAAATTAGATTACCTGAAAATGTTTTTTTTTTCATTGGTGTTTAGAGCATCTTCTCTATCTCGATTTTTCTGTCACTTAATGAAGGTTTTCGGTGTTTGTCTCAGTTAATGGAGTTTCTCGGTGTTTGTCTCAGTTAATGAAGTTTTTCGGTGTTTACACTCACCACCGGTCCACGTGCTGATATTACAGCCCAGCGCGCCGTTTCTCGCGAGATAATCTCCGAGCCTTTGTTTGAGTTTTGTAAGGAGAGGACGATAAGCGCGGGCATTGGGTGATGTAGCCTTATGTAGCCTGATGTAGCCACTCCTAGCCCGGCTGGTATTGTTTGTTCGTGGAAATGAGAGCGGTTAATTAAAGGCTGAGGTCAGTCCTGGACAAAAAGATTAGGTGGGAAATAATTATCTTCCAAGAAAATACAAACACACGCACATATATAACGATGTGTTTGGGGTGGGAGGTGGAAGGGCACTAGAGCCGGATGTGAGGGAACATCAACTGTGTGGGTTGTGGGTGGGTTGTGGGTGGGTAAATGCCTATCAGGAAACAGCCGTGACGTGGTAAGTATCAAGTGGATTTCAAACACGACCAAACACGACCAAACACGTCAAACCCCAGCAGACGTTCTTCAAACACTGGGGGCTGTACCAACTTCCGGGGCAGAGGTCAGGTCGGCGTGACCTTCTGGTCCAATTAATAGACGGGCTTGACTCACGTGTCATACACTGACCACTCACATGTCATATACTGACCTCTCACATGTCATACACTGACCCCTCACATGTCATACACTGACCCCTCACATGTCATACTATCCACTCACATGTCATATACTGACCAAATCCTTAACAACGCCATGGAACAGACGATCTTCACCGGTGTTTATACTCTAAGAACCGAGAAGTTTTTCGTTTCCTCGTTAATCAGACCCCCCCCCCCCCCTCCCCCAGTCGCAATACTTATAATGTCTGGTCACAGCTCTATTCCTGCATCTAAGAGTTAAATTACCCCCACCCCGCTCTACCCCCTCCTTAGTTGTCACGATGAGACCAGTACGGGTCCACGATGAGACCAGTACGAGGTCACGATAAAAAGATAAATTTGTGAGGTTTGACATACTCGAGTACACTAAGGTCAATCGGAGAGTGATAGATTCATCTCCAGTACAGGGAGATTAGCGGGACTAATCTCCTATCGGGGGGGGGGGATTATTATTTTTTCCTGAACGGGATTATACGAAGATTAAATGGTGAATGTTCACTATTTGGAGTCCCTGGTGTGTGAGCTGTTTCTAGTTCCATTCCACCAAGTGACCCCCTTCATTCCACCAACTGACCCCTTCATACCACCAACTGATCCCTTCAATCCACCAACTGACCACTTCATTCCACCAACTGACCCCTTCATTCCACCAACTGACCCCTTCATTCCACCAACTGACCCCTTCATTCCACCAACTGACCCCTTCATTCCACCAACTGACGCCTTCATTCCACCAACTGACGCCTTCATTCCACCAACTGACCCCTTCATTCCACCAACTGACCCCTTCATTCCACCAACTGACCCCTTCATTCCACCAACTGACCCCTTCATTCCACCAACATTCCGCCAACTGACCCCCTTTATTCCACCAACTGACCCCTTCATTCCACCAACATTCCGCCAACTGACCCCCTTTATTCCACCAACTGACCCCCTTCATTCCACCAACTGACTCCCTTCATTCCACCAACTGACTCCCTTCATTCCACCAACTGACCCCTTCATTCCACCAACTGACCCCTTCATTCAACCAACTGACCCCCCCATTCCACCAACTGACCCCCTTCATTCCACCAACTGACCCCTTCATTCCACCAACTGACCCCTTCATTCCATCAACTGACCCCTTCATTCCACCAACTGACCCCTTCATTCCACCAACATTCCATCAACTGACCCCCTTCATTCCACCAACTGACCCCTTCCTTTCACCAACTGACCCCCTTCATTCCACCAACTGACCCCTTCATTCCACCAACTGACCCCTTCATTCCACCAACTGACCCCTTCATTCCACCAACTAATCCCTTCATTCCACCAACTGACCCCTTCATTCCACCAACTGACCCCTTCATTCCACCAACCGACCCCTCCATTCCACCAACTGACCCCCTTCATTCCACCAACTGACCCCTTCATTCCACCAACTGACCCCCTTCATTCCACCAACTGACCCCTTCATTCAACCAACTGACCCCTTCATTCCACCAACTGACCCCCTTCATTCCACCAACTGACCCCTTCATTCCACCAACTGACCCCCTTCATTCCACCAACTGACCCCTTCATTCCACCAACTGACCCCTTCATTCCACCAACATTCCACCAACTGACCCCCTTCATTCCACCAACTGACCCCCTTCATTCCACCAACTGACCCCTTTCATTCCAGCAACTGACCCCCTTCATTCCACCAACATTCCACCAACTGACCCCTTCATTCCACCAGCTGACCCCCTTCATTCCATCAACTGACCCCCTTCATTCCACCAACAGCTGACCCCTTCATTCCACCAACTGACCCCTTTATTCCACCAACTGACCCCTTCATTCCACCAACTGACCCCTTCATTCCACCAACTGACCCCTTTATTCCACCAACTGACCCCTTCATTCCACCAACTGACCCCTTCATTCCACCAACTGACCCCCTTCATTCCACCAACTGACCCCCTTCATTCCACCAACTGACCCCTTCATTCCACCAACTGACCCCTTCATTCCACCAACTGACCCCTTTATTCCACCAACTGACCTCTTTATTCCACCAACTGACCCCTTTATTCCACCAACTGACCCCTTTATTCCACCAACTGACCCCTTCATTCCACCAACTGACCCCTTCATTCCACCAACTGACCCCTTCATTCCACCAACTGACCCCTTCATTCCACCAACTGACCCCCCCCATTCCACCAACTGACCCCCCCATTCCACCAGCTGACCCCCATTCCACCAACTGATCCCTTCATTCCACCAACTGACCCCTTCATTCCACCAACTGACCCCTTCATTCCACCAACTGACCCCTTCATTCCACCAACTGACCCCTTTATTCCACCAACTGACCCCTTTATTCCACCAACTGACCCCTTTATTCCACCAACTGACCCCTTCATTCCACCAACTGACCCCTTCATTCCACCAACTGACCCCTTCATTCCACCAACTGACCCCTTCATTCCACCAACTGACCCCCCCCATTCCACCAACTGACCCCCCCATTCCACCAGCTGACCCCCATTCCACCAACTGATCCCTTCATTCCACCAACTGACCCCTTCATTCCACCAACTGACCCCTTCATTCCACCAACTGACCCCTTCATTCCACCAACTGACCCCTTTCATTCACCAACTGACCCCTTTCATTCACCAACTGACCCCTTTCATTCACCAACTGACCCCCTTCATTCCACCAACTGACCCCTTCATTCCACCAACTGACCCCTTCATTCCACCAACTGACCCCTTCATTCCACCAACTGACCCCCTTCATTCCACCAACTGACCCCTTCATTCCACCAACTGACCCCTTCATTCCACCAACTGACCCCCTTCATTCCACCAACTGATCCCCTTCATTCCACCAACTGACCCCTTCATTCCACCAACTGACCCCCTTCATTCCACCAACTGACCCCCTTCATTCCACCAGCTGACCCCTTCATTCCACCAACTGACCCCCTTCATTCCACCAACTGACCCCCTTCATTCCACCAACTGACCCCTTCACTCCACCAACCGACCCCTCCATTCCATCAACTAACCCCTTCATTTCACCAAATGATCCCTCCCTGTCACTATTTGAAAATCAACAACAAAAATGTAAACAAAGAATGCATCAACGAAATCCTTCTGTATTAAAGCCGGCATTGTGAACTATTTTTGCCGGTGCCGCCATGTTTGTGTGTGTCGGATTAAAGAAATCACGTGATCCAGGGCTACAGGAAAAAGAAGGAACAAAAAATAAATGGTCGAAAGAAATTTTCTGGCGGGATGGTTTAAGTTTTAGTAAAAGGAGGCTTTAACTGTTTGTGTGTATGTGTGTGTGTGATTATTATTATGACGTTATGTGTGTCCATGTGTTTGTATGTGAAGGAGAGGTTTTGGGATTCGAGGGAGGGGATGTTCAAGTGTGTAGTTGTGTGTGTATGTGTTTGCCTATGTGTTTATGCATAAAGAAGAAAAGTGGTGTGTGTGTGTGGCTGTGTGTGCCTATGTGTGAATGTGTTTGCCTATGTGTGAATGTGTTTGCCTATGTGTGAATGTGTTTGCCTATGTGTGAATGTGTTTGCCTATGTGTGAATGTGTTTGCCTATGTGTGAATGTGTTTGCCTATATGTGTATATGTATAAAGAAGTAAAGTAGTGTGTGTGTGTGGCTGCTATTGTAAAACAATCACAGCTGTAAACAACCTGTGACTTTAATGTGAAATTCGTGTTGGACGGTCACGTGACAAGCCCGCCACAGACTCCCTCCCTCCTCCCCCCCCCCGGCGCGCACACACAGTCCACATGTGGTTGTCTGGGTCGGCCTGTACCGAGCCACACCACAAGCCACATGTGGCTAACAATGTCATCCTGACCTGGCAGGTGAAAGGTCAACCAAATTGCAGCGACAGATTCAAACCCACGTGACCCGTGTCATCAAACCCACGTGACCCGTGTCATCCAACAACTGACCCACATCATTTGACGTCAGTCCACTGACCCCTGTTGTTATCCATCCAGTTGTCCAACTGTTGACCCCTGGGGTTATCAACTGAGACTTGACCTAAACCACGCCCAGCACACGACGCAGACTTCAACAAGCCGACCCACGTTGTCCACAAAATGACCCCTGCAACGGCTTAGAAGACCCACACCTCGCTTAAGCCGTTGAACCCCACGGTCGGGAGTGGGTTATTTAAGGGGGGGGGAGAGGGGGTTATGGCAAATGCAAAAATGCAAAGTGAGTGTTGTTATGGGGTGGGTGTGATGTGGTGTGGGGTTGATGTAAGGTGTGGGTTGGTATGTGGTGAGGGAGGGTGGTGGGATGGGGTAGATTTCTTAGGAATGATGGACGGGCTACAGGAACTAAATAAAAAAAAACAACAAACAAACCATACAACATAAAAAGAACCCAGCCACTCCATCCCTACCCCCCCCCCTCAAAAAAAAAACAACAAAAACAACAGAAGAGCAAATCTATTTAATTATTATTTCGTCTTTAGAAGAAACTTAGTTTATTTTCACCATCTGCTTGAAAGTGAAAATATGACGTCATAAATCAGGTAAAATGTCATCTAGAGCGTGTATTTCGGGCGTGAGTTGTCAGCTCAAATAGTTGGATTAGCGTTAAAAATACGGTATCGTTACAGAATCGATTCCTTTAAAAGTAATCGCTCTGATTGTATCCAACTTTTATTAACGCTTCTTTAACTGCCGATTCTATGCATACATTTATAATGAGAAGCTTCGAAGATAGTTTGTCGATTTGTCGCTCTTATGCGGCGATACTAGGATCTTCCAAATTATCTGTTTTTTTGCGTATATCGATTCCCCAAAAAGTTATCGTTTCAGTGTCAGTATTGGTGTTTCATTTCTATTGTTAATGTGCCAGTATCGTTTAAAGCAGTGAGTTGTTTAGTGAGTATCGATTCTATACCGGTATCGGTTTACCCTTTTTATCGTTTTTCATTTAGGTTCACTTCTGTGTTAGTATCGTTTGTCAACTAGTATCGGTTGTGTGAATATCGAGCAGACGTAGAGCAGATCTCTGCTGGTTGGGTGCAGGGGGACAAAGCCGCGAGACTTGGACGAGATTCTCCTTCAGTTTTCATCAAGGGCCGGAAATTGCTTCAAAAAATGTCCGGGTGACCGGAATATTAGAGTGGGTTTATTTGGTGGAGGAGGTGGAGGCGCAGGTGTTTGGTGGAGTGTGGTGGAACGGTAGGTGTTTAGTGGAGTGGGGTGGTGGAGTGGTGTAGGAACTGCAGGTGTGGTGGAGTGTAGTTATGATATGGTGACTTGGTAAAGCAGATGTTAGAAAAAGGGAGGCAGCTAAGAGATAACAAAGAGACAACAAATAGAACAAAGATAATAACAAAAAAATAACAAAGATATAAAATAGAACAAAAAAAAGGAATAGCAAAAAGATAATAAACCGAAACCACAGAGATAAAAAAAACAACGATATCATAAAAATAAACTAATGATAACTATGAGAAAGAAAGGTAAAAAGAAAAGATTCTCGACAAAGTTTGAACTCACTGAACCAACAATTTAAGGTTGAAAAAGAAAAAAACAACAATAAAGTGAGTGATATTTTGGTCACAGCTAAAACAATACACTGTCGAGAAACGTCTGTTTACGGCTTAAAAAGTAAAGCTTGATCCAAGTGTGGATCACATTATCCAGTGGATTAGCAGGTTTCCCTTTATTAGCCTGACGTCACTTTTTATCATTTTCATGGGATAGTTTCAGAATAATCGGAGCTTAATTAATCTTAATTAGAAATTGTTACAATTAAACCACACAGAAAACCGGAAGTGGGGCAGATCTCGCGAGTGCCAGATTACAGATGAGACAACTCCCAGAATTCCAGAGGTCTGTTAACGACAAAGAAATGTGTTGATCATGTGATACAAAGAAAACGTGGTACACCTGGGGTAACCTGGCATGTCTCCAGCTGTGGTTTGAAGTCACCACCTGTTACGTCATCTGTGTGGTGTAGATAACGTGTCACCATCTATATTGTAAAGTTGGTCTTGATTAAGTTGGTCTTGGTCAAGATTGTCTTGGTAAAGTTTGTCTTGGTAAAGTTTGTCTTGGTAAAGATTGTCGTGGTAAAGTTTGTCTTGGTAAAGTTTGTCTTGGTAAAGTTTGTCTTGGTAAAGTTTGTCTTGGTAAAGTGTGTCTTGGTAAAGTTTGTCTTGGTAAAGTTTGTCTTGGTAAAGTTTGTCTTGGTTAAGTTTGTCTTGGTTAAGTTTGTCTTGGTTAAGTTTGTCTTGGTTAAGTTTGTCTTTGTAAAGTTTGTCGTCTTGGTGAAGTTTGTCGTCTTGGTGAAGTTTGTCGTCTTGGTGAAGTTTGTCGTCTTGGTGAAGTTTGTCGTCTTGGTGAAGTTTGTCGTCTTGGTGAAGTTTGTCGTCTTGGTGAAGTTTGTCGTCTTGGTGAAGTTTGTCGTCTTGGTAAAGTTTGTCGTCTCGGTCAAGATTGTCTTGGTAAAGTGTGTATATTGTTCAGTTTGCTCATACAACAATCCCCCCCCCCCACTCAGTGCTGTTGGCATTACAAATTAGCCAAAAAAAAAACAAAAAAAAACAAACAAGAGAGGAGATCGATGGAGCAATTTTTGTTATCGGCCATTTAGCCCCTGGTCGTAAGGGGAGGTAATGTGGTAGGGATAACTTGTGGGAAGTGGGAAGTTTAACTAGGTCCATTTGTTGGCCAGTGGCCATTTAACTAGGTCCATTTGTTGGCCAGTGGCCATTTAACTAGGTCCATTTGTTGGCCATTGGCCATTTAACTAGGTCCATTTGTTGGCCATTGGCCATTTAACTAGGTCCATTTGTTGGCCATTGGCCATTTAACTAGGTCCATTTGTTGGCCATTGGCCATTTAACTAGGTCCATTTGTTGGCCATTGGCCATTTAACTAGGTCCATTTGTTGGCCATTGGCCATTTAACTAGGTCCATCTGTTGGCCATTGGCCATTTAACTAGGTCCATCTGTTGGCCACTGGCCATTTAACTAGGTCCATTTGAAGGCCAGTGGCCATTTAACTAGGTCCATTTATTGGCCAGTGGCCATTTAACTAGGTCCATTTGTTGGTCAGTGGCCATTTAACTAGGTCCATTTGTTGGCCATTGGCCATTTAACTAGGTCCATTTTTGGTCAGTGGCCATTTAACTAGGTCCATTTGTTGGCCAGTGGCCATTTAACTAGGTCCATCTGTTAGCCATTTAGTTGGCCATTTAACTAGGTCCATCCGTTTGCTAGTGGCAATTTAACTAGGTCCATTTGTTGGCTAGTGGCCATTTAACTAGGTCCATTTGTTGGCCAGTGGCCATTTTATCACCTTATCCTGTTCGTGCCCAAGACGCAAGAGACAGATAAAGTAGAGTTCATCTGTTTCAATGACCTAGGCATACAGGGTGATAGTGTGGTCAGCACTATGTCCAACCTCATAACTTCAAGACAGGTATCCATCAGAGCTGATACTACTCAGGATCATTCTACAATCCCGAACCCGGGATCCGAACTCGAGACTATTGGAATGAGCAGTCGTAAGCCCTACCATTCGATTTCGCCATTCATCTAGACTAGGTGTAGTTGTCAATCAACAAGTTCGAAAGTATATATGATACGTGTAATGAACTTATTTAGACCAACATGTTGAAAAATTATGGGATATGTCTGGAGGAGTAGTGGGGGGGGGGGGGGGGGAGGTAAAAACTAAGAAACCGCAAGGTCGCAAGAAGAATTTTATTTTTTAGTTTGAATATTTTAAAGTATATAAAAACCCACCAAGGAGATCTATTTTTGGACTAAGTATTTAGAATTTACATTTTTTCTTGAAGTTTTTATAAAGAAATGCATTGAATATTATTTGGATAGTTTAAAAGCTCAGCAGTTTCAAATCTAATAGGTTAAAACGGGTTTGGCTTGATCAAGTGCTCGGGGAATGGATGTGACGTCAAACGTCTGTCAACAGGGAATTATGGGTAATCCTCGCATTTACTCGGCCTTGTGAACCCGCTACTGGAAGTAATGGAGCAATAAATGTTGCCCAAAGATGGGACAAAAATAAATGTTGCCCACAAAAGTAAATGTTGCCCACAAAAATAAATGTTGCCCACAAAAATAAATGTTGCCCAAAGATGGGACAAAAACAAATGTTGCCCAAAGATGTAGAAGCAAAAAAAATGTTGCCCAATTTGATGAAAAAATAGTCGACAAAGATGTTCGAGAACACAAAAATTTGAATTCACAGCCCATAAACTATGTTGATATGGAGTGGCCATATAGATATACACAGTACAACTTTAATTTGGCAGAGAAGTTCGAACTACGCTTTAATTATGTTCACGGAGGTCCATGTCTAGCACCAAGTGTGACCATCCTCATGTCCAGTAAAGTGAGGGGGGAGGGAGTGGGGGAATACTTGTCCGACTTCTGATAGTCTGTTGCTGTGAAGTATCGGTTTGTCGTCTGCTGAAGTGTGTGTGTGTGTGGGGGGGGGGGGTGAGGGGTGGAGGTGCCAGCAGACAGATAGGAATTGATGGAGTGGCTCTTTAGAGGACATGAGAGTGGCCGTAGACTGGCCAGAGGACTGGCCACACGGCTGGCCACTTGGTACTAGACATGGTCGTCAATACCACTCATCTTTCCCTACCCTACCCACCACCCCCGCCACACTCATCGATACTAAAATCCCACCCTCACCCCAGCCCCCATTCAAGCCCGCTCCCCACTGCTCCCCACCGCTACCCTACCTCACCACTTCAACCTCACTCCACCCACTCTACACTCTCTCCCTCTCCCTCCCCTTCCCTACAGTCCGGTTGAAACAAATCTTACCAACAAGCCGGACTTGCCTCTTCAGACAGTTAGTATTGCCTCTAGCGATACTTGTTAGTATTGGCTCTAGCGATACTTCTAACCCAAACCCCACCCACACTGCCCTATCTCCTGACTCTAGCACTAATCTGAAACAAAATTTGCCTACTTCTAACCGAATCAATCGTGGTCCCCCTTTACAATTTCCGCAATATGAAACATTTGAGAACGTCAAATCGATAACAACTCACATTTTTCTAATACCATCTCATAACGTACCCTCATCATGTTTTATATAAATGTCATATCAATATGTCATTATTTGTAAGCTACAAGACCTAGTCTGAATATCAAAGGTCACAGTGATTGTGATGACGTGGTGATTTTATACTGCTCATAATAAAAGCCGCGTGGTTTGTTCTAAAAATAGAGTCGTGTGTTGACATGCATTCTAGCTCATAACAACATAGACAGGAAGATTGTATTGGAAGGGGGTGGATGGGGGTGGGAGGGGGTGGGTGGGGTGAATGTCGTGTAGTGACATAGATCTAGAAAGATTCACTGATGGACAGAAAAATTATGTTAGGAGAGTGTGATAGACAGAAATATTCAGTTGGGAGAATATGTGATAGACAGAAATATTCAGTTGGGAGAATATGTGATAGACAGAAAGATTCAGTTGGGAGAATATGTGATAGACAGAAAGATTCAGTTGGGAGAATATGTGATAGACAGAAAGATTCTGTTGGGAGAATATGTGATAGACAGAAAGATTCTGTTGGGAGAATATGTGATAGACAGAAAGATTCTGTTGGGAGAATATGTGATAGACAGAAAGATTCTGTTGGGAGAATATGTGATAGACAGAAAGATTCTGTTGGGAGAGTGTGATAGACAGAAAGATTCTGTTGGGAGAATATGTGATAGACAGAAAGATTCTGTTGGGAGAATATGTGATAGACAGAAAGATTCTGTTGGGAGAGTGTGATAGACAGAAAGATTCTGTTGGGAGAGTGATAGAAAAAACAGAGGCGACAAGTTAAGAGCTCTCAAATTGTTTCACATGAAGGCCGCCTGGGATGAGTAGTGCTGGAGGATTAAGTGGGAAATTGGTCACGCTTCATTGAACACCATTCCCAGACGCTTCGGCTGTGTGGGTGGGGGTGGGGGGGGGGAGGGGGGAGGAGAAAGTGGGTCATTCTGTCAAGGCCAAAGAGATCCTGGTTGTAGAGACGGGTAGAGGTGGCAGCGTCACCCAGTCTGGTTGTCGGCGTCACCCAGTCTGGTTGTCGGCCAGCCTGTTGTCGTGTATAGCGCTAGGATGGTGACGGCACACGAGAGCTACATTTGTGTTGGAGGATTTTGTCCAGATAAGCCGCGAAAAAACTTAAACCCCGCCACCCAAAAAAATAAATAAATATAAAAAGAGGGTATGAAACATGTACTTTAATATTTTATTGAACAGGGTGAAATTGGGACTTGTCATAATATGGACAAGATCTCCCTTCAGGAGACTTGTGGATTAGGTTCTATGGATGTCGGCAAGTGTGTGGGTGACTACAAGTTAAATGTGGACAATCTTGACTGACCTGTCGAAGTTATAGACGCAGATGGTATGGAGTGGTCCAGAGGTAGAGCCCACGTTGTCCAATGCTTTGTCGGGGAGTCGTTCAATGTAAGTGATGTGCATTAGAAGCAGACGATAAAATAAAACCACGTTTTTTACTCCTGCTCCTAAGAAACCGAATCGCCATCGTGTTTTTATTTGTCCAGATAACATCAACAAACGCCGACATTTTTAACCTTACGGCCGCGCTACAAACATTACGTAACAGGCTATTTTTAGCTTGTACTTTACAACCTCGCGAAATTTGTTACTAAAAATATTTATTTTCGGGCCGGCCATTATTCGTGCGGCTTTGTTTAGCCCTGCGCTCGTGTGATTGTGTTTTTTAAACAACCCTCCATCAGACGTGAGAGTTACGTGATGTTGTCCGCTGAGTTCCTGTCGGTTCAAAATGGTGGGAGGAGTTGAGTAGGTTTTTTTTCTTCACAAACAATTTGAGACAATTGATGCTACGCAGGGATTCTAACACATTTTTAAAAAAAAAATAAAAAATATGTATTTTCTACTTAAAACCTGGTTCTATTTATAACCTAAAGAACAAAGTAACGCAAAGAATGTTTTGACTGCAAGTCTTTGTACTTGAGGTGGCGTAACATACCTGCACTTTTAGCTGTTGTTTGTGTTGTGTGACTTTAGTGTAATGTTGACATCTCGCAAAGCCTCATCAAATCAAACGGGATCTTTCAAGTATCCCCATCAGGTTTTAACTAAGCAGCATTAACCAAGTATCTAATTAGACTTACATGTTAATCGGACTTAAATCTGGTAGTATGGGACCGCTAAGACGAAAATACTTGAAAAAAAAATTACACTTCTCTTAATCGAAATCTCTCGCCACCTCACCCCACCCCCACCCCGCCTCGCCCCACCCTGACGTGTCCCTCTTAATGCCTGAACTCAATGACCTATGAAAAACATATTCCCTAATGCTTTAGTGGAACTCTACACCAAAACTACCACCGTATTACCAGGAGCTGGTACAAAGAAAAAAAGGTAGCTAAAAAGTGTCGGTGTAATTAGAGAACCGTCGCTATATCTTCTCTCATAGCCACTGGAGTCAGAGGCGTATCAGAGGGAAATAGGAGGGGGTGACACTTTCTGGGCAGTATTTTATTTCTGTATGAGGGGGTGGCTACATGGAAACCCCACCGCTAGGGCTAGTGTTGTGTAGACACGCCTCCTGCCTGACATACACGCCCCGTCCCTGGGGTGTTGGCACTGTTGGTTGGCTGATCCTGGACTTCATGATGACCTCTGACCTTCATTGAGTTCAGAGGTCAGTATTAATCAGAGGCTTCCAAGAATCTGATGTGTCTGTTCGTAGTGAATGTCTTGTTTGACTCGGCAATTCTGTAGTGGTCGTTTTATCATTGGTCATTTTGTCAGTGATCATTTCATCATTGGTCATGTTATTATTATTAATGGGACGGTGTGGTCGGGCAGAAGAGCGCATGACTGCTATCCTGAAAGTCGGGAGTTCGGATACTGGGCTTTGATGGGTACCTGAATCACGTTAAGAAAAGTAAAGGACGCTAGGCATACTGCTAACTACACTCATAGGCCACAGATGAACTCTACTTCATCTGCCCCATGGATCGCAAAGTTTACTTTGCTTTTCATTGGTCATTTCAATGTTGGTCATTCCTTCATTCGTCTTTCCTTAATGGTCAGTTCTTAGTTGGTCATTCCTCTTATGGTCATTTCATCATTGGTCATTTCAATATTGGTAATTCCTTCGTTGGTCATTCCTCTAATAGTCATTTCATCATTGGTAATTTGAATATTTTTCATTCCGTCATTATTCATATCTTTATTGGTCATATCAATATTGGTCATTCATTCATTGATCATTCCTTTAATGGTCATTTCATCGTTGATCTACACAACTAGTTTCAACTAGTCTGTTCTGGCTTACAGTTAAGTTCAGCTAATTATAGCGCTCACGTGATTTTTAAATAGCAACCGCCATGTTTTTTTTCTTTAAGCAGGAAGATTTACCGCCCCTAGTTTAAAACACAATCTCGGGTTAGGGTTATATATCTTAGGTTAATGCCCTTGGCTATAGGACAGTAGTTTTCTACCACGGTTACTGTCCTTGTTTAGTATCTTATCGGAAATTTCGCGACCCTCAGTTCAGTCTCATTTAGGCACACCCCCCCCCCCCCCTCCCCCAATAAATTATTCCCCTACTACAACTTTTTTTACAACTTGTCGGCGCCCCTGTTTATCGCCCCCTGCACATTTCTTACGGAGCCCCAACAGGTTTTGGTAGAGAACGTTAATTAAGATTGTGTGTCTAATTAATTATACACGTCTCATTGAAGTTCTGGATCGTTACTGAACTTTGTTTTTACCCAACCATGAAGACATTTCATTAAATAAACAACAGCCACGTGCATCAGATTTCACGTCCTGTTGATGTGCTTGTCTTTAACAGCTAGGTTGTTCTAACAGTCAACGTCAATACTAAATGTCAGTTAACCTGATGTATATTGTTCACTCTAGCAATGACAATATTTTAGTCTATAGCCCAGTCTAGTAATTAACGGTCTAGTCTATAGTCCATTCTAGTAATTAACGGTCTAGTATATAGTCCATTCTAGTAATACACGACCAACTATCTAGCTCAATCTAGCACAAAACAGCCTAGTTTCTAGTCTACCACTAACTCAATTGACAACAACAATGGGCCTAATAATTCTCATCTCTGTCGATGTGTTAGTCTATAACAACAAGCACGTCATCATATATCACGCCTGTGTTAATGTGTTATAACAACAAGCACGTCATCATATATCACGCCTGTGTTGATGTGTTATAACAAGCACGTCATCATATATCACGCCTGTGTTGATGTGATATAACATCAAACACGTCATCATGTTCCACTTCCCTGCTAGTGTAAAACAACAACGTGTGTACACAATCAACAACAGTACTAAATATCCATTAGCCTGTGGTAACTTTTTATCTATAGCATTGAAACTATGTTAGTTTATAACCCAATCTAGTAATAAACGGTCAACTATAGACTCAAGTCTAGCAGAGATAGACTCTCTAGATAAATCTAGCAATAAACCGTCTAGTCTCTAATAGTCTCTGGTTTAGTAATAAACGACCAACTGTCTAATTCCATCTAGCTATAAAAGGTCTAGCTCTAGCCTAATCTAGCACTAGCTCGTCTAATACCAACCTATAGCACCAATTCACCTAGCCCATACCTACCATCAAATTATCCAGTCCCAAATCTAGTATCTCGACATAACCCTGGATCCATCGATCCCCTAAATGATTAGCTACATTACCACAACCAGCCGACCTAGCAACGATTCCATACAGGCAGTGCCAGAGTTTTTACCTGGTAATGAGCGATCCTACCTGTGGCAGACTATTGATCAGATGGCGAGCAGGTAAGACAAAAATTGCGCCATTGTTGTGTTGATACAGGCAGTGGCGGAAATATAGTTAGTGCTGCGGGGGGGGGGGGGGGGGGGGGGGGGGTGAGGGGGGGGGGGGTGGAGTTTAAGGGTGCAAAAAAAAAAACAACTTATTCTACATGGAATTAAAAATTAAATTTTCAAATTTTTTATTTTATTGTTTTGTGTATTTTACATCTTTGCATTTATTTAAATTAAAAAAAAACCCTCCCCTAAAACAGTGACTGAATTAAATATATTCTAGCCACAAACCTATACAGTTGTGTCTTGAAAGAAAACACAACAAAAACTAGCGTGTACTATGTAGACTACTTTCATGGCTGATTGTACACCTTTGTAAAACCGAGTTGGGGGGGGGGGGGGGTTCCAAAACACGATTATTTATTGACGAAACTAAATTATGGCCGAACCGCCGAACCAGAAAGGCGTCAAGGGCAAGTATGCCTAAGTTAAAACTTACATACGTTTATTCAGTTTAAATAGTTTTGGTACTGTTTTTACTCAGACTATTATGTTTTCACACTATAATGTTGATAGAATTGTCTACCTGAGTCACTAATCCATACTGTTGTCTACTATAACTTTTAGAGACCCACATTTCACCCTTTATTTATATATATATATATATATATATATATATATATATATATATATATATATATATATATATATATATATATATATATATATATATATATATATATATATATATATATATATATACACACACACAAATATAAGTGGCTGGATACATTTTACGACATGCCGTCCCAACATCTATAGCAGTACGTGTTTGCTGTCAACATGGCGCCAGTAAAATGTTAAGTATCAGCCGTTGGTACCACGCGTGATTACATCTAGAAAGAGTAATAAATAGTTTCTGCATTAACAGCATGTTTTGTTTTATGTCTTACAATTATTTATAGCCAAAGTGGCAAGTTTAAAAATATCTCAAGTATGCCAGATTTTTAGCGTTTTACTGCCATGTTTTGAGGTGTTGTTTTATCCATCTCACCACTCCAGCTGATTTAAGTGTATACGACAAATATCTTCTAAACAATAAAGCGTCGACAAAATTACTGTCGTCTCAGTTTGTTGGGGATGAAGTTAATTCAAGGTTTTAATGGCAGCAGCGAAATGACGATCTGACGATAATTTTGTTGACAATTGACTTCAGACGTAAATGAATGTAATAATGGAGATCTTCATACCTGAAGTTAAATATTTTTTGTTTATTTGCAGTATAAGGGTTATTGTTCGCGGTATTGAATCTGTTTATTTCTCAGAGCTAAAGTTATGTCTCCCGTTTCTTATTTTAAATTGGTTTTAACGACAAGGGAGAGAAACTGTCTATGGTAAGAATTTCAAAATCGTGTACATTTGTTGCTGTAAAATGTGGCGGATATATTTGCCTGGATTTATTTCTTTTTACAAATAAGTAAAATTTGCCTTGATTATAAAATACAAAATTTACCGAATTACAGACATACAAATCTTCTGTAACGCGCTCACTGTGAACCACGACTGAAGGAAAGCGAGGTAACTCTGTCAACCAATATAACGTGAGTCCAGTGTTTAACTGTCCCATATATAGCCACATCCACACCACCCATCATGGGAAGCCTCACCACGCCCTAGTAAATTACAATTTTTTGACTATATTTTAAACATCTCACTGGCAGAGAATACATACCACTATTCATGATTGATACAGTTAGGTGAGTGCTAAGGTTAACTGGGTGAAACGTTTAGCCAGTCCATCACGTGGTTCCCGTTCTATAAATAGCCAAACACAAATTTCTTAGCTGTAATTGAAGGGAATTTCCTTCAGCGTGTCAACATGTGATGACGTTATATGGTCCTTTGACTCCCAACTTCAGCTGCGCGATTCTTTTTTATTTTGCTTTCAAATCATTTGTCAAGATGGGTTGCTGTCTCCAGTTAACGAGCCTCATCTGGCCGCTCCCCGCACACCCCCACCGTCCCCCATTCTCAAACCAAAACACGAAAATACGCCCAGAACAAAGTTAATGGCGACACTTATTTTTACATAGAACATTTCAACATCTCGTCAATTCCATTTGGTGGCCCAGAATTCTCTGCAACGTCATTCGTCTTCCCACCCATTAACTGGCGCGACCCCGTCACAACCATCCCCCCCCCCGCCGATGACCGGGATGCACTCACCAAACAAACAGTCTGGAAGATTTCCCGTCACAACCCCCACAAAGACAGATGTACTCACCAACAATGATCTGTGTGTACTCACCATCAAACACTACCCCCCCCCCCCCCATCCGATGACCAGGATGTACTCACCATCAAACACTACCCCCCCCCCCCCCCCCCCATCCGATGACCGGTGTGTACTCACCACCAAACAGTCTAATAGATTTCCCGCCTAGGAAATAACCAATCAGCTGCTCACCCAACCGTGACCAGGAGCGTCTGTCAATGACGTCATGCGTAAAGTGCCAGCGAGGGTGTTGATGCACACAGACTGGGTGTATTGTGTCAACATTGGTTAATTACTTTTTAATTTATTTTTTATGGTGGGTGGGGAGGTGGCGGTGATTGGGTAGGAGATTATTCCCCCCCCTGTGAATTAGTATCAGGTAAGTTTTAAATCTCGTACGGTTTATTGCTCGCTACAACTAACTAAAAAATTAAATTATCAGCAAAAACTTGCAAACCAAGAACCTCTCACGCCGAGTCACTGAGTCAGAAAAGCTCAACAAGTACTTTAAAAGAGAAAAGCACCGACGGTTTTTGTCCAATAAGACGTTAAACAACAAAGTTGGTATTCAGATAGGAGTTAATTTAAAAATCGTAGATAACACTGCTTTAGTTCAGTCAATAAAGACAAGGGCGGCTACTCAACAACTCAAATCAGCTGAACACGTTGAAAGAAAGCTGAACTAAAAACATCGCAAGAACAAGGGCCGACAATTCATACAGCAAACATCAGAGATAAGGGGCGACAAGTACGAGTAGAAAATCAATTCATGCTGGTTTCTTTAAACAAAGTGAAGGATGCTGTTACTTTTTAATTCTAGACTGCAGCGAAGGACTAATTGATTTTTTAAAAAGTTGGTGGGGGTCTGTGTTAGTAATAGAAAGATTCGATCAATAAAATTTATGTGTGGGTAATAGAAAGATTCGGTCAAGTCATGTGTGGGTAATAGAAAGATTCGGTCAATAAAATGTATGTGTGGGTAATAGAAAGATTCAGTCAATAAAACTTATTTGTGGGTAATAGAAAGATTCGGTCAATAAAACTTATTTGTGGGTAATAGAAAGATTCGGTCAATAAAACTTATTTGTGGGTAATAGAAAGATTCGGTCAATAAAACTTATTTGTGGGTAATAGAAAGATTCGGTCAATAAAACTGAAGTGGAGAAATTATTAGTCTGGTCCTTCAAAGTGCGTCTTTGAATAAGAAGTGGGAGGGGCGTGGGGATGTGGGGGTGTGGGGGTGGGGGTTGTCACATAAGCTGACAAGTGTCCAAGAAATTTAAATAGATTTTACAAAATTCGCCTTATAAAGTAAACACAGTTAATTGGTTGTCAGTTAACAGTTGCACTTTGTGATAACAAAGTTAAAATTACAGTTAATGACCCCAACGTTAAAAAACTTGCTGGATTAAAGTTCTAGAACCATTCAAGGTTCCAGCTAATCAGGTCATGGAAATAACGGTTACTCTAGATAAACTACTAAAGAAAACTCACCTTTAAAGAATGTCCACAACAAAACTCGTGACGTCACCTATTCCTGCGCTCCAGTTTTCTACACCAAGCAGATGGGATGATATAAAACCATGACCAACCAAGAACAATAACTACTCCCGTCTTGCTACTGTCGCTGGGATATTTGTCCGCGAGTTGTCGGTCTTTATTACATCTCGCGCGCTCAGCCTGGGAGTCGCGCGGACGTGAGTCAGGCGTGACGCGAGGCGTCGAGAGGTTCCATACACCGACTGCGACGGGACCCTCGTTACAAGTATCATCGATACCTTGATTGAATGATGAATTTTTCAAACAGCGATCAGTTTCTCTCATGGGAAATAACAAAAACAATCTACGGGTAATAAGGCCAGCTTTCTTTCACAGCACACTGGCCATGGTACACCAAAACACAACACACCAAAACACAACACACCAACATGTAGTTTCTAACGTGTGTATTCGTCTTCTTTACATTCTCGCAATCCGTCTTGCTCTCCGTCCTAATTGCTGTCAATAATTTCCACCAACAACCAAACCACTTACAACCCCTCACAATCGTTCACACACCTTTTCATACCCGCATTCGACCTTAGGAGCACAATACATAAACACACCGGGGTGAACTCAACTCACACATACACTGTCCCCTAACTTCTAGTCTATTCTAACCTAAACTTTAAATAGCCCGTAACAACGGGGAAACTGATATGTTTTCATTTCCGACCAGTTAAAATAATACAAACTTTTTTCTCTAGTCGTGTAACTTAGCGTGTTGGTGTTAGAGTGTTTTAGATATATAAAGTTTCGCTGATAGTTTTATGTTGTAATGAGGTCTCTGATTGATGCAGTTAACATGGGAACAAATGATAGCACGCAGGGTGTATGAACAACGTATATTGGGATAGATGAAGTAGAGTGTATCACAAGTATGTGATATCATACGTACACAAGTTAAATAACATTTTGTGGTCTGATTGTACCAAGTGGTAGTTACCATAGACACTATTGTCTGGTTGTGTCTGGTTGTTAGGGACAATGCTGTCTGGTTGCTAGGGACACTGCCAGTGGCGTCGCTAGGATTGGTGTCACCCGGTGCGGCACTTCGTGGTGTCACCCTCCCCCAAAAGGATATATATATATATATATATATATATATATATATATATATATATATATATATATATATATATGTGTGTGTCGGCCTACATAGGCCTCCTATAATTTAAATATATGCCACATACGAGTGCATGTATGTTTATAAGCTTTAATCGCTGCAGACGTAATAGAAACGATGTTTTTCTAGAATATAGTCTCTTAATAATACCGTTGGGTGTAGCATTGTTTTCGTTATAGTTAGCACGTTAACGTCATGGTGTCACCCCACCCTCCCCCACCCTCTTGTAATAATTGTCGATATGTAAGTAAAAGACTTTTTAACTTTAATTAATCACTAATGGATCTGGCAAAAAGGAATTTTTCTTCTGCACATTTTTCAATTTATAGCATTGGTGTCACTCCACTAAATGGTGTCACCCGGTGCGATCCGCACCCCCCGCCCCGCCCTCGCTACGCCTCTGGACACTGGTCTATGTAAAATTGCCCAGAATTATCGTATTTTTCTCTTAGTGCAAAGGTACACAACCATTTTTTCCGCATCAAACTTTAAGTTTTGATAGTTGTTTCCCTTAAATCTCTCTTTAAAACATCAAGCACGTTTAGACTATAGGCCATAAAAAAAAGTGTTAGTGTCTGTATAGTTTTAAACGCGTTCATAACATTAACAATACCAGCATTGCCTAGCTTTGTGTTTTTTTTCTTCCTTCTTAATTCTGGCTTTGGAAGAGATTCTCTAAACAAATGCTTAGGCTGTTGATTCCGATTTCAGTCTCTTTTATTTTTGTATTTTCTTCCATAGCCTTTTTCCAACCAAGATCAAACTACAAGGCAGCAGTTGTTTGATTTTGGAGATTTCTCTCCTAGATGAGCTGTCCCCGGCTGTCGAGCCTCATCTGCCCGGGGGTTTGAACTCGAGACGTTTGGGTGCAGCAACCATGAGCTTAACCAACCTTTTATATTCTTACAGTTTTTAATCCTTATGAATAAAAAATAAATTATGTATAAACAAAAGAAAACATGGACGAGAATTAGCAATCATGTTTATTTATTGAAAAATTATTATATTAAAGAACTTAATACTGCTGATTTTATATAAATAAATAAAATAATGTATTAAAGGATGCAATAGTAAAAAACAAATATAAGCTATATATTTCATTAGTAAAATCAAGGCACACAAAAATACTTTTAATTTCAACCACGAATAAATGGACACTTACACGTTTCAAAAAAGGGTAGGTAGATCATTTCGATCATTGTTCATTTAAAGTTTACATTGTTTGTTTGTGTTCTTAAAAAAGAGATACAAATGTGAATGTTATTATGTAAATTGTTGAAACCAAAAGTCATTTGTATTCCTTGCCTTTTGAAATGATTTTTACAGAGTTATGACAAGAAATAACAGACGCCAAGCAGACATCTACATATCAAAGTCCAACCAATCCCCACTATAATTTATCCCATCAGGATTAGCTCCACTGTGGGTGTGGCCTGACCAGTCACACCCAGGTTTGAAGATCCAGGCCCCGCTGCTACCTGGGCAGGTACTGGCTGTGTACGTGTACCTGGTCAGTTTACTCAAACCCTGCTTGACCGTTAACTGTCTGTGTACCCAGCGACCTATAGAGACTTGCTTAGAACAGCCATGAGGATGTGACACTATAATGGTCAGCTTGTCCACATCTCTACGGCCCTTGAATTTGTCCATTACTTTCTCCCCAAGATCATCAAACAACAATACCATATTCTTGAGTTTAAGTGCTATGATTGGGTCATGTGTCACACAAGACAACTCACACAAGTCCCCCTCCGTGGCTAACACACCCATATTGTACCCATAAATATTGAACTTTGGACTTTTACCCTCGTCAAACTACAACCTACAGCTGGACTGTCTCACCTCACTTTCATCAAACACCACGTGTCTGGCTGTCTGAATCACAACCCTCCACCACACTTTGCTGGGCGTGTCCGAGTGCTCACATTCAGGACATGGATAAGTCATATATGTGTCCCACTCCATTCCCTCTGTGTACTTGGTAATATCTTCAACCTTCCCTGTCCCTGTCCTCAGTGAGTTCTGTCCCCTGGTGTTGTAGAAAGTATATGGATCTTTAGTACCTGCTATAAATTCTGGTCTGTCTAGACTGGTGAACTTAACGGCTACCCTGACAGTTAGGTCAGCCAGGGCTTTTGTATAATCATAGAGATCGTTGTCATGGTAACTGGAAGGAAAATGTTCAGTAGTTAACTTGTTTATTGGTACAAACCCTGTGTGGCCAGGGTTTTTCTTACAGTTTACCAGGTGTGTGTGTAGACCTATCTCACCTTGACCTTCAAGACATTCTTGTACTTCGTGTGTACTTGTACAGGTATACGAAACAACTTTTATTAAATAATTAATTTGCTGTTAAACTTGAACGAAAAAAATACTAAAAATAAAAATCCACAGTTTCAAACTGCCACAACAATCCCTAGATAAAATACCAAAACAAGAAAAAAGTAGAAAATGCAGAATGTTTCAACATTAGGTCTTCATCAGCAACAGAACAGCTGTCTAGACTTATTGACATCATCGTTCATTTAAACCAGGTCTAATTTTTTAAAATTTATTACATACAAATATTTAAATTGTAGACCCTACCTCTAAAATATTTGGATATATCTTCTTCACCTGCCATACTGTTGTGTGCACATAAAACACGCAAGTTAAATCCTTTATCTTCAAAAACAAACAACAACACGGAATGATTCCACACAATAATTTCAACAAAATAATACGACCAATAATTAAAACATTAAAGTTTATTGCAAATTACATATGAGCCCCTTTATAGTTCTAACATTAGCCTTCACCAGAAAAGCTATAAAAGCTTTAAAATAGATTTAACATGTATTTGAATTCTTTGACACACACTCGGGTCTCCTGTTTAATCGCATTTGTGGTTTGTTCAAACTGTCGAATTTATCATGTAAACCAGTCCACCGCAATAAACAAAGAGTTTAGTTTGTGTTATTGTCAAAAGTGGTTATATATGTAGCTTGGTGTTAGCTCTTATAATGATTGGGGATGTGAGTTAAAACATTGACTGGCTATGCCACAATGATGGAATCTTCTTAAAAATAGCAGTGTTAGATTACTAAACACAAACATGACTCGCTAATAATATCCTATTCCTAATCCAAACTCTAAACCAAGACTACCATAGCTTTAACTTTTATTTCTAACTATAATACCAAACCTGAGATTATAATACTAACAACCTAACACATAAATAATATATTTAGTAGAGTCTGTCATCGGACATGCCACATATGAGTTCGCCTAATGATTAATATGATACAAACAAAAACTTGAGTACCGTTACAGCTAGGTTGATGAAATTTCATATATAAGTATTTTATATCAAATGTGTATTTCTGTGTCAACTTTTCAGCGATTTTCGATAACCAGAAGTTGGACTTATTCTACTTTTAGATTTTCAAAAGCCTATAACTTGAGTACTTTTTCAGATAAATAAACGAAATTTCACACATAAGTAAAAGATCTAATTCTCTGCCGTCTGTCAAATTTTGAGTAATTTCCGCTGACCGAAAGTAGTACATTACGCTACTTCTAATTCATAAAAAAGCGCATTATGAATTTAGAAAGTACTAATAATATTCCGCACTATTATACAATATACACATAGTGTTTGGCGTTCACTTTGTGCGCAATTCTTTTTCTACGAGATTCTGTTCTATTTCAAAAAGTTTAACTAATTAAAAATAGATTAAAAATCATTTATATATTCCCGAGTTACCATCCCCCGTAGAGTTATATAAGAATATTCGAGAAAGTTTAGGGGAGATCCCTCCCGGTTTATTTGTAGTTGAAATTAAATTCTTTTCTTCATGGATCGTAGCAACGCGCCACGGTCTGCTAATTGACAATAGAAAGGTAAATATAGCCTTCTCATCGCGCTTTTTCATTTTAGCGCACCTTCTGTCAACAATGATTCTTTATATAACATTCCATCTGAGCCAGTGTCAATACGCAGTTGGAATTTTCCCTGAAAAGGATGTATATTCGCTTCTTCCTTGCTATAAAAGATATTAATGTACACGTCAGCATGACTTAGTGTCTCGCACGACGTTAAGTTAAGCTGATCAAAGGTATGTAGAAAAACTATAATTTCTTCATCTCATTCTTACACTACTTTAAAGTAACACACACATCAAATTGGCTTTACAAAATTAAGCCAGAAGATGAAACACAAAAGCTGCCAAAAAGCTGAAAAATACATCGTAAATTAAATCTATTAATTCGGCTTTTGTTGTGTTTTTTCTCTGTTTGATGTGTCATACCAAACTACAGTTTATACGTGTATCTTATATAATAATATTCTTGGCTGAGCGTTATTTTGCGCCACTTATAAAAAAGTTTTATTTGATATACTTTTCCCATTAAAATAATATGAAAAAAAGCTGTTTGTAGATTATTATATTCAAACCCTATGGTATTTATTTACGCTACAAGCTGTACTACTTGGACACCTCTGCAATCCGTTTTTTTCCTAATTACTATGCTGTTTATTACAACAAATTCGTAATACATTTTGGTTAACAACAGTCGTCATGGTATCATTTAATTGACATAGTTTCATTAAAAAAAAACAAAAAAAACAACAATAAATTTTGACGTTTCACACCTATCAGAGTCGGAAGAACTTTGTTTTGCAATTTTGTCTCTATGTCTATCTGTGTGTCTTTGAACTGGATAGCTTAAGTAACGTTTCAGTTATGTTGACGAAATTTCATATATAACCTTTATATCAAATTTGTAGTTTTATATTAACTTTTGAGCGATTTCCGGTAATCGAAAGTGGTACTTACTCTACTTCCGGTTTTTCAAATGCCATTAACTTGAGAATCGTTTAAGTAAGGTGACCGAAATTTCTCATACAAGTATTACATTTTATGCGTATGTTCTCTCAAATATTAAACGATTTGCGTAAATATAAAGTAGTAGGCCTACTTTTCTCTATTTCAGTGTGAAGATACTATTTCAATAAGGTAGACGATATTTTACATATAAATATAAGATCTTATACTTAAATCACTTTCATTTTTTTAGTGACGTACAATAATGGGAAGGGAAGTGTCACTTTACTCTATTTCTAGTTTTTAAATACCGATAACTTGAGTACCGTTTCAGTTAGGTTGACGAAATTTTAGACTTATATATCTTATCTTATTAATCAATGTTTCTTTAATAAAGCACTGCCTGCAGCCCCCAACCTTATTCCACAACTGTCTAACGCACGAACTGCCAAATAAGATTACAGTGATGTCGAGTAAGTATGTAGCGAATGGAGTTTTATGTAGATTTGTTTACACACTTTTTATTTAATCTATTCGAGAAGTGTCTGTGTGTGTGTGTGTGTGTTAGTTCTTATATAGTCTTGTGTTGAATAATTTTGTTGTCTTGTATCAAACAGGAAATGAATTGGAAAAAGTTGATGACCACAGCAGTGCGACAAGTGAAGACGATACATCAAGATATTTTACAGGTATGTCCATCTTGACGTCCATCTTGACGTCCATCTTGATGTCCATCTTGACGTCCATCTTGACGTCCATCTTGATGTCCATCTTGACGTCCATCTTGACGTCCATCTTGATTGTCCATCTTGATGTCCATCTTGATGTCCATCTTGACGTCCATCTTGATGTCCATCTTGACGTCCATCTTGATGTCCATCTTGACGTCCATCTTGACGTCCATCTTGATGTCCATCTTGATGTCCATCTTGACGTCCATCTTGATGTCCATCTTGACGTCCATCTCGATGTCCATCTCGATGTCCATCTTGATGTCCATCTTGATTGTCCATCTTGACGTCCATCTTGACGTCCATCTTGATGTCCATCTTGATGTCCATCTTGACGTCCATCTTGACGTCCATCTTGACGTCCATCTTGATTGTCCATCTTGATGTCCATCTTGATGTCCATCTTGACGTCCATCTTGACGTCCATCTTGATTGTCCATCTTGATTGTCCATCTTGATGTCCATCTTGACGTCCATCATGACGTCCATCTTGATTGTCCATCTTGATGTCCATCTTGACGTCCATCTTGATTGTCCATCTTGACGTCCATCTTGATGTCCATCTTGATGTCCATCTTGATGTCCATCTTGATGTCCATCTTGATGTCCATCTTGATGTCCATCTTGATGTCCATCTTGATGTCCATCTTGATGTCCATCTTGACGTCCATCTTGATGTCCATCTTGATGTCCATCTTGATGTCCATCTTGACGTCCATCTTGACGTCCATCTTGATGTTGACAATTTGAAACAAAAGCAAATCCTAATAAAAAAACGTGGTATTACCAAGTCTACACAAATGTTTTTCTTCTTGTGTTGAAAAAATTATGTACCTTTTTTCTGCCTGAATTTTTTTAAGGTAAGAATTTGTTTTGCTTATCTGTACAGGTACACATGAAGTGCAAGAATGTCTTGAAGGTCAAGGTGAGGTAGATTTGGAGTTTTACAAGAAAAACTGTAAGAAATCTCATGCAGGGTTTGTACCTGTAAATCAGTTGAGCATCGAGGATTTTCCCTCTGATTACCATGACAACGACCTTTATAACTTCACCAAGAGTGTGGCTGACCTAACCGTCAGGATAGCCGTTAATTTCACCAGTCCAGACAGACCAGAGTTTGTACCAGGCACTAAAGATCCATATCCTTGCTACAACGTCAGGGGACAGAACTCGCTGAGGACAGGGACTGGGAGGGTAAGGGATGTGACCAAATACACCGAAGAAATGTGGAGTTACAGAACTTGTCCATGTCCTGAATGTGAAACATCGGACACACCCAGCAAAGTGTGGTGGATGATTGGAAAATTCTGACAGCCAGACACGTTGTGTATGATTCAAGTGAGGCGAGACAGTCCAGATGTAGGTTGTGGTTTGATGATGACAAAAGTCCAGTGGTCAACATTTATGGTTTGCAATTGGATGTGTCAAACACTGATCAGGACTGGTGCAATTTGTCTTGTGCGACACACGACGCGGAGATAGCTCATAAAATAGAGGGGATGGTGGGGCGGTATGATGGTTTATTTTGGGAAGTAAGAGACAAATACAGCAGTAGAAATGAGGTGGACAAGCTGACCATTATAGTGTCACATCCTCATGGCTGTTCTAAGCAGGTCTCTGTAGGTCACTGGGTACACAGGCAGGTGGTGAGAGGAGGAGAGGCCAGGTACACGTACACAACTTGCACCTGCCCAGGTAGCAGCGGGGCTCTGGTCTACAGGCTGGGCTGTGGCATGTGGTCTTCACATACTCACAGTGGAGCTAACGCTGATGAGTTAAATTACAGTGGAGCGTGGTGGGATTAGGACTTGCGTCGAGTCTATCCTGGAATGTAAACAAACATCGTGGCATAGCGCCTATCATAATCCAAAATTCAACATTGACATAAAATATATATAGTATGCGATTGAAATAGACTTCTTCTTACCTTGCACTTGGTTTAGTATTCGTAGAAGTGGCTTGAGAACTAAAATAAAAGGAGGAATAAAAGCTTTTCAACAATGTAATTTCTTTTTAGTAATTTACCATATATATATATATATATATATATATATATATATATATATATATATATATATATATATATATATATATATATATATATATATTTCTTTCAGTAATTTACCATATATATATATATATATATATATATATATATATATATATATATATATATATATATATATATATATATATATATATATATATATATATATATATATATATATATATATATATATATTAATCAAAGTATGTGTGCCTGTTTGTATTCATCTCATTTCATCCCCATCAAACTTTCTGGAATTGATGAGAATACCCCAGAATAATTTTCTATGAAAAAAAAAATTCAATTTCGCAGCGGCGGCGCCCCGGCAGGATGCGATTTTTCTCGCAATATGGTATATAAAAAATGAAAGCCGGTGGGGAGGTTGTTCTGAAAAAGTCTTTTTTACGAACGCAAGGGTGGCACACCTGGAGGGTGCGATGTTTTCTCTATACACGATATATAAAAAATAAAAGTCAAATGCGGTTCGACACCGTTCATCCGAGTGCCATGAAACTTTGGGGAGTTGATGATTGAAATTACTCCAGAGACGGATTCTGAGAAAAACAAAATTAAAATCACCTGGTAGGGTGCAATTTTTGTCAATAAACGGTTTGACGCCCAGAGTTCTAAAGCAACTATATTATTTTTGGTATCCGTTAATTGGGCGTCCTGCATAGCGAGTGAGGGTACTGCTATATTCAGAGGTAAAACTGCAACAGGCTCAGCCCCGGCATTTGCATGACCCGAAGCGCCCCGGGGTCCCCATTGAGCACTATGGCACGTACGTTTGTTTTAAAGAGTGCGATAGGGTATGGATACAATTGGTTGCTGTAGTCGCTCACAAAATTGAATCAGGCGTGACCTCCGGCGCCCCACAGAGAGCTATTTGGTTTACCGGGCTTTCCTGTGAGCGCTATGACGCATACGTTCGTTTTAAGATAGCTCTCTCTCTCTCTCTCTCTCTCTCTCTCTCTCTCTCTCTCTCTCTCTCTCTCTCTCTCTCTCTCTCTCTCTCTCTCTATATATATATATATATATATATATATATATATATATATATATACACTCGGTTACACAAAGTGCTGGAACACTTACACGGGGTCAAATGTTAAGGATTTTCGGGTTAGTTAATTATTGAGGGAAGCTTAGCATCTGAATCCTGCTGTGTGTAATGTATAGAAGCTTAACAAACATTTGATGTATGAAAAGAGTAATGTATGCAACAAAAACATTGTTAAAACACGTAGGATCGTGTCACCCTGTCGCCCATTGGACTGAACATTTGACATTGCAAACCCACGCTCATCCTAAAGCAAGACGTGAACACTCGTTGTTTTTATATGCAATTTATTTAGGGAAAAATTGATTAAGGCAGCTTTAAATAGCTATTTACACAAAATCATGAAAACAACCATTAAACACATTAAAGATACACGCTTCAAACCAAATGGAATATCGAATATCCCTCGTTACAGCTTCAGGATTCATTACTTTGTTGGTATAAAAATAAAAGAATTTTAATATATGATCAATAATTTTAGCAATTCAGTTGCAAAGATTACAGCATAAATTTATGGTTATTATTTATGCTGTGTTAAGTATGATCCTTGTTTATAACTTTATCAAAAAACATTAAAATCTTTATGCAAAAAAAAAAAAAAAATTTAAATTAAAATCTCTGGGATTACAAGGCGGGGCTTACTACAAACAGATTCTTCAGATTCTTGTGGCAATTTTCTGTGATAACAAAACCAACAGAAGCTACGGTTTATTGTCTAATTAGACAGCCTTAAGCAATAGTCTAAACACACCCCACTTTGGTTTAAGCCTTCAGAGCTAGATCCACTGTGGGGATGGTCAACCAAGCTACCCCCGGGTTTGTAGACCAGAGCCCCGCTGCTGCCTGGACAGTTACGTGTCCTTTATTTGGCTATCAAAGGGGAGTAACGTGTCACAGAAGTCATTAAAATTTGAAGATTTGCCGATATTTTACACAACAGTTTGTGTAATGGATTTTAATGTTTTCGGAAGGGTGTGGTAATAGCATCGCAGCTACAGAATTTTTTTTACACTAAATATCAAGGCAAAAATGCACGAAAATTAAATTCACAATTAAAAAAAAATATTAATTATGTTTGAGTGTGCCCCCCCCCCCCCCCCTAAACGGCCTAGGCCCTCCCGCACTTCAGGGTCTGGCGACACTGTAGCTCCGCCCCTGTTTTATAATTAAAGGCAAGTACATATTAAAATGGATATTGCCACTATAATTTACAAATTTATCTTTCCTTATACATTGAATTTTTAAAAGGATGTTGCTTTTTACGGTCAAAGGGAAGTAACAATGAAAATGGGCAGTACTGTTTTAACTTACAAACTTAACTTTTCTTGGAATTCCTAAAAACGTGTTTTTTTTTTTCAATTAAAAAAAAAGTTAAAAAAAAAATCTTTTGAAGCCAGAGAAATGCATTTTTCCGGGCTTAATAAACGAGCAAACAAAGAATATTATTTTCTTATTGTAAAAATCTGTATATACAATTTTACTTTCTTTAAGATGGATGTCCACAATATATTTAAAAATTGCTATTGGATAACAGGACGCAGTTATTTAGTTTACAGATTTATGTTTGCATTAAAATGAATATTTCGATTTAAAATAAAAACTTTTTTTCGAAATTTTATACACCAACAATGAAAATGAGTATGAATAATGAATTTTAATTTTATGTTCTAAGTAATCTTAAAAACGTTGGTGTTTCATGGTCAACAGGAAATAAAAATGAAATCGGACAGCACTACTTTAGTATACACATTATTTACTTGTTCCTTAACTTGTGTGCCCACTTTCGAAGAAACTTTGACCTTTTTTTTACGGTGAAAGGGAAGTAACAATGAAAAAGGCAAGTACCACTTTAACTTGCACAGTTATCTTTCCTTAACTTTTATGTCCATAATTTCAAAGAAAATTTGTACTTTTTATGGTCAAAGGGAAGTAACAATGAAAAAGGCGAGTACCACTTTATTTTACACAGTTATCTTTCTTTAATTTTGATGTCCAAAATTTCAATGAAAATTTTTACAATTTTACGGTCAAAGGGAAGTAACAATGAAAAAGGCGAGTATCACTTTATTTTACACAGTTATCTTTCTTTAATTTTGATGTCCAAAATTTCAATGAAAATTTTTACATTTTTACGGTCAAAGGGAAGTAGCAATGAAAAAGGGCAGTACCACTTTAACTTACACACTTATCTTATCTTTAATTTGGATATCCTAAATAATATATTTAAAAATGTTTTGAAAAAAAAAGAAGAAAAAAAGAAATATAACAAAATATTTTAAATCAGTATAAATTTCAATAAAAAATTGAAAAAAAATATTAATTTCCACTAATAATTGAATTAAGCAATAATTGCATCAATTAAATGATGGATTTAAAAATGTGTTCTCAACCAAAACTTTACGCATGAGCTGGAATGAAGACGAATCATTATTATTTTCGACAATTAAATCTCATTTTCGCTGAATTAAGTACTGAAGAAAAGAAAATTCATAAAAAACGTTTTAATAGAATATTTATAATATTATTTTTCTTTAATCCCAAATTTATTTCAGCTCTACTTATTAGCCCAAACGCTCAACCCACTATGCCGATAAAATAAAATCCACTGAATCCCCATGTAATTACACATTTGCAATTAAATGATTAAAAATAAAATTGTAATTAGACGTTTTTTTGTTATATCTATGTATAAATAAACCATCTTAAATGAATTAAAGTATATGTCAAAAAGAAGTATTGCTATTATAAATCTGTATCATTCCTCACAAGCCGATGATGAAAACTGTAATACTAAAGCGAACATGGCAAGCAATCTGACGCTGTAAATTACATTTTAAAAATATGAAAATATAAAAAAAAGTAATAAAAATTAATAAAATATCACAACATAACAGGTACAACATATCTTTTAACCACAAACCGTGTTAACACAGGTTAAAAGTAAAAAGAAGTAGGCCTATATTTTACGTCAGAACTAAGCAAGTTACGTGATAACCTGTTGTATTGTAAAAAATAGAATACATGCTTTATACGAGACAAGCTAGGCCAGGCAGCTTTTGCTACTCAATAGCAATTTTAGTTCATCAAGTAGAGAGACATGATTTCATTTTGTTTCATTAAAAGAAATATTTGTTGTTACACACTATCTGCCAGAATAATTATTTGTGATTTAGATGTCTATTAAATACATGC
This sequence comes from Physella acuta, assembly GCF_028476545.2. NCBI lineage: Eukaryota > Metazoa > Mollusca > Gastropoda > Physidae > Physella > Physella acuta. The sequence goes on from NW_026732005.1 coordinate 283,186, forward strand.
ACCATAATTTTAACCGTTCTGAAAGTATAATAAGCATTTTAATTCAGCTAAAAAAATTTATGACATTATGCAATAAGATTAATTTATGAAAAAACAAAAAGTTTCATAATTTATATTATTTTAAACAATTGAAAACATTTTACATTGAAATTATTTAATTTATTTTTTTATTTTTCTGACAAATTTAAAGAAATTATTTGTATGTTATTGGGCGTAAGACACCAATATAACAAGTCTGGGGCTTGAGTGGAACCCCCAGGGGTGGCAAAGGAGAAGTCTAAATAACAGCGTGAATAAACTTATTTTTATAATAAACCGGTAGTGATCATCCCTAAACTTTCTCGAATATTCTAATGTAACACAACGGGGGGAGGACAACTCGGGATATAGACAATATTTTAATACATTTTTAATTACTTAAACTTTTTATTACAAGCTTTTATTATCTCACTTCCTCGTCAGTCGTCAGTCTGTCTAGATCGAAACGCAGGAATGAAAATTCGGAAACTTCTACTTGACCGATACTATTCACATTTGACATGTGGGTCAAGACATGAAGACAATGCAATCTGATATTAAATTTGACTTAATTGGATGCCTAATTTTTTATGAATTAATTAAAATTTGGACCGAATTAGTAGGCATGTCTTGCCAACCACACCACACGCGTCATCACGTTCAATAGCTGCGCCACCACGGTACGTTCAATAGCTGCGCCATCACGTTCAGTAGGCGCGCAATGGTTTTTAGTCATGTAACTCTATTGTAAATAAAACATGTAAAGTACTGACAAAAAATTCATAAAAAACGTTTTAATAACAAGCTTTTATGTAAAAATGCACTAAAAAGTAGTCTCAAATATTAGTAAAGGTATCCAATCGGTACTAAAGTGACCCACGCTTTTCTTTATAGTAATTTAAATAGTAGTCTATAATTTATTTTCTACTTTTTAGTGCATTATTACATAAAAGCTTGTTATTAAAACGTTTTTTATGAATTTTTTGATAGAATCGAATCTCGTAGAAAAAAGAATCGCACACCAAGTGAACGCCAAATAAAATGTGCATAAAAGTGCGGGATATTATTAGTACTTCATAAATTCACATGCGTTTTTTTGAGAAATCGGAAATAGCGTAAATTACTACTTCCGGTCAACGGAAATTACTCAAAATTTGATAGAAGGCAGAGAATTAGATTTTTTACTGACATGTAAAATTTCATTAATCTATCTGAAATAATGCTCAAGTTATAGGCTTTTTCAAAATTTTTGAAGAAAAAGTTCCACAGACATACGGACAAGATTGCAAAACTATGTTTTTTTGCACGATGACAAGACTTTCTCTATATTTCGTATATAAGAGAAAGTAAAAGGTATGTAAACACTAATGCAAGTTGTAATGGTACTTGACCGCTTTATATTTTGATCACAGTTGGTCAGAAAGGGTCGTGTTGACATTTTTCAGTGTCCAGCTTTGGGTAAGTGAAGTATCGTCACATTGTTTCACCTTTGGAGTATCGATATCAAAGTCCAAACTGGAATTTGGTGATGAGCCCATTGCGACGATTAAAAGCGAGTGGGTTTTTCTTCAAAGGCCAAACACTCAAACACTCAAACACTCAAACACTCAAACACTCAAACACTCAAACACTCAAACACTCAAACACTCAAACACTCAAACACTCAAACACTCAAACACTCAAACACTCAAACACTCAAACACTCAAACACTCAAACACTCAAACACTCAAACACTCAAACACTCAAACACTCAAACACTCAAACACTCAAACACTCAAACACTCAAACACTCAAACACTCAAACACTCAAACACTCAAACACTCAAACACTCAAACACTCAAACACTCAAACACTCAAACACTCAAACACTCAAACACTCAAACACTCAAACACTCAAACACTCAAACACGGAAAAAAAACAACTCGCCCTTTGTGTTTTGTTTTTTACAAATGTATTTTAAATTTTATTTCTTGCAATTTTTAAATTTTATTTTTCAAAAGTTTATTATGATAACAGATTTTTTAAGCAGGCAGATAAAGCTTGGTGTATTTGTTTCCTGGCTTATGATTATTCACAGAGCGTTTTTTATTTAATAGCAGTGCGCAAATTGTTGGTGCGTCGCTGTGTCTAATTGAAAGCGTATAATATTTTCCGCTATTTCTTTTGCAATGGGTAAAAAAATGCACTGATGATGTCATCAAAATGAGCGTAAAAAACAAGAAATGCCATGACAGTACGCATTTATTTCATGTTGTAAACAAACTTCCGTCAGATTTTATTGTTTTGAATGAAGGTGTACTCAGTAAGGCCAATCTGTGTATAATGTTTTGGTCCGTTGAATACAACTGAGTGAGTATTTCATTCACGTAACAATCTGATGGCATCAGACGTATTTCAACATCAAATTGTATTTTAAGTATTTAATTTTTTTATCTACATCTTTATCTCGAGCTTCTACTATTGCTAGATTCTAGAGTCTAGAGTCTAGAGTCTAGATTCTAGAGTCTAGAGTCTAGAGTCTAGATTCTAGATTCTAGATTCTAGATTCTAGATTCTAGAGTCTATAGTCTAGAGTCTAGAGTCTAGAGTCTAGAGTCTAGAGTCTAGAGTCTAGAGTCTAGAGTCTAGAGTCTAGAGTCTAGAGTCTAGAGTCTAGAGTCTAGAGTCTAGAGTCTAGAGTCTAGAGTCTAGAGTCTAGAGTCTAGAGTCTAGTCTAGAGACTAGATTCTAGATGTAAATGTGTGAAATACTCTTAAGGTTTCTACTAGAAAAGAATTAAATGTGTGCAGTACTATATAGCCTACATATTTTATGGCGCTGATTGGTAAAACTATAAATTTACATTTTAGTACAAGATATGTGAAACTACATTTTCTTCGGGTGGTTGAATGTAGGGTTTACTTGTAAGTATGTAGAGACCAGTGTTTGTATATGCAGGTGTGATTTAAATTAATACAAGTCCATTAGGACAAAAGTGTTATCGTCGGAGACCAGCATAAATGTAACCCATCCCACCACAAACCAAACCCCCTTCTCCCTCAACATTGATCAACCCCCTCCCCATATCATCGATACAACAAACCCAGCCAATTCCCCATGGTGACTGACCCCCACCCCTCACACCATGTACCTCCTCCTATTCCCACCCCTCACACCATGTTCCTCCCCCTATTCCCACCACAAGCTAACAGCCGTATTCAACCCTCACCCTGTTGACCCACCCCACACATCATGTAACATCCTCCTATTTCAACCACGGACCCCCCCCCCCCCCAACGTCTATTTCACAGGGTGTCTCCTCTAGAGAACAAGCGGAAGGAAAATCAAAACCAGATTTTAACCAGTTGTAAAGATCGTCAGTGAACTTTAAAAAATGTCAGTAGGAAAACGAAAACGAGAATGTGAACGATTGTTGCAAAAAGGCGATGTTAATGCGTGTTCAGGAGACGTCCCACGTTTGTCAAAGGCTGTAGAACTTGACGATGTGGAACTTGTCAAAAACATCCTACAAAGTGGAGCTGACGTAAACAAAACTGACAAGAATGGGAGGACGTGTCTTCATGTTGCCGTCTCCAAGATGAAAGAGTTTAATAGCTTCGGAATTCCTGATAAAATTTTACAGCCTCGGCTAACACATAATAGAATTAACAAATCGCTAGAAATATTAGAGATACTACTGGCTCACGAACTTGATGTGAACATACGTGACAACTACAGGAAAACAGCTTTACATTACAGTGTGGAATATGAACAGTTAGAATTTACTAACATGCTGCTTGAGGCAGGAGCTGATGTTAATTTACTTGATGACAACCACGAAACGCCTTTAATAATCGCGTCTCGTTTATATCTCAACATCCATAACATGAAGTCTGGTGCCAGTAGAGAAGACATATCTGTCTATAGAGGTATAGTCAAATCAATAGTTAGGTTAGGGTCTAGGCTCGAATATTCGGCCAAAATAGTAGCCTCTCTCATCACTCCAGCTACCCGTGTGAGCATTGCTGACAAAGATGGCTACACGGCCTTACATTTTGTTGACCAGACAGACAACGTTGATCTAGTTGAACGTTTGCTTGCTGCAGGTGGCGATGTCAGAGTTGCAGCGAACAACAAAGTAGCAGTTCTGCATCTTGCAGCGAAAAAAGGCTCCTGTGATATTATGGATATTCTTTTAAATGATCCTCACATTTCAGATGTCATTAACGCAAGAATGACAACGTTACATAAAAAATCCAGCAAACGTCTGAAGAGGCACCATGTCCATGAACGTTTGGGTCACAGTCCGGAAGAGAAAATTTATTTTTTAGATCGCAATGACAGACGTTCACAAGTTTGTCTGAATACTTTGTCTGGTAAAACCGCTTTAATGGTTGCCATAGAGAACAGCAACGAGCAGACAGCTTTGAAATTGTTGTCTCGTCACCCTGACCTCAATGTCCACACAGATGAAGGCTACACAGCGTTGCACTTCGCTGCATTTGAGTCATGCACAGACGTAGTGCGGCATATGCTACACGCAGGATGTAATGTAAACGTACAGACAGAAGAAGGACACACGCCTTTAATGTTAGCTGAAAATAAAGAGATTTCTCTCATGTTGTGTGACGCAGGTGCTGACGTGAATTTGGTGGATAAAAACGGCGACAAAGCTTTACACATGGCGATATACAGAAGCGAAGCAGACGTTGCTCAAATTTTGATAAACAAAGGCGCTGTTATTGATGGAAACTTTCCTGAACCTCTGCCGCCTCTGGTATTGGCTGCAGCTCTGAATGAGATCGCCATTGTCCAGATGTTACTTCAAGCTGGAGCTCACGTTAACGTCTTGTCTTCTTCTGGGATATCTCCATTGATGGCAGCAGCAGCTTGTATTTCCGGTGGGTACAATAATCACGAAATATTTCAAATCCTCCATGAACACGGAGCTGACTTTAACATGACAGGCAAGAAAGGCAGAACAGCTCTCATGTATTTAGTAAAACACGGCGATATTCTGGCTCATTTAGAAACACTTGTATCGTTTGGAGCCGACCTTGACGTCACAGACAGAGACAACAAATCAGCCTTAGTCTACTGTTTATCGCACACACATCAGCAGTTGTGGTATTCAGAACTGTTGCTAAATGCTGGAGCTAATCCTGTGGTTGGATCAGAGTATCGCTACCTGGTGGGTAAGGTTGTATTGAGATACGAACGCCCGGCCTGGAATAGAGATAAAATTAAACCTATGCAAATACTTGAGCTCATTGTCTTCAACCGTTTATATAATTACCTTCGAATGCTGGTGTGTAACGGTGTTGTATTAAAAGGTTTATATCGTGTAAAAAACAATGGAGAAATAGAGAAGATGACAGCTATGATGTTATCTCTAAGGTATCAAAACCTTGACGTGATAAAATATCTTCTAGCAACTTGCTACTTGACGGTACACGATCTCAGAGGACTACGCCAGTTTGACCAATCAGAATGGTACCTATACGCTAGATATGAGCTAAAAAATGTCATATTCGAAGCGATTTCCGAACCCTGGCCCCTGGTCAAACTTGCTTTTATAACGGTGTCGACGATGTTGGGAGAAAGCCCAGAGAGAGAGGAGCGTCTCTCACAGATCAACTTACCACCTAAACTCAAACAATTTTTGATGTTCCAATCTCCAGTTTCATTTCTTCCTGTCAGTGATTGGAGCAAGATTTCCTTGTGTTATGATCCTGTTGATTATGAAACATTGCAACGACCTCGACCTTTGATGTATCACTGGCCTATGGGCATTAATCTTGTTAGCTAAAATGGTTCTATTTTCATCGCTTTATACCATATTATATTACATCATCTGCCATCTTCAACCAAGCTATGCATGTATACACCATCTCACATAATCCTGCAGCAAAATTAAGACACGTGGATCTAGTCATTGAGATTTTGTTGGTTTTGTTTTTGTCTAGGGAGGATGTAGATAATATATAAATACATCGGGGGAGGGGGGGAGTAGGGCTGGGTCACCATTATAGTTACAAAAATAAATTACAAAAGTTAAGAACAAAACAACTTATATAAAATGCAAAAATTCTACAAATAAGCAAAATATATAACTTTTTATAAGGCATTCATGTTTTTTATTATTCATTTGTAAATTTGTCTATGCTAATCACTAGATCCACTTATGCAATACAACACTGCAACACAAAAACACTGACTTCAAATACACAACATCTTTGTACTTTTAACCATACATTTTATTTACAATCACCAGACATAATTATGTTTGACATCTAACTTGTTGAAGGCAGAAAGTTGAGCTAGAATGTTTATATAAGCTTCTCTTAATTAAAAATGATAAGAATTCTAAAACGGTTTTCATTGGTATACTATAGCATTGTTACATATAAAATGATTACGACTCTAGTTGCAATTGTGTTCAATGTTTAGCCTGTTGCTGTGTTACTGTTGTCTTGTTGGTCACTTATTGTAATGTTTGTCTGATGTGTAGATGTTAGGATTCTATTGGGATTTTGCAATATGATAATATACAAAGGTTAACAATTAATTTTAATCACCAGTTTTTAACAGACAACTGACAATTTCAGTCAACACACAAACCCACACATAACTACACATTTCAGCCCCCCCCCCACACAACTGCACATTTCAGCCCCCCCCCCCCCCCAAAAAAACACCTCACACATAACTGCACATTTCTATCTCCACACACATAACTGCTCATTTTAGTCTACAAACCCACACATAACTACACATTTCAGTCGCCACACACACACAACTTTACATTCCAGCCCCCCCCCCCCCACACTACTGCACATTTCAGTCCCCCCACAAGCCACTGTTCAATCCATTAAACCTTCCTCCACTGTGTGGATGAAGAGACCACCTACACCCCAGTCTGTATACCTGAGCCCCGCTGCTACCTGGACAGGTACATGTTGTGTACGAGTACCTGTACATGTTGTCCATCTCCTCCCTGTGTACCCAGTGACCTACAGAGACCTGTTTACAACAGCCATGAGGATGTGACGCTATAATGGTCAGCTTGTCCACATCTCTACGATTTTGGTACCTGTCACTTACACTTTCACGTAGTTCATTATAGGTCAATACCATTTCCTCGAGTTTAACTGCCACTTGTAAATCATGAGTTGCACAACACAACCATCACCAGTCCCCTTTAATAGCCGTCACAGCAACTATCCACCCATCAATGTTAACGACTGGACTTTGATCATCATCATGCCATAATCTACATCTGGAGTGTCTCGTCTCACTGTCATCAAACACCATTTTATATCCACTATTCGCTAATCTTTTCGCTAATCTCTAACATATTAATCGGTATATAAGAACATTTGAATTCCTTAAAAAAAAATGCAAAAGTAATTATTTGAAACAAAATGTTATTTGTTCATACTGTTGAAAGATTGGCCAAATCAGTTGTCAATCAAAATAAACAATACACGTTTTTTACAAAAAAAAAAAAATTAAAAAAAAAAAATTAATGGTTGAACACAATGTAAAACATACTTGGCAACTTTATGTAAATAAACACATGTTAGAAAATTGTTCTCCCCTCTCACATACGGTACAGCACACGCAGGCTGAAGGTAATGCGTTAGAGCAACAAAAAATAAATAAATAATTAAAGTAACAGCGGCAAAAAAAAAAACATTAACCAGGCAATGTCCTACAATAACTAACAATAATCATTATTAAATAACTATAGCCAACAGGATCCAATAACAATAGAAGAAAGATTGTGGAGGAGTTTGTTTACCATGGCAACAAGATCAGCCAATCGGGTGTCACAGATGAGAGGTAGGACGTGCATGAATTAAGATACCCGTTACTTCTTCACTGTTCTGTGGCTTGTATGGAAAACTACCGCCAACTCTACAACATTAAAGATTAGGCTACTGTAATTACACGTGAAGGCGATCTTAATGTTTGGAGCATAAAACTGTAGTCTCCAAGATGAGCACAAATAGGACATGGATCTTTACAAACAGCAGTCTTTGAAGATACTGGGATTAAGAAGGTAGGACACAGAGTTCTTTACACAAACATGAGGAGAAGTAAAAAATTGTCTTGGGCAGCGAAGACGAGACAATGAAAGTGGCGCTGGATTGGGCGAAGACACCATCATAACATTTATAAAGTCTGGGGCTTGAGTGGAACCCCCACGGGTGGAGTAGGGAAAGGTGCTCTAGACAGGCCTGGAGAAAGAATTTTCTGGAATAATTTAAAACCGTAAGGTTGTCTAGCGAGACCACACCACAGCCAAGGATCGGGTAACTGGGAAGAGAATGGATCAGGACCTACACCACACAAAGAGTAAAGAGAAAAATGTCAAGACATGCTAGATCTATCTATACACCAAAGCGTTCAATTATATGACAGTTTTAGTCTAAATAACAGCGTGATTGTGCATTAAACTTATTTCTATAAAAAGTATATAAACATTAATGCAAGTTGTAATTGTACTTGACCGCTTTATATTTTGACCACATATGGTCAGCAAGGGACGTGTTGACATTTGGGTAAGTAAAGTATCGTCACATTGTTTCACCTTCATTTTTGAAGTATCGATATCAAATTCTAAATATAATCGAGTCTGGAAATTAGAGATGTGTCCATTGTGACGATTAAAAGCGAAACGTTGAGTGGGTTTTTCTTTAAAGGCCAAACACTCAAACACGAAAAAAAAAAACCCGCCCCTTGTGTTTTTTTTTTTACAAACGTAATAATAATTTTATCGCGTGCCATTTTTAAATTTTTTTTTTCAAAAGTTTAATATGATTACATAGATTTCGCAAGCAGGCAGAGTTATGCAGTAACGAGATGTAACTCCCATATTTCACCAACTTCATTAATAGATCAATACGATTTTCTATGAAAGCTATAGAAACACCATTTTTAAATTCCATGGCTTCAGCTTTGTTTTTGCCGATAAGAAATTCTTCACCCTCCACAACAGCATCCAAGAAACCAAAATGTTGTGCGATTTCTAAAGCCTGAATCCCGTTTTGACAAGACAGGAAAGCGCCACGTTGATGCAGTTCTAGTACATCAGTTGTGTGCCCCTTGTCGACAGCAAGCGACAAAGCTGTATATCGGCCATTAATGATCTGCTGACATTCACATCAGCGCCAGCTTTAACCAGAGCTCTAAAAACTTGGAGATTTGCTCGTTCTATAGCCAAAATTAGGGCTGTGTCTCCACTGTTGGTCATTCTATTAATGAGGTATTTATTCTATAGCCAACATTAGGGCTGTGTCTCCACTGTTGGTCATTCTATTAATGAGGTATTTATTCTATAGCCAACATTAGGGCTGTGTCTCCACTGTTGGTCATTCTATTAATGAGGTATTTATTCTATAGCCAACATTAGGGCTGTGTCTCCACTGTTGGTCATTCTATTAATGAGGTATTTATTCTATAGCCAACATTAGGGCTGTGTCTCCACTGTTGGTCATTCTATTAATGAGGTATTTATTCTATAGCCAACATTAGGGCTGTGTCTCCACTGTTGGTCATTCTATTAATGAGGTATTTATTCTATAGCCAACATTAGGGCTGTGTCTCCACTGTTGGTCATTCTATTAATGAGGTATTTATTCATCTCTGCACCAGTCTGAGCAGCTTTGTAAATCTCATTCACCGCCCTTTGACCTCCGTCGTTAAAACACATTTTGGTGCAGTAAGATCAAAATAAAACTCTAAATTTATTCCACGATTTTCATATAGATCTAGTACTCACTCTTAAAGTTCCTCAAAACAAACTTTAAAACTACCGAGTTCTCGATAGTAAAAATCCAATGCAACATCTTGTTAAACAAAAGTATAATGCATGTCTTATATTTATTTGTATTTCAACGATAAGTTCATACTTTTTCCTCTCATTACATTTATAACTTATAAAGCTATAATTTAAAAAAAAATGCTAGGGTAAGTTGATATTAAGACAAATCTTTCCTCCATGAAAACATCAGGTTTATTAAAGGAGTCGCTTATAACAAGAAGTTTTTGCGGTATAAGTTGACAAAGCATTTGATGGCGCGATTATAGATCTTTAGATCCAAATTGTTTGACTAAGTCTCATTGACAATTTTTGTTCTTGTGTATAGGCCTACTGGATTAAAAAAAGTAACACGAGTCTCTAAAAAGGGAAATTTATTGTATTCCCACCACATTGCAAAATAAAAAAAATAAAAAAATCCTTGACAATGGAAAATCAAAATGACAAATTTTCGAATCAACTGAACATATTTCTTTAAAAAATTTGCAGGGGGGGGGGGGGGGGGGCGGAAAAGGAAGTTAGTTTTTTTTATTGAGAAATAATAGGAAACTTAAACTACATTTAAATAAAACAAATATTACAAACCTTTATAATAATAAGCTTTTAACTAATGCACTGAAAAAAAATGTCTTTTTAGTAAATGCTTTTAATTAAAGAAAAATAAAGTTATATTTTCTTATTTTCAATGCATTTGAAAGCTTGTTATTATAAAATAATACATTTTAATATCAACGTGACCTCAAGAACACATTCTTGAATATCTTTTCAGATTAACGCAAACAATCGAGATTTTTAAAAATCATTTCTGTCATCCCGGGTTTGAGTTTGTTCCGGCGATTTGTAAAGCAAAAGAAATAAAAGCTGTGAATAAAATCGTATTAAATACATTACAAATTAATAAAACAGAAAAAAAACATTACTGTGCAGACAAAATACGTTAGTCGAAGAGTTTTATTTTCATTGTTAATAAGATAATTAACTTTCCACGTTAAGCAATACTTACGCCAGTTTGCATATATTCAAAGTAATAACCCCTCCCCCCTAGAATTATTGGTTTTTTCAAATCACTATTACACGCATGAGGTTACGTATCTGTCTGGATTTTGTTCAGCCTTCAGTCAATAGCTGTGGTAGGGGTTTTGCCTACTATTGCCATTCGTGGTATGGTGTTTGTCTACTATTGCCGTCCGTGGTATGGTGTTTGCCTACTATTGCCGTCCGTGGTATGGTGGTTACCTACTATTGCCATTCGTGGTATGGTGTTTGCCTACTATTGCCGTCCGTGGTATGGTGTTTGCCTACTATTGCCGTCCGTGGTATGGTGGTTACCTACTAGTGCAAAAATCAAACAGTCACATTTTTTATAACCATATTTATTTTAATAACATCGTACAGGATTTAAAAAATATTTAATGGGTCCATGAGAAGCTTAAAATATTTTCCGCAAAAACTGAATTATGATGTCATCAAATTAAGCGTAAACATAAGTGAATAGCGAAAAAAAGCGCCGGATAAATGGACTGATGAACAAGAAAAGTATTGAGATAACTAAATACGCAGATAAAGCTAGGTGTATTTGTGTCCTGGCTAATGATTATTCAGAGCGCATTTTTCATTTAACAGCAGTGCGCAAACTATTCGTAAAGAAAAATTCACTGATGATGTCATCAAAATAAGGGTAAAAAAACAAGAATAGCCATGACAGTACGCATTAATTTCATGTTGTAAACAAACTTCCGTCAGATAGTTATTGTTTTGAATAAAGGTGTACTCAGTATGGCCAATCTGTGTATAGTGTTTTGGTCCGTTGAATACAACTGAGTGAGTATTTCATTCACGTAACAATCTGATGGCATCAGACGTATTTCAACATCAATTTGAATTTTAAATATTTTTTTTTACATTTGAGTTGAGATTACACACACATAGAGTCTAGAATAGTGCTTAAAATCTATTCTAGATCTCAATCTCGAGGTTCTACTATTGCTAGAGTCTAGCTTATAGAATCTAGATGTAAATGTGTGAAACACTCTAGGGTTTCTGCTAGAATAAAATTAAATGCGTGCAGAACTATACAGCCTACATATTTTATGGCGCTGATTGGCAAAACTATAAGTTTACATATTAGTACTTAATATGCGAAACTACATTTTCTTCGGGTTGTTGAATGTAGTGTATACTTGTAAGTGTGTAGAGGCCAGTACATTTATACGGAGGTGTGATTTAAATTAACACAAGTCCTGTAGGACAAAATTATCGTCGTAGACTACCAGAATCGAGAAGATATTACTTTGAATAACAAGGCAGACTTTACAACTTTGACACATCTATTTCACAGGGTGCCTCCTCTAGAGAACCAGCGGAAGGAAAATCAAAACCAGATTTCAGTCGTAAAGATCGTCAGTCAACTTTAAAAAAAATGTCAGTAGGAAAACGAAAACGAGAATGTGAACGATTGTTGCAAAAAGGCGATGTTAATGCGTGTTCAGAAGGAGACTTTCCACGTTTGTCAAAGGCTGTAGAACTTGACGATGTGGAACTTGTCAAAAACATCCTACATCGTGGAGCTGACGTTGTCAAAACTGACAAGAATGGGAGGACGTGTCTTCATGTTGCCGTCTCCAAGATGAAAGAGTTTAATAGCTTTAATGTTCCAGATAAAATTTTACAACCTCGACTAACACAGAATAGAATTAACAAATCGTTAGAAATATTAAAGATACTACTGGCTCACGAATTTGATGTGAACATACGTGACAACTACAGGAAAACAGCTTTACATTACAGTGTGGAATATGAACAGTTAGAATTTACACACATGCTGCTTGAGGCAGGGGCTGATGTAAATTTACTTGATGACAACCATGACACGCCTTTAGTTATTGCTTGCCGCTTGTATCTTAACCTGCAGAAAATAAACGAACTGGGTGATTTTGGCGGAAGTTCATTGGATATTTCCCACTATAAAGGTCTAATGACATCGACAAAGAAAATGCGTTCAAGGCTCAATTACTTGGCCAAAATGGTAGAATCTCTTATCACTCCAGATGCGCGTGTAAACATTGCTGACAAAGATGGCTACACGGCCTTACATCTGGCTGCTGAGACGGACAACGTTCAAATAGTTCAACGTTTACTTGGTGCAGGTGGCGATGTCAGGGTAGCGGCCAACACTGGGGAAACTGTGCTACACTGTGCAGCAAGAAGTAGTTGCAGTGAGATTATGGATATACTTTTAAGTGAACCACAATCAGCAGATGCCATTAACGCCAGAATGACAGAGCTATTTGAAAGATCTAACAAACGTCTGAAGAGATTTCACGGTCACGAGCAGGTGTACAACAGTCGAGTACACCAAGTTGATTATTTAGATCACAATAACAAACGTTCACAAGTTTGTCTAAATACTTTGTCTGGTAAAACCGCTTTAATTGTTGCGTTAGAGAACAGCAACGAGCAGACAGCTTTGAAATTGTTGTCTCGTCACCCTGACCTCAAAGTCCACACAGATGAAGGCTACACAGCGTTGCACTTCGCTGCATTTGAATCATGCACAGACGTAGTGCGGCATATGCTACAAGCAGGATGTAATGTAAACGTACAGACGGAAGAGGGACACACGCCTTTAATGTTAGCTGGAAATAAGGAGATTGCTCTCCTGTTGTGTGACGCAGGTGCTGACGTGAATTTGGTGGATAAAAACGGCGACAAAGCTCTACACCTGGCGATATACAGAAGCGAAGCAGACGTTGCTCAAGTTTTGATAAATAAAGGCACTGTCATTGATGGAAACTTTCCTGAACCTCTGCCACCTCTGGTATTGGCTGCAGCTCTGAATGCGATCACCATTGTCAAAATGTTACTTAAAGCTGGAGCTAACGTTAACGTCTTGTCTTCTTCTGGGATATCTCCATTGATGGCAGCAGCTGCTTGTGATTCTAGTGGGTACAATAACGCCGAAATATTTCAAATCCTCAATGAACACGGAGCTGACTTTAACATGACAGGCAAGAAAGGCAGAACAGCTCTCATGTATTTAGTAAAGCGCGGCAATCCGCAACTTCATTTAGGTACATTTTTGTTCTATGGAGCTGACCTTAACATTGAAGACGATGACAATAGATCAGCACTAACTTACCACTTATTAGAAGATGAGAGTAAATTCCAGATTAGTTTAATAAAACTCCTATTAAAATCTGGACAGAATCCACTAGTTGATGTCAAGTATCGCTATCTGCTACAAAAGCATAAATTACTGTTACACGAAGCACAGTTTTTTTATTTTGTTTTTTTTTTGTCTTATCCTATGGGGTCTAGTTTTATATTTCCTGAAGATTCGTGTTATCTTCTGCAATTGCATGTTTGCAATGGGGTAGTATTAAAGCATTCATATAATCTACAACCTACCAGTGAAATAAATACATTCACAGCTTTGATGCTATCTATACACTTTGGCAACTTGGAGTTGATAAAATATCTTTTAGCTACTTGCTACATGACTGTACAAGATCTCAGACAACTACGTCAGGTTGACCAATCAACAACTGGGGCATATAACACACGTCTTGAGCCTGAGCTACTAAATGTCATAACCGCAGCTGTTTCCGAACCCTGGCCCCTAGTCAAACTTGCTTTTATAACGGTGTCGACAATGTTGGGAGAAAGCCCAGAACGAGAAGAGCGTCTCTCACAGACCAACTTACCCCCACAAATGAAACAACTTTTGATGTTCCAATCTCCAGTTTCATTTCTTCCTGTCGACGATTGGTGCAAGATTTCCTTGTGTTATGATCCTGTTGATTATGAAACATTGCCGCGACCTCGACCTTTGATGTATCACTGGCCTATGGGCATTAATCTTGTTAGCTAAAATGGTTCTATTTTCAACGCTTTAATAATTATACCATATTATATTACATCATCTGCCATCTTCAACCAAGCTATGCATCTATACAGCATCTCACATAATACTGCAGCAAAAATAAGACAAGTGGATCTAGTCATTGAGATTTAGTAGTAGTATATTAGGTCCCTTTTGGGTATTATTTTTGGCGGAGGTGGGGATGGGGAGGAACAATGACATATAGGAAAATACTCGGGAGCAGGATGCGCGGGTGGCGCAAAGAGATATAGTAAAATACTCCCAGCCTGGCGCATCGGGATGGGGAGGGTGGGTGAGCAGGATGTGGGGGTGGCGCAAAGACATATAGTAAAATACTACGCCAACTGGTGTTGGCGGAGGTGGTGGGGAAGTAGGTCACCTTTTGGTGACCTTGTGACGTAATCATTGCCCTTGTGACGTAATTAGTGACTTTGTGACGTAATTAGTGACTTTGTGACGTCATCACTGACCTTGTTACGTAATTTTAATGCGTTTTTAATTAGTTTTAATTTATTTTTTAAATTTTAATTAGTTTTTTAATTAGTTACGTAATTTAATTACTTTGTTTGTGTTTTGTTTGTTTAATTTGTTTGTTTACTTGTTGTTTAATTTAATTACTTTGTTTATATTGTGTAATTTTTATTAACGAGTTACGTAATTTGATTATTTGTTTACTTTTTAATTATTTTTATTTTGTTTATTTTTAATTTTTATTTTATAATTAGTTTGAATTCAATTTAATTACTTTGTTCATATTGTGTAATTTTTTATTGACTAGTTACGTAATTTGATTTTAATTTTTTAAATTTTTAAATTTAAATTTTAAATTTTAATTGATTTTAATTACTTTGATATATTTCTTTTCTTTGTTGTTTAATTTGTTGGTTTGTTTGAATGTATGTATGTTTTAAATAAAAGACTAACACTAGCCGTGTACTTTGTGAATAACATCCATTAAAGATAACGATCAGCCACAGCTGTTACGTATCGACCCGCCCGCGAAGTTTTCTCACCGCTGCCCGTTTTAATGGGAATGTATTGATCGCAGCCGCTGGGCCATCACTCCTAATTAAATATTGTTATACTTCGCCTTAATTACCATAATACTTGTTGTTTAATTTAATTACTTTGTACAATTTATTTGTTTGAAATTCATTTTAATTAGTTTGCTTTTAATTTCTTTGTTGTACGCCGTTTGAAATAAAAGACTAACACTAGCGTGTACTAGAAAGTGTCATTGTGTATAACATCCATTTAACCACAGCTGTTACTTATTAGCGACAGCTTGTACTTATCGATCCGCCCGTGACCCTCCCCGGCGCTCCCCGTGGTTGCTTAATAGCGGACTCACTGAAGCGATCACAACAGGTAATTAATCGAAACCATTAAGTCCCTCTCCGCGTTAAGTGTGGC
The DNA here is from genome assembly GCF_028476545.2 of Physella acuta. Taxonomy (NCBI): domain Eukaryota; kingdom Metazoa; phylum Mollusca; class Gastropoda; family Physidae; genus Physella; species Physella acuta. The sequence continues at coordinate 299,307 of NW_026732005.1, forward strand.
GACAGCTGGTGCTGTAATTAGTCACGGCTCTCGGCTTTTTTCATTAGACTTCAGCTGTACATGAACTATGTTCACATATCATACGCCCGGTCATTCTTTGATCAAATTAAAAAATTTTGTTTCCACATGTCATGCGAACCGTCCCTTGCTATGTATGAAAGATTAATGGTTGTAACTATTCGCTTATAGCGAGGGTCAGCGAAAACAAAAATATATTTAAGGGTCGGAATTTTCTTTCAACCACCGTTAAGTCAGGTTTTGAGACGAAACGAAGTCTCGGTAGGTTCGTGTTTTTTAATGGGCGACAGGGCGACTTGATGCGTTGGTACGTAGGTATGCGGGGTTAAGGTTCTATAACTCTATATATTTAAATACGTTTTTTTATTCAAATGAGTTTACTCCCCCTAACGTAAGTACATGTAAAGAGGGATTTCCTATAGATCTGTAATGAATTAGGCCTTTTTTGACTATGACTTGTTGCCCAGGTGTTGACATGATACGCTTTTTTGAGATATACATACACACACACACACACACAAACACACACACAAACACACACACACACACACACACACACACACACACACACACACACACATGCGCGCGCGCGCGAAATTCATACTAGGTCGGTAATGGCGGAGAGAACTTATAGGTATACATTATCATGGCGACAACAAAAGCGACTCTTATTTTATTTACATGAAAGCGTGTTTTCCAAAAAGTGTCACCATGCCATTGTCATTTTCGCAGCGGGGTTTATTTTAAGTGTACCCCGTGCACGCTTGTTTACATTTTAAAAGACGTGTCGCGTGTCTTCCCCTTACGGCTTCCCTAATAGAGAAACGAGAGGAAAGACAACTGTTCTAAAAATAGAACAGCCTTGTTTACAGCCACGAGTATCGTCCCTTGTGAAAAAATTCGCGTCAGAATCATTAACTAAACATTCAATTTCTTTAACAAGTTAAAAAATAATTTAGGAAGACAAGGGTTAACAACATTAGACGCCACCGTTTTTGTTTCCTGTGACGACAAGTCACAATATACTTTTTTATTTTATGTCTCAAGTAGAGGGGTGGGATATTTTTTCTTTGTAAGCGTGTTGTAAACAATAGGTAGACGAAGCGATTACTAAGTAAGAGGGGAGAGAACGTGACGTACATCGCGATTTTGAAAACAGGGCGATGTTTAACCTCAACCAAAAAAGACAATGAACCTAGAAGGAAGACGAATATATATCTTAGTCTTGCAGCAGATTACCTTCCCATGTTCACTTTAGTATTACAGTTTTCATCAAACTTCTTTTTGACTTGAACTTCTTTAATTTTTAAGAAAGTTTACTTATACATATTACATTACGTCTAATGACATTTTTATTTTATTTTTACCACTCAATGTATTTTGTTTTTCTATATCTTACATTGTCAGCTTAATTTTTGATCACCTTAGGTGGTGGTAAGGTGGTAAGGTGGTGGTAAGGTGGTGGTAAATTTGCTTAAGATTATAAAATTCAAGTTTTAAAAAACAACAACGTTATAGTACGTCGTGTCAAATGACACACCGTTTAAAATGTCTACATTTAAATTTCACCAAAATAATGATGTATAAACTAAATATGATATGACGTTAGCATACATATCATTCAATCTAATCACTCTAAAGTACAAATCAATAATTTTTATTGATTAAGGGGCTGGGTGAGTTATTTTTATCACTATTCGCCCTTCCCCTTCCCTTTGTCCGCAACCCCTTCCCCCTTCTCCCATCCAACCTTGCGTCATCACACTAACCTCAATACCAACCGCTAGATAAACAGACCGTACTACTACCCACACTATACCTTGGACAGACAAAGGCTGTATGACAATCCTACAGACAAATATTTATTCAACTAATATCACAACCCCCTAGAAACCACTCCAACAGACTGGGATACATAACTTGTAGACACCACTCCTCGATGAATATCTCTTGCACCCTACCTACATCGACAACTTTGTCCGCCGCCCTCGCCCCCGTCCCTAGTATGAACTCGGTTACCAACAATTTCAAAATATGCATGTTCCGAGTTCAAAACCAACCTTCACCGACACTAGTATGAACTCGGCCCCTAACACTTCCAAAACATGCCTGTACTAACTTTGAAACCACCCTCGGTGAAAACTTCACCGACCCTAGAATGGACTCTACACCTAGCGATTCCAAAACATGCAAGTTCCGAGTTCAAAACCAACCTTCACCGACACTAGTATGAACTCGGCTACCAACAATTCCAAAACATGGATGTTCCGAGTTCAAAACCAACCTTCACCGACACTAGTATGAACTCGGCTACCAACAATTCCAAAACATGCATGTTCTGAGTTCAAAACCAACCTTCACCGACACTAGTATGAACTCGGCTACCAACAATTCCCAAACATGCATGTACCATCGTTCCAACCTGCCTCAGTGCTAACAAAATTCCCCGACCCTAGTATGAACTCGACTGCCATCAATTCCTAAACATCCATGTACCAACTTTGTAACCTGCCTCGGTGAAAACTTCACCGACCTTAGTTTAACTCTCCCTAACATTTCCAATGATGCATGTACGAACTTTGTAACCTGCCTCGGTGAAAACACCCCCGTCCCTAGTATGAACTCGGTTACCAACAATTTCAAAACATGCATGTTCCGAGTTCAAAACCAAGCTTCACCGACACTAGTATGAACTCGGCTACCAACAATTCCTAAACATGCATGTACCAACTTTGCAACCTGCCTCGGTGAAAACATCTCCGACAGTAGTTTGAACTCGGCTGCCAACAATTCCTAAACATGCCTGTCCCAACTTTGTAACCTGCCTTGGTGAAAACTTCACCGACCCTAGTATGAACTCTAGACCTACCGATTCCAAAACATACATGTTCCGAGTTCAAAACCAACCTTCACCGACACTAGTATGAACACGGGCCCTAACAATTCCAAGGATGCATGTACCAACTTTACAACCTGCCTCAGTGTTAGCAAAACTCCCCGACCCTAGTATGAACTCGGCTACCAACAATTCCTAAACATGCATGTACCAACTTTGCAACCTGCCTCGGTGTTAACAAAAACTCCCCTGACCCTAGTAGGGACTCTACACCTACCGATTCCAAAACATGCATGTTCCGAGTTCAAAACCAACCTTCACCGACACTAGTATGAACTCGGCTACCAACAATTCCTAAACATGCATGTACCAACTTTGCAACCTGCCTCGGTGAAAACATCTCCGACAGTAGTTTGAACTCAACTGCCAACAATTCCTAAACAGGCATGTCCCAACTTTGCAACCTGCCTCGGTGAAAACTTCACCGACCCTAGTATGGCCTCTCTACCTATCAATTCTAAAACATGGATGTACCAACTTCGAAACATCCCTCTGTGTTAACAAAACTCCCCCGACCCTACTATAGACTCGACCCCTAACAATTCCAAAACATGCATGATCTAGCTTCGAACCTGCCTCGGTGAAAACGTCACCGACTCGTGTATAAATTCTGTCCCTCTACACCTAGCGATTCCAAAACATGCAAGTTCCGAGTTCAAAACCAACCTTCACCGACACTAGTATGAACTCGGCTACCAACAATTCCAAAACATGGATGTTCCGAGTTCAAAACCAACCTTCACCGACACTAGTATGAACTCGGCTACCAACAATTCCAAAACATGCATGTTCTGAGTTCAAAACCAACCTTCACCGACACTAGTATGAACTCGGCTACCAACAATTCCCAAACATGCATGTACCATCGTTCCAACCTGCCTCAGTGCTAACAAAATTCCCCGACCCTAGTATGAACTCGACTGCCATCAATTCCTAAACATCCATGTACCAACTTTGTAACCTGCCTCGGTGAAAACTTCACCGACCTTAGTTTAACTCTCCCTAACATTTCCAATGATGCATGTACGAACTTTGTAACCTGCCTCGGTGAAAACACCCCCGTCCCTAGTATGAACTCGGTTACCAACAATTTCAAAACATGCATGTTCCGAGTTCAAAACCAAGCTTCACCGACACTAGTATGAACTCGGCTACCAACAATTCCTAAACATGCATGTACCAACTTTGCAACCTGCCTCGGTGAAAACATCTCCGACAGTAGTTTGAACTCGGCTGCCAACAATTCCTAAACATGCCTGTCCCAACTTTGTAACCTGCCTTGGTGAAAACTTCACCGACCCTAGTATGAACTCTAGACCTACCGATTCCAAAACATACATGTTCCGAGTTCAAAACCAACCTTCACCGACACTAGTATGAACACGGGCCCTAACAATTCCAAGGATGCATGTACCAACTTTACAACCTGCCTCAGTGTTAGCAAAACTCCCCGACCCTAGTATGAACTCGGCTACCAACAATTCCTAAACATGCATGTACCAACTTTGCAACCTGCCTCGGTGTTAACAAAAACTCCCCTGACCCTAGTAGGGACTCTACACCTACCGATTCCAAAACATGCATGTTCCGAGTTCAAAACCAACCTTCACCGACACTAGTATGAACTCGGCTACCAACAATTCCTAAACATGCATGTACCAACTTTGCAACCTGCCTCGGTGAAAACATCTCCGACAGTAGTTTGAACTCAACTGCCAACAATTCCTAAACAGGCATGTCCCAACTTTGCAACCTGCCTCGGTGAAAACTTCACCGACCCTAGTATGGCCTCTCTACCTATCAATTCTAAAACATGGATGTACCAACTTCGAAACATCCCTCTGTGTTAACAAAACTCCCCCGACCCTACTATAGACTCGACCCCTAACAATTCCAAAACATGCATGATCTAGCTTCGAACCTGCCTCGGTGAAAACGTCACCGACTCGTGTATAAATTCTGTCCCAACCAACTCCAAACCTTCCCTGGGCACCCGAATAAAAATAACTCACCCAGCCCCTTAATCAATAAAAATTATTGATTTGTACTTTAGAATGATTAGATTGAATGATATGTATGTTAACGTCATATCATATTTAGTTTATACATCATTATTTTGGTGAAATTTAAATGTAGACATTTTAAACGGTGTGTCATTTGACACGACGTACTATAACGTTGTTGTTTTTTAAAACTTGAATTTTATAATCTTAAGCAAATTTACCACCACCTTACCACCACCTTACCACCACCTTACCACCTTACCACCACCTAAGGTGATCAAAAATTAAGCTGACAATGTAAGATATAGAAAAACAAAATACATTGAGTGGTAAAAATAAAATAAAAATGTCATTAGACGTAATGTAATATGTATAAGTAAACTTTCTTAAAAATTAAAGAAGTTCAAGTCAAAAAGAAGTTTGATGAAAACTGTAATACTAAAGTGAACATGGGAAGGTAATCTGCTGCAAGACTAAGATATATATTCGTCTTCCTTCTAGGTTCATTGTCTTTTTTGGTTGAGGTTAAACATCGCCCTGTTTTCAAAATCGCGATGTACGTCACGTTCTCTCCCCTCTTACTTAGTAATCGCTTCGTCTACCTATTGTTTACAACACGCTTACAAAGAAAAAATATCCCACCCCTCTACTTGAGACATAAAATAAAAAAGTATATTGTGACTTGTCGTCACAGGAAACAAAAACGGTGGCGTCTAATGTTGTTAACCCTTGTCTTCCTAAATTATTTTTTAACTTGTTAAAGAAATTGAATGTTTAGTTAATGATTCTGACGCGAATTTTTTCACAAGGGACGATACTCGTGGCTGTAAACAAGGCTGTTCTATTTTTAGAACAGTTGTCTTTCCTCTCGTTTCTCTATTAGGGAAGCCGTAAGGGGAAGACACGCGACACGTCTTTTAAAATGTAAACAAGCGTGCACGGGGTACACTTAAAATAAACCCCGCTGCGAAAATGACAATGGCATGGTGACACTTTTTGGAAAACACGCTTTCATGTAAATAAAATAAGAGTCGCTTTTGTTGTCGCCATGATAATGTATACCTATAAGTTCTCTCCGCCATTACCGACCTAGTATGAATTTCGCGCGCGCGCGCATGTGTGTGTGTGTGTGTGTGTGTGTGTGTGTGTGTGTGTGTGTGTGTTTGTGTGTGTGTTTGTGTGTGTGTGTGTGTGTATGTATATCTCAAAAAAGCGTATCATGTCAACACCTGGGCAACAAGTCATAGTCAAAAAAGGCCTAATTCATTACAGATCTATAGGAAATCCCTCTTTACATGTACTTACGTTAGGGGGAGTAAACTCATTTGAATAAAAAAACGTATTTAAATATATAGAGTTATAGAACCTTAACCCCGCATACCTACGTACCAACGCATCAAGTCGCCCTGTCGCCCATTAAAAAACACGAACCTACCGAGACTTCGTTTCGTCTCAAAACCTGACTTAACGGTGGTTGAAAGAAAATTCCGACCCTTAAATATATTTTTGTTTTCGCTGACCCTCGCTATAAGCGAATAGTTACAACCATTAATCTTTCATACATAGCAAGGGACGGTTCGCATGACATGTGGAAACAAAATTTTTTAATTTGATCAAAGAATGACCGGGCGTATGATATGTGAACATAGTTCATGTACAGCTGAAGTCTAATGAAAAAAGCCGAGAGCCGTGACTAATTACAGCACCAGCTGTCGCCACACTTAACGCGGAGAGGGACTTAATGGTTTCGATTAATTACCTGTTGTGATCGCTTCAGTGAGTCCGCTATTAAGCAACCACGGGGAGCGCCGGGGAGGGTCACGGGCGGATCGATAAGTACAAGCTGTCGCTAATAAGTAACAGCTGTGGTTAAATGGATGTTATACACAATGACACTTTCTAGTACACGCTAGTGTTAGTCTTTTATTTCAAACGGCGTACAACAAAGAAATTAAAAGCAAACTAATTAAAATGAATTTCAAACAAATAAATTATACAAAGTAATTAAATTAAACAACAAGTATTATGGTAATTAAGGCGAAGTATAACAATATTTAATTAGGAGTGATGGCCCAGCGGCTGCGATCAATACATTCCCATTAAAACGGGCAGCGGTGAGAAAACTTCGCGGGCGGGTCGATACGTAACAGCTGTGGCTGATCGTTATCTTTAATGGATGTTATTCACAAAGTACACGGCTAGTGTTAGTCTTTTATTTAAAACATACATACATTCAAACAAACCAACAAATTAAACAACAAAGAAAAGAAATATATCAAAGTAATTAAAATCAATTAAAATTTAAAATTTAAATTTAAAAATTTAAAAAATTAAAATCAAATTACGTAACTAGTTAATAAAAAATTACACAATATGAACAAAGTAATTAAATTGAATTCAAACTAATTATAAAATAAAAATTAAAAATAAACAAAATAAAAATAATTAAAAAGTAAACAAATAATCAAATTACGTAACTCGTTAATAAAAATTACACAATATAAACAAAGTAATTAAATTAAACAACAAGTAAACAAACAAATTAAACAAACAAAACACAAACAAAGTAATTAAATTACGTAACTAATTAAAAAACTAATTAAAATTTAAAAAATAAATTAAAACTAATTAAAAACGCATTAAAATTACGTAACAAGGTCAGTGATGACGTCACAAAGTCACTAATTACGTCACAAAGTCACTAATTACGTCACAAGGGCAATGATTACGTCACAAGGTCACCAAAAGGTGACCTACTTCCCCACCACCTCCGCCAACACCAGTTGGCGTAGTATTTTACTATATGTCTTTGCGCCACCCCCACATCCTGCTCACCCACCCTCCCCATCCCGATGCGCCAGGCTGGGAGTATTTTACTATATTCCTTTGCGCCACCCGCGCATCCTGCTCCCGAGTATTTTCCTATATGTCATTGTTCCTCCCCATCCCCACCTCCGCCAAAAATAATACCCAAAAGGGACCTAATATACTACTTTTAGTTGGTTTTGTTTTTGTCTAGGGAGGATGTAAATAATATATAAATACATCGAGGGAGGGAGGGGGGAAAGACTAGGGCTGGGTCACCATAATAGTTATAGAAATATAAATTACAAAAGTTAAGAACAAAACAACTTATATAAAATGCAAACATTCTACAAATAAGCAAAATATATAACTTTTTATAAGCCTTCATGTTTTTTTTATTATTCATTTGTAAATTTATCTATGCTAGTCACTAGATCCACTTATGCAATACAAAACTGCAACACAAAAACACTGACTTCAAATACACAACATCTTTGTACTTTTAACCATACATTTTATTTACAATCACCAGACATAATTATGTTTGACATCTAAGTTGTTGAAGGCAGAAAGTTGAGCTAGAATGTTTATATAAGCTTTTATTAATTAAAATGATAACAAATCTAAAACGGTGTCATTGGTATACTATAACATGGTTACATATAAAATGATTATGACTCTAGATGTAATTGTGTTCAATGTTTAGCCTGTTGCTGTGTTACTGTTGTCTTGTTATAAACTTATTAATGTTTGTCTAATGTGAAGTTATTAGGAATCTATTGTGATTTTGCAATATGATAATATACAAAGGTTAACACTTAATTTTATATCACCAGTTTTTAATAGACAGATGCCCAATTTCAACCTCCCCACTAAACAAAGCATAACTCCACATTTCAACTCCCCCCCCCCCCACACAAACATAACTGCAAATTTTAGTCTCCACACACAACTGCACATTCTAGTCTCCACACACACAACTGCACATTTCATTCTACACCCACATATACATCTGCACATTTTAGTCTACACACACAAATCCACATTTTAGTCCCCCACAATCAACTGTAATTCAATTCATTAAAACTTACTCCACTGTGTGGATGAAGAGACCACCTACACCCCAGTCTGTATACCTGAGCCCCGCTGCTACCTGGACAGGTACACGTTGTGTACGAGTACCTGTACACATTGCCCACCTCCTGCCTGCATACCTAGTGACCTACAGAGACACTATAATGGTCAGCTTGTCCACATCTCTACGACTTTGGTACCTGTCACTTACATTTTCACGTAGTTCATTATAGGTCAATACCATTTCCTCGAGTTTAACCGCCACTTGTAAATCATGAGTTGCACAACACAACCAACACCAGTCCCCTTTAATAGCCGTCACAGCAACTATCCACCCATCAATGTTAACGACTGGACTTTGATCATCATCATACCATAATCTACATCTGGACTGTCTCGCCTCACTGTCATCAAACACCATTTTATATCCGCTTTTCGCTTATCTTTTCGCTGATCTATCACATATTAATCGGTATATAAGAACATTGAATTCCTTAAATAAAGTTGCAAAAGTAATTATTTGCAACAAAATGTTATTTGTTCATACTGTTGAAAGATTGGCCAAATCAGTTGACAATCAAAATAAACAATACACGTTTAAAAAAATTAAAATTAAAAATAAATTAATGGTTGAACACTATATAAAACATATTTGGCAACATTATGTAAATAAACACATGTTAGAAAATCGTTCTCCCCTCTCACATCATGTACAGCACACGCAGGCTGAAGGTAATGCGTTAGAGCAACAATAAATAAATAAATAATTAAAGTAAGAGCGGCAAAAAAAAAAAACATTAACCAGGAATGTCCAATAATAACTAACAATAATCAATAATAACCATCTATAGCCAACATGAGCAATAACAATAGAAGGAAGATTGTGGAGGAGTTTGTTTACCATGGCAACAAGATCAGCCAATCTGGTGTCACAGATGAGAGGTAGGACGTGCATGAATTAAGATACCAGTTACTTCTTCACTGTTCTGTGGCTTGTATGGAAAACTACTGTCAACTCTACAACATTAAAGATTAGGCTACTGTAATTACACGTGAAGGCGATCTTAATGTTTGGAGCATAAAACTGTAGTCTCCAAGATGAGCACAAATAGGACACGGATCTTTGCAAACAGCAGTCTTTGAAGATACTGGGATTAAGAAGGTAGGACACAGAGTTCTTTACACAAACATGAGAAGTAAAAAAATGTGTCTTGGGCAGCGAAGACAAGACAGTGAAAGTGGCGCTGGATTGGACGAAGACACCATCATAACATTTATAAAGTCTGGGGCTTTGAGTGGAACCCCCACGGGTGGCGTAGGGAAAGACACTCAAGACTTGCCTGGAGAAAGAATTTTCTGGAATAATTTAAAACCGTAGGGTTGTCTAGTGAGACGACACCACAGCCAAGGATCGGGTATCTGGGAAGAGAATGGATCAGGACCTACACCACACAAAGAGTAAAGAGAAAAATGTCAAGACATGCTAGCTCTATACACCGATAGTCTAAATATAAATAACAGCGTGATTGTGCATTAAACTTATTTCTATAAAAAGTATATAAACATTAATGCAAGTTGTAATTGTACTTGACCGCTTTATATTTTGATCACAGTCAGAAAGGGTCGTGTTGGCATTTTCCAGTGTCCAGCTTTGGGTAAGTGAAGTAATGTCACATTATTTCACCTTTGGAGTATCGATATCAAAGTCCAAACTGGAATTTGGTGATAAGCCCATTGTAACGATTAAAAGCGAGACGTTGAGTGGGTTTGTCTTCAAAGTCCAAACACTTAAACACTCAAACACTCAAACACTCAAACACTCAAACACTCAAACACTCAAACACTCAAACACTCAAACACTCAAACACTAAAACACTCAAACACTCAAACACTAAAACACTAAAACACTCAAACACTCAAACACTCAAACACTCAAACACTCAAACACTCAAACACTCAAACACGGAAAAAACAACTCGCCCTTTGTGATTTTTTTTTACAAATGTATTTTACATTTTGTTTCTTGCCATTTAAAAAAAAAGATTTCTTCAAAAGTTTAATATGATTGAATCGATTTTTCAAGCAGGCAGACAAAGCTTAGTGTATTTGTTTCCTGGCTTATGATTATTCACAGAGCGTTTTTTATTTAATAGCAGTGCGCAAATTGTTGGTGCGGATAAAAAAATTCACTGATGATGTCATCAAAATAAGCGTAAAAAACAAGAATAGCAATGACAGTACGCATTAATTTCATGTTGTAAACAAACTTCCGTCAGATTTTATTGTTTTGAATAAAGGTGTACTCAGTATGGCCAATCTGTGTATAATGTTTTGGTCCTTTGAATACAACTGAGTGAGTATTTCATTCACGTAACAATCTGATGGCATCGGAGTAATTCAACATCAAATTGTATTTTAAGTATTTAATTTTTTTATCTACATCTCCATCTCGAGCTTCTACTATTGCTAGAGTCTAGATTCTAGATTCTAGATTCTAGAGTCTAGAGTCTAGAGTCTAGAGTCTAGAGTCTAGAGTCTAGAGTCTAGATTCTAGAGTCTAGAGTCTAGATTCTAGATTCTAGAGTCTAGAGTCTAGAGTCTAGATTCTAGATTCTAGAGTCTAGAGTCTAGATTCTAGATTCTAGAGTCTAGAGTCTAGTCTAGAGACTAGATTCTAGATGTAAATGTGTGAAATACTCTAAGGTTTCTACTAGAAAAGAATTAAATGTGTGCAGTACTATATAGCCTACATATTTTATGGCGCTAATTGGTAAAACTATAAATTTACATTTTAGTACACGATATGTGAAACTATATGTTCTTCGGGTAGTTGAATGTAGGGTTTACTTGTAAGTGTGTAGGGACCAGTATTTGTATATGCAGGTGTGATTTAAATTAATACAAGTCCATTAGGACAAAAGTGTTATCGTCGGAGACCAGCATAAATGTAACCCATCCCACCACAAACCAAACCCCCTTCTCCCTCAACATGGATCAACCCCCTCCCCATATCATCGATACAACAAACCCAGCCAATTCCCCATGGTGACTGACCCCCACCCCTCACACCATGTACCTCCTCCTATTCCCACCCCTCACACCATGTTCCTCCCCATATTCCCACCACAAGCTAACAGCCGTATTCAACCCTCACCCTGTTGACCCACCCCTCACATCATGTAACACCCTCCTATTTCAACCACGGACCCCCCCCCCAACGTCTATTTCACAGGGTGTCTCCTCTAGAGAACAAGCGGAAGGAAAATCAAAACCAGATTTTAACCAGTTGTAAAGATCGTCAGTGAACTTTAAAAAATGTCAGTAGGAAAACGAAAACGAGAATGTGAACGATTGTTGCAAAAAGGCGATGTTAATGCGTGTTCAGGAGACGTCCCACGTTTGTCAAAGGCTGTAGAACTTGACGATGTGGAACTTGTCAAAAACATCCTACATCGTGGAGCTGACGTAAACAAAACTGACAAGAATGGGAAGACGTGTCTTCATGTTGCCGTCTCCAAGATGAAAGAGTTTAATAGATTTAATGTTCCAGATAAAACTTTACAGCCTCGGCTAACACATAATAGAATTAACAAATCGCTAGAAATATTAAAGATACTACTGGCTCACGAACTTGATGTGAACATACGTGACAACTACAGGAAAACAGCTTTACATTACAGTGTGGAATATGAACAGTTAGAATTTACACACATGCTGCTTGAGGCAGGGGCTGATGTTAATTTACTTGATGACAACCACGAAACGCCTTTAATAATCGCGTCTCGTTTATATCTCAACATCCATAACATGAAGTCTGGTGCCAGTAGAGAAGACATATCTGTCTATAGAGGTATAGTCAAATCAATAGTTAGGTTAGGGTCTAGGCTCGAATATTCGGCCAAAATAGTAGCCTCTCTCATCACTCCAGCTACCCGTGTGGACATTGCTGACAAAGATGGCTACACGGCCTTACATTTTGTTGACCAGACAGACAACGTTCATCTAGTTGAACGTTTGCTTGCTGCGGGTGGCGATGTCAGAGTTGCAGCGAACAACAAAGTAGCAGTTCTGCATCTTGCAGCGAAAAACGGCTCCTGTGATATTATGGATATTCTTTTAAATGATCCTCACATTTCAGATGTCATTAACGCAAGAATGACAACGTTACATAAAAAATCCAGCAAACGTCTGAAGAGGCACCATGTCCAAGAACATTTGGGTCACAGTCCGGAAGAGAAAATTTATTTTTTAGATCGCAATGACAGACGTTCACAAGTTTGTCTGAATACTTTGTCTGGAAAAACCGCTTTAATGGTTGCCATAGAGAACAGCAACGAGCAGACAGCTTTGAAATTGTTGTCTCGTGACCCTGACCTTAATGTTCACACAGATGAAGGCTACACAGCGTTGCACTTCGCTGCATTTGAATCATGCACAGACGTAGTGCGGCATATGCTACAAGCAGGATGTAATGTAAACGTACAGACGGAAGAAGGACACACGCCTTTAATGTTAGCTGAAAATAAGGAGATTTCTCTCCTGTTGTGTGACGCAGGTGCTGACGTGAATTTGGTGGATAAAAACGGCGACAAAGCTTTACACATGGCGATATACAGAAGCGAAGCAGACGTTGCTCAAATTTTGATAAACAAAGGCGCTGTTATTGATGGAAACGTACCTGAATCTCTGCCGCCTCTGGTATTGGCTGCAGCTCTGAATGAGATCGCCATTGTCCAGATGTTACTTCAAGCTGGAGCTAACGTTAACGTCTTGTCTTCTTATGGAATATCTCCATTGATGGCAGCAGCAGCTTGTATTTCCGGGGGGTACAATAATCACGAAATATTTCAAATCCTCCATGAACACGGAGCTGACTTTAACATGACAGGCAAGAAGGGCAGAACAGCTCTCATGTATCTAGTCAAACACGGCGATATTCTGGCTCATTTAGAAACACTTGTATCGTTTGGAGCCGACCTTGACGTCAAAGACAGAGACAACAAATCAGCCTTAGTCTACTGTTTATCGCACACACATCAGCAGTTGTGGTATTCAGAACTGTTGCTAAATGCTGGAGCTAATCCCGTGGTTGGATCAGAGTATCGTTACCTGGTGGGTAAGGTTGTATTGAGATACGAACGCCCGGCCTGGAATAGAGATAATGTTAAACCTATGCAAATACTTGAGCTCATTGTCTTCAACCGTTTATATAATTACCTTCGAATGCTGGTGTGTAACGGTGTTGTATTAAAAGGTTTAGATCGTGTAAAAAACAATGGAGAAACAGAGAAGATGACAGCTATGATGTTATCTCTAAGGTATCAAAACCTTGACGTGATAAAATATCTTCTAGCAACTTGCTACTTGACGGTACACGATCTCAGAGGACTACGCCAGTTTGACCAATCAGAATGGTACCTATACGCTAGATATGAGCTAAAAAATGTCATATTTGAGGCGATTTCCGAACCCTGGCCCCTGGTCAAACTTGCTTTTATAACGGTGTCGACGATGTTAGGAGAAAGCCCAGAGAGAGAGGAGCGTCTCTCACAGACCTGTTTACCACCTAAACTCAAACAGCTTTTGATGTTCCAATCTCCAGTTTCATTTCTTCCTGTCAGTGATTGGAGCAAGATTTCCTTGTGTTATGATCCTGTTGATTATGAAAAATTGCCGCGACCTCGACCTTTGATGCATCACTGGCCTATGGGCATTAATCTTGTTAGCTAAAATGGTTCTATTTTCATTGCTTTATACCATATTATATTACATCATCTGCCATCTTCAACCAAGCTATGCATGTATACAGCATCTCACATAATCCTGCAGCAAAATTAAGACGTGTGGATCTAGTCATTGAGATTTAGTTGGGTTTTTTTTAGTCTAGGGAGGCTGTAGACAATATATAAATACATCGAGGGAGGGGGGGAGTAGGGCTGGGTCACCATAATAAACATACAAAAATAAATTACAAAAGTTAAGAACAAAACAACTCATATAAAATTCAAAAATTCTACAAATAAGCAAAATTTATAACTTTTTATAAGCCTTCATGTTTTTTATTATTCATTTGTAAATTTGTCTATGCTAATCACTAGATCCACTTATGCAATACAACACTGCAACACAAAAACACTGACTTCAAATACACAACATCTTTGTACTTTTAACCATACATTTTATTTACAATCACCAGACATAATTATGTTTGACATCTAACTTGTTGAAGGCAGAAAGTTTAGCTAGAATGTTTATATAAGGTTCTATTAATTAAAAATGATAAGAATTCTAAAACGGTTTTCATTGGTATACTATAACATGGTTACATATAAAATGATTACGACTCTAGTTGCAATTGTGTTCAATGTTTAGCCTGTTGCTGTGTTACTGTTGTCTTGTTGGTCACTTATTGTAATGTTTTTCTGATGTGTAGATGTTAGGATTCTATTGTGATTTTCAATATGATAATATACAAAGGTTAACACAACACGACACCACAGCCAAGGATCGGGTAACTGGGAAGAGAATGGATCAAGACCTACACCACACAAGGAGCACAGAGAAAAATGTCAAGACATACTAGCTCTATACACCATCAGTTTTTAACAGACAACTGACAATTTCAGTCAACACACAAACCCATACATAAGGTTAACACTTAATTTTAAATCACCAGTTTTTAACAGGCAACTGACAATTTCAGTCAACACAGAAACCCATACATAACTACATATTTCAGCCCCCCCCCACACTACTGCACATTTCAGTCCCTCCACAAGCCACTGTAGTTCAATTCATTCAACCTTCCTCCACTGTGTGGATATAGAGACCACCTACACCCCAGTCAGTATACCTGAGCCCCGCTGCTACCTGGGCAGGTACATGTTGTGTACGAGTACCTGTACATGTTGTCCACCTCTTCCCTGTGTACCCAGTGACCTACAGAGACCTGTTTACAACAGCCATGAGGATGTGACACTATAATGGTCAGCTTGTCCACATCTCTACGACTTTGGTACCTGTCACTTATATTTTCACGTAGTTCATTATAGGTCAATACCATTTCCTCGAGTTTAACCGCCACTTGTAAATCATGAGTTGCACAACACAACCAACACCAGTCCCTTTTAATAGCCGTCACAGCAACTATCCACCCATCAATGTTAACGACTGGACTTTGATCATCATCATACCATAATCTACATCTGGACTGTCTCGTCTCACTGTCAGCAAACACCATTTTATATCCACTATTCGCCAATCTTTTCGCTAAATTTTGCTAAGTTGCAAAAGTAATTATTTGCAACAAAATGTTATTTGTTCATACTGTTGAAAGATTGGCCAAATCAGTTGTCAATCAAAATAAACAATACACGTTTTAAAAAATATTACAATTAAAAATAAATTAATGGTTGAACACAATGTAAAACATATTTGGCGACATTATGTAAATAAACAGATGTTAGAAAATCGTGCTCCTCTCTCACATCATGTACAGCCCACGCAGGCTTAAGGTAATGCGTTAGAGCAACAATAAATAAATAACTAACTAACAATAAAACAATAACTAACAATAATCATTAATAACTAACTATAGCCAACAGAATCCAATAACAATAGAAGAAAGATTGTGGAGGAGTTTGTTTACCATGGCAACAAGATCAGCCAATCAGGTGTCACAGATGAGAGGTAGGACGTGCATGAATTAAGATACCAGTTACTTCTTCACTGTTCTGTGGCTTGTATGGAAAACTACTGCCAACTCTACAACATTAAAGATTAGGCTACTGTAATTACACGTGAAGGCGATCTTAAAGTTTGGAGCATAAAACTGTAGTCTCCAAGAGGAGCACAAATAGGACACGGATCTTTACAAACAGCAGTCTTTGAAGATACTGGGATTAAGAAGGCAGGACACAGAGTTCTTTACACAAACATTAGGAGAAGTAAAAAAATGTGTCTTGGGCAGCGAAGACGAGACAATGAAAGTGGCGCTGGATTGGGCGAAGACACCAACATAACATTTATAAAGTCTGGGGCTTGAGTGGAACCCCCACGGGTGGCGTAGGGAAAGGTGCTCTAGACAGGCCTGGAGAAAGAATTTTCTGGAATAATTTAAAACCGTAGGGATGTCTAGTGAGACGACACCACGGCCAAGGATCGTGTAACTGGGAAGAGAATGGATCAGGACCTACACCACACAAAGAGTAAAGAGAAAAATGTCAAGACATGCTAGCTCTAACTATACACCAAAGCGTTCAATTATATGATAGTTTTAGTCTAAATATAAATAACAGCGTGATTGTGCATTAAACTTATTTCTATAAAAAGTATATAAACATTAATGCAAGTTGTAATTGTACTTGACCGCTTTATATTTTGACCACATATGGTCAGCAAGGGACGTGTTGACATTTGGGTAAGTAAAGTATCGTCACATTGTTTCACCTTCATTTTTGAAGTATCGATATCAAATTCTAAATATAATCGAGTCTGGAAATTAGAGATGTGTCCATTGTGACGATTAAAAGCGAAACGTTGAGTGGGTTTTTCTTTAAAGGCCAAACACTCAAACACGAAAAAAAAAAAACCCGCCCCTTGTGTTTTTTTTTTTACAAACGTAATAATAATTTTATCGCGTGCCATTTTTATATTTTTTTTTCAAAAGTTTAATATGATTACATAGATTTCGCAAGCAGGCAGAGTTATGCAGTAACGAGATGTAACTCCCATATTTCACCAACTTCATTAATAGATCAATACGATTTTCTATGAAAGCTATAGAAACACCATTTTTAAATTCCATGGCTTCAGCTTTGTTTTTGCCGATAAGAAATTCTTCACCCTCCACAACAGCATCCAAGAAACCAAAATGTTGTGCGATTTCTAAAGCCTGAATCCCGTTTTGACAAGACAGGAAAGCGCCACGTTGATGCAGTTCTAGTACATCAGTTGTGTGCCCCTTGTCGACAGCAAGCGACAAAGCTGTATATCGGCCATTAATGATCTGCTGACATTCACATCAGCGCCAGCTTTAACCAGAGCTCTAAAAACTTGGAGATTTGCTCGTTCTATAGCCAAAATTAGGGCTGTGTCTCCACTGTTGGTCATTCTATTAATGAGGTATTTATTCTATAGCCAACATTAGGGCTGTGTCTCCACTGTTGGTCATTCTATTAATGAGGTATTTATTCATCTCTGCACCAGTCTGAGCAGCTTTGTAAATCTCATTCACCGCCCTTTGACCTCCGTCGTTAAAACACATTTTGGTGCAGTAAGATCAAAATAAAACTCTAAATTTATTCCACGATTTTCATATAGATCTAGTACTCACTCTTAAAGTTCCTCAAAACAAACTTTAAAACTACCGAGTTCTCGATAGTAAAAATCCAATGCAACATCTTGTTAAACAAAAGTATAATGCATGTCTTATATTTATTTGTATTTCAACGATAAGTTCATACTTTTTCCTCTCATTACATTTATAACTTATAAAGCTATAATTTTTTAAAAAATGCTAGGGTAAGTTGATATTAAGACAAATCTTTCCTCCATGAAAACATCAGGTTTATTAAAGGAGTCGCTTATAACAAGAAGTTTTTGCGGTATAAGTTGACAAAGCATTTGATGGCGCGATTATAGATCTTTAGATCCAAATTGTTTGACTAAGTCTCATTGACAATTTTTGTTCTTGTGTATAGGCCTACTGGATTAAAAAAAATAACACGAGTCTCTAAAAAGGGAAATTTATTGTATTCCCACCTACATTGCAAAATAAAAAAAATAAAAAAATCCTTGACAATGGAAAATCAAAATGACAAATTTTCGAATCAACTGAACATATTTCTTTAAAAAATTTGCAGGGGGGGGGGGGGCGGAAAAGGAAGTTAGTTTTTTTTATTGAAAGATAATAGGAAACTTAAACTACATTTAAATAAAACAAATATTACAAACCTTTATAATAATAAGCTTTTAACTAATGCACTGAAAAAAAAATGTCTTTTTAGTAAATGCTTTTAATTAAAGAAAAATAAAGTTATATTTTCTTATTTTCAATGCATTTGAAAGCTTGTTATTATAAAAGAATACATTTTAATATCAACGTGACCTCAAGAACACATTCTTGAATATCTTTTCAGATTAACGCAAACAATCGAGATTTTTAAAAATCATTTCTGTCATCCCGGGTTTGAGTTTGTTCCGGCGATTTGTAAAGCAAAAGAAATAAAAGCTGTGAATAAAATCGTATTAAATACATTACAAATTAATAAAACAGAAAAAAAACATTACTGTGCAGACAAAATACGTTAGTCGAAGAGTTTTATTTTCATTGTTAATAAGATAATTAACTTTCCACGTTAAGCAATACTTACGCCAGTTTGCATATATTCAAAGTAATAACCCCTCCCCCCTAGAATTATTGGTTTTTTCAAATCACTATTACACGCATGAGGTTACGTATCTGTCTGGATTTTGTTCAGCCTTCAGTCAATAGCTGTGGTAGGGGTTTTGCCTACTATTGCCATTCGTGGTATGGTGTTTGTCTACTATTGCCGTCCGTGGTATGGTGTTTGCCTACTATTGCCGTCCGTGGTATGGTGGTTACCTACTATTGCCATTCGTGGTATGGTGTTTGCCTACTATTGCCGTCCGTGGTATGGTGTTTGCCTACTATTGCCGTCCGTGGTATGGTGGTTACCTACTAGTGCAAAAATCAAACAGTCACATTTTTTATAACCATATTTATTTTAATAACATCGTACAGGATTTAAAAAATATTTAATGGGTCCATGAGAAGCTTAAAATATTTTCCGCAAAAACTGAATTATGATGTCATCAAATTAAGCGTAAACATAAGTGAATAGCGAAAAAAAGCGCCGGATAAATGGACTGATGAACAAGAAAAGTATTGAGATAACTAAATACGCAGATAAAGCTAGGTGTATTTGTGTCCTGGCTAATGATTATTCAGAGCGCATTTTTCATTTAACAGCAGTGCGCAAACTATTCGTAAAGAAAAATTCACTGATGATGTCATCAAAATAAGGGTAAAAACAAGAATAGCCATGACAGTACGCATTAATTTTATGTTGTAAACAAACTTCCGTCAGATAGTTATTGTTTTGAATAAAGGTGTACTCAGTATGGCCAATCTGTGTATAGTGTTTTGGTCCGTTGAATACAACTGAGTGAGTATTTCATTCACGTAACAATCTGATGGCATCAGACGTATTTCAACATCAATTTGAATTTTAAATATTTTTTTTTACATTTGAGTTGAGATTACACACACATAGAGTCTAGAATAGTGCTTAAAATCTATTCTAGATCTCAATCTCGAGGTTCTACTATTGCTAGAGTCTAGCTTATAGAATCTAGATGTAAATGTGTGAAACACTCTAGGGTTTCTGCTAGAATAAAATTAAATGCGTGCAGTACTATACAGCCTACATATTTTATGGCGCTGATTGGCAAAACTATAAGTTTACATATTAGTACTTAATATGCGAAACTACATTTTCTTCGGGTTGTTGAATGTAGTGTATACTTGTAAGTGTGTAGAGGCCAGTACATTTATACGGAGGTGTGATTTAAATTAACACAAGTCCTGTAGGACAAAATTATCGTCGTAGACTACCAGAATCGAGAAGATATTACTTTGAATAACAAGGCAGACTTTACAACTTTGACACATCTATTTCACAGGGTGCCTCCTCTAGAGAACCAGCGGAAGGAAAATCAAAACCAGATTTCAGTCGTAAAGATCGTCAGTCAACTTTAAAAAAAATGTCAGTAGGAAAACGAAAACGAGAATGTGAACGATTGTTGCAAAAAGGCGATGTTAATGCGTGTTCAGAAGGAGACTTTCCACGTTTGTCAAAGGCTGTAGAACTTGACGATGTGGAACTTGTCAAAAACATCCTACATCGTGGAGCTGACGTTGTCAAAACTGACAAGAATGGGAGGACGTGTCTTCATGTTGCCGTCTCCAAGATGAAAGAGTTTAATAGCTTTAATGTTCCAGATAAAATTTTACAACCTCGACTAACACAGAATAGAATTAACAAATCGTTAGAAATATTAAAGATACTACTGGCTCACGAATTTGATGTGAACATACGTGACAACTACAGGAAAACAGCTTTACATTACAGTGTGGAATATGAACAGTTAGAATTTACACACATGCTGCTTGAGGCAGGGGCTGATGTAAATTTACTTGATGACAACCATGACACGCCTTTAGTTATTGCTTGCCGCTTGTATCTTAACCTGCAGAAAATAAACGAACTGGGTGATTTTGGCGGAAGTTCATTGGATATTTCCCACTATAAAGGTCTAATGACATCGACAAAGAAAATGCGTTCAAGGCTCAATTACTTGGCCAAAATGGTAGAATCTCTTATCACTCCAGATGCGCGTGTAAACATTGCTGACAAAGATGGCTACACGGCCTTACATCTGGCTGCTGAGACGGACAACGTTCAAATAGTTCAACGTTTACTTGGTGCAGGTGGCGATGTCAGGGTAGCGGCCAACACTGGGGAAACTGTGCTACACTGTGCAGCAAGAAGTAGTTGCAGTGAGATTATGGATATACTTTTAAGTGAACCACAATCAGCAGATGCCATTAACGCCAGAATGACAGAGCTATTTGAAAGATCTAACAAACGTCTGAAGAGATTTCACGGTCACGAGCAGGTGTACAACAGTCGAGTACACCAAGTTGATTATTTAGATCACAATAACAAACGTTCACAAGTTTGTCTAAATACTTTGTCTGGTAAAACCGCTTTAATTGTTGCGTTAGAGAACAGCAACGAGCAGACAGCTTTGAAATTGTTGTCTCGTCACCCTGACCTCAAAGTCCACACAGATGAAGGCTACACAGCGTTGCACTTCGCTGCATTTGAATCATGCACAGACGTAGTGCGGCATATGCTACAAGCAGGATGTAATGTAAACGTACAGACGGAAGAGGGACACACGCCTTTAATGTTAGCTGGAAATAAGGAGATTGCTCTCCTGTTGTGTGACGCAGGTGCTGACGTGAATTTGGTGGATAAAAACGGCGACAAAGCTCTACACCTGGCGATATACAGAAGCGAAGCAGACGTTGCTCAAGTTTTGATAAATAAAGGCACTGTCATTGATGGAAACTTTCCTGAACCTCTGCCACCTCTGGTATTGGCTGCAGCTCTGAATGCGATCACCATTGTCAAAATGTTACTTAAAGCTGGAGCTAACGTTAACGTCTTGTCTTCTTCTGGGATATCTCCATTGATGGCAGCAGCTGCTTGTGATTCTAGTGGGTACAATAACGCCGAAATATTTCAAATCCTCAATGAACACGGAGCTGACTTTAACATGACAGGCAAGAAAGGCAGAACAGCTCTCATGTATTTAGTAAAGCGCGGCAATCCGCAACTTCATTTAGGTACATTTTTGTTCTATGGAGCTGACCTGAACATTGAAGACGATGACAATAGATCAGCACTAACTTACCACTTATTAGAAGATGAGAGTAAATTCCAGATTAGTTTAATAAAACTCCTATTAAAATCTGGACAGAATCCACTAGTTGATGTCAAGTATCGCTATCTGCTACAAAAGCATAAATTACTGTTACACGAAGCACAGTTTTTTTATTTTGTTTTTTTTTTGTCTTATCCTATGGGGTCTAGTTTTATATTTCCTGAAGATTCGTGTTATCTTCTGCAATTGCATGTTTGCAATGGGGTAGTATTAAAGCATTCATATAATCTACAACCTACCAGTGAAATAAATACATTCACAGCTTTGATGCTATCTATACACTTTGGCAACTTGGAGTTGATAAAATATCTTTTAGCTACTTGCTACATGACTGTACAAGATCTCAGACAACTACGTCAGGTTGACCAATCAACAACTGGGGCATATAACACACGTCTTGAGCCTGAGCTACTAAATGTCATAACCGCAGCTGTTTCCGAACCCTGGCCCCTAGTCAAACTTGCTTTTATAACGGTGTCGACAATGTTGGGAGAAAGCCCAGAACGAGAAGAGCGTCTCTCACAGACCAACTTACCCCCACAAATGAAACAACTTTTGATGTTCCAATCTCCAGTTTCATTTCTTCCTGTCGACGATTGGTGCAAGATTTCCTTGTGTTATGATCCTGTTGATTATGAAACATTGCCGCGACCTCGACCTTTGATGTATCACTGGCCTATGGGCATTAATCTTGTTAGCTAAAATGGTTCTATTTTCAACGCTTTAATAATTATACCATATTATATTACATCATCTGCCATCTTCAACCAAGCTATGCATCTATACAGCATCTCACATAATACTGCAGCAAAAATAAGACAAGTGGATCTAGTCATTGAGATTTAGTTGGTTTTGTTTTTGTCTAGGGAGGATGTAAATAATATATAAATACATCGAGGGAGGGAGGGGGGAAAGACTAGGGCTGGGTCACCATAATAGTTATAGAAATATAAATTACAAAAGTTAAGAACAAAACAACTTATATAAAATGCAACATTCTACAAATAAGCAAAATATATAACTTTTTATAAGCCTTCATGTTTTTTTTAATTATTCATTTGTAAATTTATCTATGCTAGTCACTAGATCCACTTATGCAATACAAAACTGCAACACAAAAACACTGACTTCAAATACACAACATCTTTGTACTTTTAACCATACATTTTATTTACAATCACCAGACATAATTATGTTTGACATCTAAGTTGTTGAAGGCAGAAAGTTGAGCTAGAATGTTTATATAAGCTTTTATTAATTAAAATGATAACAAATCTAAAACGGTGTCATTGGTATACTATAACATGGTTACATATAAAATGATTATGACTCTAGATGTAATTGTGTTCAATGTTTAGCCTGTTGCTGTGTTACTGTTGTCTTGTTATAAACTTATTAATGTTTGTCTAATGTGAAGTTATTAGGAATCTATTGTGATTTTGCAATATGATAATATACAAAGGTTAACACTTAATTTTATATCACCAGTTTTTAATAGACAGATGCCCAATTTCAACCTCCCCACTAAACAAAGCATAACTCCACATTTCAACTCCCCCCCCCCCCACACAAACATAACTGCAAATTTTAGTCTCCACACACAACTGCACATTCTAGTCTCCACACACACAACTGCACATTTCATTCTACACCCACATATACATCTGCACATTTTAGTCTACACACACAAATCCACATTTTAGTCCCCCACAATCAACTGTAATTCAATTCATTAAAACTTACTCCACTGTGTGGATGAAGAGACCACCTACACCCCAGTCTGTATACCTGAGCCCCGCTGCTACCTGGACAGGTACACGTTGTGTACGAGTACCTGTACACATTGCCCACCTCCTGCCTGCATACCTAGTGACCTACAGAGACACTATAATGGTCAGCTTGTCCACATCTCTACGACTTTGGTACCTGTCACTTACATTTTCACGTAGTTCATTATAGGTCAATACCATTTCCTCGAGTTTAACCGCCACTTGTAAATCATGAGTTGCACAACACAACCAACACCAGTCCCCTTTAATAGCCGTCACAGCAACTATCCACCCATCAATGTTAACGACTGGACTTTGATCATCATCATACCATAATCTACATCTGGACTGTCTCGCCTCACTGTCATCAAACACCATTTTATATCCGCTTTTCGCTTATCTTTTCGCTGATCTATCACATATTAATCGGTATATAAGAACATTGAATTCCTTAAATAAAGTTGCAAAAGTAATTATTTGCAACAAAATGTTATTTGTTCATACTGTTGAAAGATTGGCCAAATCAGTTGACAATCAAAATAAACAATACACGTTTAAAAAAATTAAAATTAAAAATAAATTAATGGTTGAACACTATGTAAAACATATTTGGCAACATTATGTAAATAAACACATGTTAGAAAATCGTTCTCCCCTCTCACATCATGTACAGCACACGCAGGCTGAAGGTAATGCGTTAGAGCAACAATAAATAAATAAATAATTAAAGTAAGAGCGGCAAAAAAAAAAAAAAACATTAACCAGGAATGTCCAATAATAACTAACAATAATCAATAATAACCATCTATAGCCAACATGAGCAATAACAATAGAAGGAAGATTGTGGAGGAGTTTGTTTACCATGGCAACAAGATCAGCCAATCTGGTGTCACAGATGAGAGGTAGGACGTGCATGAATTAAGATACCAGTTACTTCTTCACTGTTCTGTGGCTTGTATGGAAAACTACTGTCAACTCTACAACATTAAAGATTAGGCTACTGTAATTACACGTGAAGGCGATCTTAATGTTTGGAGCATAAAACTGTAGTCTCCAAGATGAGCACAAATAGGACACGGATCTTTGCAAACAGCAGTCTTTGAAGATACTGGGATTAAGAAGGTAGGACACAGAGTTCTTTACACAAACATGAGAAGTAAAAAAATGTGTCTTGGGCAGCGAAGACAAGACAGTGAAAGTGGCGCTGGATTGGACGAAGACACCATCATAACATTTATAAAGTCTGGGGCTTTGAGTGGAACCCCCACGGGTGGCGTAGGGAAAGACACTCAAGACTTGCCTGGAGAAAGAATTTTCTGGAATAATTTAAAACCGTAGGGTTGTCTAGTGAGACGACACCACAGCCAAGGATCGGGTATCTGGGAAGAGAATGGATCAGGACCTACACCACACAAAGAGTAAAGAGAAAAATGTCAAGACATGCTAGCTCTATACACCGATAGTCTAAATATAAATAACAGCGTGATTGTGCATTAAACTTATTTCTATAAAAAGTATATAAACATTAATGCAAGTTGTAATTGTACTTGACCGCTTTATATTTTGATCACAGTCAGAAAGGGTCGTGTTGGCATTTTCCAGTGTCCAGCTTTGGGTAAGTGAAGTAATGTCACATTATTTCACCTTTGGAGTATCGATATCAAAGTCCAAACTGGAATTTGGTGATGAGCCCATTGTAACGATTAAAAGCGAGACGTTGAGTGGGTTTGTCTTCAAAGTCCAAACACTTAAACACTCAAACACTAAAACACTCAAACACTCAAACACTAAAACACTAAAACACTAAAACACTCAAACACTCAAACACTCAAACACTCAAACACTCAAACACTCAAACACGGAAAAAACAACTCGCCCTTTGTGATTTTTTTTTACAAATGTATTTTACATTTTGTTTCTTGCCATTTAAAAAAAAAGATTTCTTCAAAAGTTTAATATGATTGAATCGATTTTTCAAGCAGGCAGACAAAGCTTAGTGTATTTGTTTCCTGGCTTATGATTATTCACAGAGCGTTTTTTATTTAATAGCAGTGCGCAAATTGTTGGTGCGGATAAAAAAATTCACTGATGATGTCATCAAAATAAGCGTAAAAAACAAGAATAGCAATGACAGTACGCATTAATTTCATGTTGTAAACAAACTTCCGTCAGATTTTATTGTTTTGAATAAAGGTGTACTCAGTATGGCCAATCTGTGTATAATGTTTTGGTCCTTTGAATACAACTGAGTGAGTATTTCATTCACGTAACAATCTGATGGCATCGGAGTAATTCAACATCAAATTGTATTTTAAGTATTTAATTTTTTTATCTACATCTCCATCTCGAGCTTCTACTATTGCTAGAGTCTAGATTCTAGATTCTAGAGTCTAGATTCTAGAGTCTAGAGTCTAGAGTCTAGAGTCTAGAGTCTAGAGTCTAGATTCTAGAGTCTAGAGTCTAGATTCTAGATTCTAGAGTCTAGAGTCTAGAGTCTAGATTCTAGATTCTAGAGTCTAGAGTCTAGATTCTAGATTCTAGAGTCTAGAGTCTAATCTAGAGACTAGATTCTAGATGTAAATGTGTGAAATACTCTAAGGTTTCTACTAGAAAAAATTAAATGTGTGCAGTACTATATAGCCTACATATTTTATGGCGCTAATTGGTAAAACTATAAATTTACATTTTAGTACACGATATGTGAAACTATATGTTCTTCGGGTAGTTGAATGTAGGGTTTACTTGTAAGTGTGTAGGGACCAGTATTTGTATATGCAGGTGTGATTTAAATTAATACAAGTCCATTAGGACAAAAGTGTTATCGTCGGAGACCAGCATAAATGTAACCCATCCCACCACAAACCAAACCCCCTTCTCCCTCAACATGGATCAACCCCCTCCCCATATCATCGATACAACAAACCCAGCCAATTCCCCATGGTGACTGACCCCCACCCCTCACACCATGTACCTCCTCCTATTCCCACCCCTCACACCATGTTCCTCCCCATATTCCCACCACAAGCTAACAGCCGTATTCAACCCTCACCCTGTTGACCCACCCCTCACATCATGTAACACCCTCCTATTTCAACCACGGACCCCCCCCCCCCAACGTCTATTTCACAGGGTGTCTCCTCTAGAGAACAAGCGGAAGGAAAATCAAAACCAGATTTTGACCAGTTGTAAAGATCGTCAGTGAACTTTAAAAAATGTCAGTAGGAAAACGAAAACGAGAATGTGAAAGATTGTTGCAAAAAGGCGATGTTAATGCGTGTTCAAGAGACGTCCCACGTTTGTCAAAGGCTGTAGAACTTGACGATGTGGAACTTGTCAAAAACATCCTACATCGTGGAGCTGACGTAAACAAAACTGACAAGAATGGGAGGACGTGTCTTCATGTTGCCGTCTCCAAGATGAAAGAGTTTAATAGCTTCGGAATTCCTGATAAAATTTTACAGCCTCGGCTAACACAGAATAGAATTAACAAATCGTTAGAAATATTAAAGATACTACTGGCTCACGAACTTGATGTGAACATATGCGACAACTACAGGAAAACAGCTTTACATTACAGTGTGGAATATGAACAGTTAGAATTTACTAACATGCTGCTTGAGGCAGGGGCTGATGTAAATTTACTTGATGATGACCACGAAACGCCTTTAATTATTGCTTGCCGCTTGTATCTTAACCTGCAGCAAAAAGACGAACTGGGGGATTTTAGCGGAAGTTCATTGGATATTTCCCACTATAAAGGTCTAATGACATCGACAAAGAAAATGCGCTCAAGGCTCAATTACTTGGCCAAAATGGTAGACACTCTCATCACCCCAGCTGCGCGTGTAAACATGGCTGACGAAGATGGCTACACGGCCTTACATCTGGCTGCTCAGACGAACAATGTACAAATAATTGAACGTTTGCTTGGGGCAGGTGGCGATGTCAGGGTAGCGGCCAACACTGGGGAAACTGTGCTGCACTGTGCAGCAAGAAGTAGTTGCAGTGAGATTATGGATATTCTTTTAAGTGAACCACAATCAGCAGATGCCATTAACGCCAGAATGACAGAGCTGTTTGAAAGATCTAACAAACGTCTGAAGAGATTTCACGGTCACGAGCAGGTGTACAACTGTCGAGTACACGAGGTTGATTATTTAGATCACAATAACAAACGTTCACAAGTTTGTCTAAATACTTTGTCTGGTAAAACCGCTTTAATGGTTGTCACGTGACTCTGACCTCAATGTCCACACAGATGAAGGCTACACAGCGTTGCACTTCGCTGCATTTGAATCATGCACAGACGTAGTGCGGCATATGCTACAAGCAGGATGTAATGTAAACGTACAGACGGAAGAAGGACACACGCCTTTAATGTTAGCTGGAAATAAAGAGATTGCTCTCCTGTTGTGTGACGCAGGTGCTGACGTGAATTTGGTGGATAAAACCGGCGATAAAGCTTTACACCTGGCGATATACAGATGCGAAACAGGCGTTGCTCAAGTTTTGATAAATAAAGGCGCTGTAATCGATGGAACCTTACCTGAACCTCTACCACCTCTGGTATTGGCTGCAACACTGAATGAGATCACCATTGTCAAGATGTTACTTAAAGCTGGAGCTAACGTTAACGTCTTGTCTTCATATGGGATATCTCCATTGATGGCAGCAGCTGCTTGTGATTTTAGTGGGTACAATAACTCCGAAATATTTCAAATCCTCCATGAACACGGAGCTGACTTTAACAAGACAGGCAAGAAAGGCAGAACAGCTCTCATGTATTTAGTAAAGCGCGGCAATCCGCAACTTCATTTAAGTAAATTTTTGTTCTATGGAGCTGACCTTAACATCGAAGACGATGACAATAGATCAGCACTAACTTACCACTTATTAAAAGATGAGAGTAAATTCCAGATTAGTTTAATAAAACTCCTATTAAAATCTGGACAGAATCCACTAGTTGATGTCAAGTATCGCTATCTGCTACAAAAGCATAAATTACTGTTACACGAAGCACAATTTTTTTTGTATTTTGGTTTTTTTTTATCTTATCCTATGGGGTCTAGTTTTATATTTCCTGAAGATTCGTGTTATCTTCTGCAATTGCATGTTTGCAATGGGGTAGTATTAAAGCATTCATTTAATCTACAACCTACAAGTGAAATAAATACATTCACAGCTTTGATGCTATCTATACACTTTGGCAACTTGGAGTCGACAAAATATCTTTTAGCTACTTGCTACATGACTGTACAAGATCTCAGACAACTACGTCAGGTTAACCAATCAACAACTGGGGCATCTAACACACGTCTTGAGCCTGAGCTACTAAATGTCATAACCGCAGCGGTTTCCGAACCCTGGCCCCTTGTCAAACTTGCTTTTATAACGGTGTCGACAATGTTGGGAGAAAGCCCAGAGCGAGATGAGCGTCTCTCACAGTCCAACTTACCCCCACAAATGAAACAACTTTTGATGTTCCAATCTCCAGTTTCATTTCTTCCTGTCGACGATTGGTGCAAGATTTCCTTGTGTTATGATCCTGTTGTTTATGAAACATTGCCGCGACCTCGACCTTTGATGTATCACTGGCCTATGGGCATTAATCTTGTTAGCTAAAATAGTGCTATTTCAACGCTTTAACATCATCTGCCATCTTCAACCAAGCTATTCATCTATACACCATCTCATACAATACTGTAACAATAATAGGACATGTAGGCGGATCTAGTCTTTGGGATTTAGTTGGTTTTGTTTTTGTCTAGAGAGGTTATAAATAATATATAAATACATGAGGGGGGGGGGGCAGTGGTGTTGGGTCATGATAATAGTTATACAAATATAAATACAAATGTTAAGAACAAAACAACTTTTAATAAAATGCAAAAAGTCTACAAGTAAGCAAAATATTTAACCTTTAATTCTTCATTTGTAAATATTTCTTTGCCAGTCCCTAGATCCGCCTATGTAATAGAAATTAGAAAACAGCAACACACAAAAAATATTTTTAAAAATCTGCCTTCAGACTCAAAATCTTTGTACTTTTAGCCATACATTTTATTTACAATCACCAGACATAATTATGTTTGACATCTAAGTTGTTGAAGGAAGAAATTTGAGCTAGAATTTTTATATAAGCTTTTATTAATTAAAATGATAACAAATTCAAAACGGTGTCATTGGTATACTATAACATGGTTACATATAAAATGATTACGACTCTAGATGTAATTTTGTTCAATGTTTAGCCTTTTGCTGTGTTACTGTTGTCTTGTTATAAACTTATTAATGTTTGTCTAATGTGAAGTTATTAGGAATCTATTGTGATTTTGTAATATGATAATATACAAAGGTTAACAGTTAATTTTATATCACCAGTTGTTAATAGACAAATGCCCAATTTCAACCTCCCCACAAAATAAAGCATAACTCCACATTTCAGCTCCCCCCCCACACAAACATAACTGCAAATTTTAGTCTCCACACACAACTGCACATTCTAGTCTCCACACACACAACTGCACATTTCATTCTACACCCACATATACATCTGCACATTTTAGTCTACACACACAAATCCACATTTTAGTCCCTCACAATCAACTGTAATTCAATCCATTAAACCTTCCTCCACTGTGTGGATGAAGAGACCACCTACACCCCAGTCTGTATACCTGAGCCCCGCTGCTACCTGGACAAGTGCACGTTGTGTACGAGTACCTGTACACATTGCCCACCTCCTGCCTGCGTACCCAGTGACCTACAGAGACCTGCTTACAACAGCCATGAGGATGTGACACTATAATGGTCAGCTTGTCCACATCTCTACGACTTTGGTACCTGTCACTTACATTTTCACGTAGTTCATTATAGGTCAATACCATTTCCTCGAGTTTAACTGCCACTTGTAAATCATGAGTTGCACAACATAACCAACACCAGTCCCCTTTAATAGCCGTCACAGCAACTATCCACCCGTCAATGTTAACGACTGGACTTTAATCATCATCATACCATAATCTACATCTGGACTGTCTCGCCTCACTGCCATCAAACACCATTTTATATCCATTTTTCGCTAATCTCTCACATATTAATCGGTATATACGAACATTTGAATTCCTTAAATAAAGTTGCAAAAGTAATTATTTGAAACAAAATGTTATTTGTTCATACTGTTGAAAGATTGACCAAATCAATTGTCAATCAAAATGAACAATACACGTTTTTTACAAAAAATTAAAATTAAAAATAAATTAATGGTTGAACACAATGTAAAACATATTTGGCAACATTATGTAAATAAACACATGTTAGAAAATCGTGCTCCTCTCTCACATCATGTTCAGCACACGCAGGCTGAAGGTAATGCGTTAGAGCAACAAAAAAATAAATAAATAATTAAAGTAACAACGGCAAAAAACATTAACCGGGCAATGTCCGACAATAACTAACAATAATCATTAATAAATAACTATAGCCAACAGGATCCAATAACAATAGAGGAAAGATTGTGGAGGAGTTTGTTTACCATGGCAACAAGATCAGCCAATCTGGTGTTACAGATGAGAGGTAGGATGTGCATGAATTAATATACC
Organism: Physella acuta; assembly: GCF_028476545.2. NCBI lineage: Eukaryota > Metazoa > Mollusca > Gastropoda > Physidae > Physella > Physella acuta. Next base: position 331,009 of record NW_026732005.1, read on the forward strand.
CGTTACTTCTTCACTGTTCTGTGGCTTGTATGGAAAACTACCGCCAACTCTACAACATTAAACATTAGACTACTGTAATTACACGTGAAGGCGATCTTAAAGTTTGGAGCATAAAACTGTAGTCTCCAAGATGAGCACAAATAGGACATGGATCTTTACAAACAGCAGTCTTTGAAGATCCTGGGATTAAGAAGGCAGGACAGAGTTCTTTACACAAACACGAGGAGAAGTAAAAAAAAAATGCGTCTTGGGCATCGAAGACGAGACAATGAAAGTGGCGCTGGATTGGGCGAAGACACCAACATGACGAGTCTAGGTCTTGAGTGGAACCCCCAGGGGTGTGTAGGGAAAGGTGCTCAAGACTTGCCTGGAGAAAGAATTTTCTGGAATAATTTAAAACCGTAGGGTTGTCTAGCGAGACGACACCACAGCCAAGGATCGGGTAACTGGGAAGAGAATGGATCAAGACCTACACCACACAAAGAGTAAAGAGAAAAATGTCAAGACATGCTAGCTCTATCTATACACCAAAGCGTTCAATTATATGACAGTTTTAGTCTAAATAACAGCGTGATTGTGCATTAAACTTATTTCTATAAAAAGTTTAAAACATTAATGCAAGTTGTAATTGTATTTGACCGCTTTATATTTTGACCATATATGGTCAGCAAGGGACGTATTGAAATTTCCAGTGTCCAGCTTTGGGTAAGTGAAGTATCGTCACATTGTTTCACCTTCAACTTTGAAGTATCGATATCGAATTCTAAATATAATCGAGTCTGGAAATTAGAGATGTGTCCACTGTGACGATTAAAAGCGAGACGTTGAGTGGGTTTGTCTTCAAAGGCCAAACACTCAAACACCGGAAAATACTCACCCTTTGTGTTGTTTTTTTTACAAACGTAACAATAATTTTATCGCTTGCCCTTTAAAACAAAAAGATTTCTTCAAAAGTTTAATATTATTACATAGATTTTTCAAGCAGGCAGACACATCTTGGTGTATTTGTTTCCTGGCTTATGATTATTCACAGCGCGTTTTTCATTTAATAGCAGTTGGCGTCGCTAGGTCTAATTGAAAGCTTATACTATTTTCCGCAGTTTCTTTGGCAATGGGTAAAAAAATGCACTGATGATGTCATCAAAATAAGCGTAAAAAAACAATAAATGCCATGACAGTACGCATTAATTTCATGTTGTTATCAAACTTCCGTCAGATATGTATTGTTTTGAAAAAGGTGTACTAAGTATAGACAATCTGTGTATAATTACGTTTTGGTCCGTTGAAAACAACTGAATAAGTATTTCATTCGTGTAACAATCTAATGGCATCGGATGTATTTCGCCATCGAATAAAAATTTAAATATTTTTATATTTGAGTTTAGATTACACATTTAGTCTTAATAGTGTTTATCTAGATCTAGATCTAGATCTGTTCTTAATTCTAGATCTCAATCTCGAGCTTCTTACTACTATTGCTAGAGTCTAGATTCTATGTGTAAATGTGTAAAACACTTTAAGGTTTCTACTAGAATCGAATTAAACGTGTGCAGTAGTAGAATCTATACAGCTTACATATTTTATGGCACTGATTGGTGAAACCATAAGTTTACATTTTAATTCAATGATTTACGAAAGTACATTATCTTGGGTTGTTGATTGTAGGGTTTAGTGTAGGGACCAGTGTTTGTTTATGCAGGTGTGATTTAAATTAATACAAGTCCTGTAGGACACAAGTGTTATCGTCGGAGACTAGCTCAATGTGATGTGGCTTCTAGATAGTAACAAGGGAATAAATGTAAATCCTCCCATCACAATCCGACCCCCCTTCTCTCTCAACACGGATACAATCCCCCATCTTATCGATGCAACAAACCCAGCCAACCATTCCCACTTTCCCTTTGTTGACCAACCACCACCCCTCACACCATAAATGTTACGAAACGTGTCATCAGTATGGTTGGTATAATTTGACGCCGTTGATGACTGCAGTGATGGTTGAGGTGTTAAGGCAACCGTTTAAGCCCTGATTGAGTAACACTAACACACTTTTAAGACTTTTAATACACTTGAGTAATGGAAGTAAACTCGTTCATTAATAGCGGCCGGCCCTAGGGGCCAGCCCTACCGCACTTTACAAAAACACAACACGACTACATGCTTCTAGTTCCCAGGCTAACACTCAACATACTTGATCTATCACATGCAACAAACTAATACACTATGAACAGTAACAACATAGGTAGGAAAGCTACATTCCAAACATCTGAGTACGATAATATAGCTTCCTCATGTAGGTGACACAGCTGTGTCTAAATAACAACGTAGACGTTACAACTTTGACATGTCTATTTCACAGGGTGTCTCCTCTAGAGAACCAGCTGAAGGAAAAACACCAGATTTTAACCAGTCGTAAAGAGCGTCAGTTTAAAAAAAAATGTCAGTAGGAAAACGAAAACGAGAATGTGAACAGCTGTTGCAAAAAGGCGATGTCAATGCTTTTTTAGAAGGAGACGTTCCCCTTTTATCAAAGGCTGTAGAACTTGACGATGTGGAGCTTGTCAAAAACATCCTACAGCGTGGAGCTGACGTAAACAAAACTGACAAGAATGGGAAGACGTGTCTTCATATCGCCGTCTCCAAGATGAAAGAGTTTAATAGATTTAATGTTCCAGATAAAATTTTACAGCCTCGGCTAACACATTATACAATTAACAAATCGCTAGAAATATTAGAGATACTACTGGCTCACGAACTTGATGTGAACATACGTGACAACTACAGGAAAACAGCTTTACATTACAGTGTGGAATATGAACAGTTAGAATTTACTAACATGCTGCTTGAGGTAGGGGCTGATGTAAATTTACTTGATGACAACCAAGAAACGCCTTTAATAATCGCATCTCGTTTATATCTCAACATCCATAATATGAAGTCTGGTGTCAGTAGAGAAGACATATCTGTCTATAGAGGTACAGTCACATCAAAAGTTAAGTTAGGGTCTAGGCTCAAATATTTGGCCAAAATAGTAGCATCTCTCATCACCCCAGCTGCCCGTGTAAACATTGCTGACAAAGATGGCTACACGGCCTTACATTTTGTTGACCAGACAGACAACGTTGATCTAGTTGAACGTTTGCTTGCTGCAGGTGGCGATGTCAGAGATACAGCGAACAATAAAGTAACAATCCTGCATCTTGCAGCGAAAAACGGCTCCTGTGATATTATGGATATTCTTTTAAATGATCCACACATTACAGATGTCATTAACGCAAGAATGACAACGTTACATGAAAAATCAACCAAACGTCTGAAGAGGCACCATGTCCAAGAACGTTTGGGTCACAGTCCGGAAGAGAAAATTTATTTTTTAGATCGCAATGACAGACGTTCACAAGTTTGTCTAAATACTTTGTCAGGTAAAACTGCCCTAATGGTTGCGTTAGAGAACAGCAACGAGCAGACAGCTTTAAAATTGTTGTCTCGTCACCCTGACCTTAATATCCACACCGATGAAGGCTACACAGCGTTGCACTTTGCTGCACATGGATCATGCACACACGTAGTGCGGCATTTGCTACACGCAGGCTATAATATAAACAAACAGACGGAAGAAGGATACACGTATTTAATGTTGGCTGGAAATAAAGAGATTGCTCTCATGTTGTGTGACGCAGGTGCTGACGTGAATTTGGTGGATAAAAACGGCGACAAAGCTCTACACATGGCGATATACAGAAGCGAAGCAGACGTTGCTCAAGTTTTGATAAATAAAGGCGCTGTTATTGATGGAAACTTTCCTGAACCTCTGCCACCTCTGGTATTGGCTGCAGCTCTGAATGAGATCGCCATTGTCAAAATGTTACTTAAAGCTGGAGCTAACGTTAACGTCTTGTCTTCTTATGGGATATCTCCATTGATGGCAGCAGCAGCTTGTATTTCCGGTGGGTACAATAACTCCGAAATATTTCAAATCCTCCATGAACACGGAGCTGACTTTAACATGACAGGCAAGAAAGGCAGAACAGCTCTCATGTATCTAGTCAAACACGGCGATATGCTGGCTTATTTAGAAACACTTGTATCGTTTGGAGCCGACCTTGACGTCAAAGACAGAGACAACAAAACAGCGCTAGTCTACTGTTTATCGCACACACAGCAGTTTAAGTATTCAGAAACGTTGCTAATTGCTGGAGCTAATCCTATCGTTGGACCAGAGTATCGCTACCTGGTGGGTAAGCTTGTATTGAGAGACCGACGTCCGGTCTGGAATAGATATAATATTCACCCTTATTACCTTCAAATGCTGGTATGTAACGGTGTTGTATTAAAAGGTTTAAATTGCGCAGAAAACAATGGAGAAACAGAGAAGATGACAGCTATGCTGTTATCTTTAAAGTATCCAAACATTGACGCGATAAAATATCTTCTAGCAACTTGCTACTTAACGGTACACGATCTCAGAGAACTACGCCAGTTTGACCAATCAGAAGGGTACCAATACGCTACAGATAAGATAAAAAATGTCATATTCGAGGCGATTACCGAACCCTGGCCCCTGGTCAAACTTGCTTTTATAACGGTGTCGACAATGTTGGGAGAAAGCCCAGAGAGAGAGGAGCGTCTCTCACAGATCAACTTACCACCTAAACTAAAACAACTTTTGATGTTCCAATCTCCAGTTTCATTTCTTCCTGTCAACGATTGGAGAAAGATTCCCTTGTGTTATGATCCTGTTGATTATGAAACCTTGCAACGACCTCGACCTTTGATGTATCACTGGCCTATGGGCATTAATCTTGTTAGCTAAAATGGTTCTATTTTCATCGCTTTATACCATATTATATTACATCATCTGCCATCTTCAACCAAGCTATGCATGTATACACCATCTCACATAATCATGCAGCAAAATTAAGACACGTGGATCTAGTCATTGAGATTTTGTTGGTTTTGTTTTTGTCTAGGGAGGATGTAGATAATATATAAATACATCGGGGGAGGGGGGGAGTAGGGCTGGGTCACCATTATAGTTACAAAAATAAATTACAAAAGTTAAGAACAAAACAACTTATATAAAATGCAAAAATTCTACAAATAAGCAAAATATATAACTTTTTATAAGGCATTCATGTTTTTTTTTATTCATTTGTAAATTTGTCTATTCTAATCACTAGATCCACTTATGCAATACAACACTGCAACACAAAAACACTGACTTCAAATACACAACATCTTTGTACTTTTAACCATACATTTTATTTACAATCACCAGACATAATTATGTTTGACATCTAACTTGTTGAAGGCAGAAAGTTGAGCTAGAATCTATAATATAAGCGGGCTGTGTCTGTCCTTCCTTCCTTCCTTCCTTCCTTCCGTCATCGCAATAGATTTTGGGACTATAAAAGTAAACTTCGCACCATGCTGTGCTTTTCAGTGCACCGCAGTGTCTTATTATAAGTAATTGAGTAGGGTTTGTTTATATAACGGCATACAGCTATTTTATAATTTCCACTGTTTGTACAATTTTGCATAACGTAAAGAGAATATTAAATACACGCACATTGCTAAAACATATTAAAAGGATCAATGTCAAATATCGTTTTCGTTATATTCCCAGAAAAAGTGGATACATATTAATAACATAATAACAGTACGGTAGAAAAATCAAATTAATTTAACTTTTCTAATTTTGACAAAGGAGGTAATTTAAAAATACATTAAACTCACGCTAATAAAAAAATGTGAATGCAAATATACGTTCGTCATAGAAGGAATTAGTGTTGCAATAATATAATTAGCAAAATGTGAATGCAGATTATTCGGATGTGTAAGAGGAAATTATTGTTAGAAAATTATAATTAGCATGGATTGATAAAAGGCAATCTTTTATTTATTTTATTCACTGAATGTACTGTTTACTAATTATAATTTTTAATCAACTATTCTCCATTACTATATTAAGTCATCACGTTCATTAGGTGCGCAATGGTTTTAGTCATGAAACTTTATTGTAAATTTTTAAAAGTACTGAAAAAAATGCATGAATTTATAAAGTGCAATATGGTCGGTAAAACACGGATATTCTAAATACTGCCTTTAATTTATTTGCGGAAAAGCTAGGGGTTTTATAACAGAGGCGTAGCAAGAGGGGGGGGGGGGAGGGTGGAAATCGAAAGTTTGAGGGAGGTGGGAGGGTGTAAATCGAAATTTTCCGCCGGCGATTGGAAAGGGCGCGATTTGGCGCTACAGGATAGACTGTGAGCAATATGCCTTTATGATTACATTTAAATTGAGTTTATGTTGAGTGTTGTGTTTGTTTTTTCGTTTTTGTTTTTTCTTTGCGTTCGTTTGTGCTGTATTTAGTTTTGTTCTGTTCCCAACTTGGTACATTTAAAAAAGATTTACCGTGTGTTGTGGTTGTGGTTGTGTTGTGGTTGTGGTTGTGGTTGTGGTTGTGGTTGTGTTGTGGTTGTGGTTGTGTTGTGGTTGTGTTGTGGTTGTGTTGTGGTTGTGGTTGTGTTGTGGTTGTGTTGTGGTTGTGTTGTGGTTGTAATGTGGTTGTGTTGTGGTTGTGTTTTGTTTGTGTTTGTGTTGTGTTTTTGTTTGTTTTGTTCTGTTCCAAAGTTGGTATATTTTAAAAAGATTTACCGTGGCGGAGCACGGGATGCAGCTAGTGTTTATATAAGCTTCTCTTATTTAAAAATGATAAGAATTCTAAAACGGTTTTCATTGGTATACTATAACATTGTTACATATAAAATGATTACGACTCTAGTTGCAATTGTGTTCAATGTTTAGCCTGTTGCTGTGTTACTGTTGTCTTGTTGGTCACTTATTGTAATGTTTGTCTGATGTGTAGATGTTAGGATTCTATTGGGATTTTGCAATCTGATAATATACAAAGGTTAACACTTAATTTCAATCATCAGTTTTTAACAGACAACTGACAATTTCAGTCAACACACAACTGCACATTTCAGCCACCCCCCCCCCCCCAAAAAAAAAACCTCACACATAACTGCACATTTCTATCTCCACACACATAACTGCTCATTTTAGTCTACAAACCCACAAATAACTGCACATTTCAGCCCCCCCCCCCCCCCAAAAAAAAAAACCTCACACATAACTGTACATTTCTATCTCCACACACATAACTGCTCATTTTAGTTTACAAACCTACACATAACTACACATTTCAGTCGCCACACACACACAACTTTACATTCCAGCCCCGCCCCCCCCCCACACTACTGCACATTTCAGTCCCCCCACAAGCCATTGTAGTTCAATCCATCAAACCTTCCTCCACTGTGTGGATGAAGAGACCACCTACACCCCAGTCTGTATACCTGAGCCCCGCTGCTAGCTGGACAGGTACATGTTGTGTACGAGTACCTGTACATGTTGTCCACCTCTTCCCTGTGTACCCAGTGACCTACAGAGACCTGTTTACAACAGCCATGAGGATGTGACACTATAATGGTCAGCTTGTCCACATCTCTACGACGTTGGTACCTGTCACTTACATTTTCACGTAGTTCATTATAGGTCAATACTATTTCCTCGAGTTTAACTCAAACTTGTAAATCATGAGTTGCACAACACAACCAATACCAGTCCCCTTTAATAGCCGTCACAGCAACTATTAACCCGTCAATGTTAACGACTGGACTTTTATCATCATCATACAATAATCTATATCTGGACTGTCTCGTCTCACTGTCATCAAACACCATTTTATATTCACTTTTCGCTGATCTCTCACATATTAATCGGTATATACGAACATTTGAATTCCTTAAATAAAGTTGCAAAAGTAATTATTTGCAACAAAATGTTTTTTGTTCATACTGTTGAAAGATTGGCCAAATCAGTTGTCAATCAAAATAAACAATACACGTTTAAAAAAAAATTACAATTAATAAACCGGGAGTGATCTCCTCTAAACTTTTCTCGAATATTCTTATATAAAATAACAGGGGATGGAAACTCGGGCTATAGACATGATTTTTAATCAATTTTAAATACTTAAAGTTTAAATAAACCGGGAGTGATCTCCCCTAAACTTTCTCGAATATTCTTGTATGTAACAAAAGGGGATGACAACTCGGGCTATCGACATGATTTTTAATCCATTTTAAATACTTAAAGTTTTTAAAATAGAATAAAATCTCGTAGAAAAAAAGAAATTCACACCAAGTGAACGTCAAATAAATGTGCATTATAGTGCGGAATATTATTAGAACTTTATAAATTCACATGGGTTTTTCGAGAAATCGAAAATATCGAAATTTACTACTTTCGGTAAACAGAAATTACTCAAAATTTAAAAGATAGCAGAGAATTAGATCTTTTACTTACTTGTGAAATTTCATTTAACTATCTGAAATAGTACTCAAGTTATAGGCTTTTGAAAAATTCAAAGTAGAAAAAGTACCACTTCCGGTTATTGGAAATCGCTCAAAAGTTGATACGGATCTACGATTTTGATAAAATACTTATATATGAAATTTCATTAACCTAGCTGTAACGGTACTCAAGCAATCGTGTTTACAAACGGACAGACACACACACACACACAGACAGACAGACATCAGCGGCAGTTTGGCAAAGTACGTAACTATGTTAAAGATCACGTAAACTTTAGTATAGGGAATTCGGACCGGTCAGTTCTAAAGCCGTTCCGGAATTTTCCCGAAGATACCCCCGCGGGTATATCTCCGACCTCAGGAGTTATGATTGGGATTGTACGTCCAGATTTTTTAACTTATTTTTCTTTACAAACACAGTACTATGTTTATATAAGGAAATATGGCCTCTGGTCAGTTCAAACATTGTTCCGGAATTTTCTCGAGGGTAGCACAATTTTATTCCTGACCCCCTTGGGGCCGATGTACATCTGCAAGAGTTTTCAAAGGGTTTCTACGTTGGAATTTTTTTTCGATATACAGCTCATATAAGGAGACTTTCGCTCGTGGTCACTTTTTAGCCGTCGCCGTGCGAGCAGCGGCTGACCGATAGTTTATCCATAAGGCCGATTCATTTACCCAAGTATATGCAAAACATGAGCCAGATATACAGAGCCAAAGTTCCAAAACACTGTTTTGAAAAGATTCATCGTTTTTTAGAAAATTAACAATGTTTATATAGGGAAAATTCGGACCGGTCAGTTCTAAAGGCCTTCCGGGATTTTCCGGAACATCTCATAGTTGTTGTTTTTTTGCCACCCCCTAGGGTCGGTCTAAGACCTCAGGAATTATGAAGAGGTTCCTACGTGGGAATTTTTTTTTTCGATATATAGCTCATATAGGGCGCCGGTCAGTTGCGCTGAGTTTTGACCCCCTCTTCGTGGACTTGTTGGCCAACCGGCACCGCCCCCCATGTTCTGTTGCCCCAAGGCAGGTTCCTGCCAAATTTGAAGCGCCTGCGGCGCCGGGAAGTGCCTCCGAGCACTTTGCTTTATATATAAATTATACACTACTATTTAAATAAGTGAACTCTACTTCACTTGCCCTATAGACGGTCAGGTTTGAAAGGTAACTTTTTTTTTACTACTTAAATAACCTTTAAAAAAAGCGTGGGTCTCTTCCTAAATATTAGTAAAGGTATCCAATAGATACTAAAGTGACTTACGCTTTTCGTTACAGTTATTTAAATAGTAGTGTATACAATATTTTGCATTATTTCGTATCTTTTAGTGAGAGCACAATTTAAGTTAAAAATAGCTCATTACTCATCGGAAGCCATCCAACGCTAGACTAATGTTTTGCAACACAAATGGGGAATTCCCTGTAGTCAGCACCCAAATAAAATTTTACAGAACAGTATGGAATCTTGTATTTGTATTTTAAATGTGAGTCTCGATTTGTAGATTGTAAACAAATAAACCGGTAGTGATCTCCCCTAAACTTTCTCAAATATTCTTATATAAAACAACAGGGGATGGTAACTGGGGATATAGTTATGATTTTTAATCCATTTTAAATACTTAAACTTTTAAAAATAGAATAGAATCTCATAAAAAAAACATTGCGCACCAAGCAAACGCCGAATAAAAACGCGTATAATAGTGCGCAATATTATTAGTACTTTAAAAATTTACATTAGTTTTTTGAGAAATCGGAAGTAGCGTAAATTACTACTTCCAGTCAACGGAAATGACTCAAAATTTAACAGAAGGTAGAGAATTAGATCTTTTACTTACATGTGAAATTTCATTTATCTATCTGAAATAGTACTCAAGTTATAGGCTTTTGAAAAATTCAAAGTAGGAAAAGTACCACTTCCGGTTATCGGAAATCGCTCAAAAGTTGATACGGATCTACGATTTTGATAAAATACTTATATATGAAATTTCATCAACCTAGCTGTAACGGTACTCAAGTTATCGTGTTTACACACGGACAGACAGACAGACAGACACACACACACACAGACATACGGACAAGATTGCAAAATTATGTTTTTCCGTATCAGTGAGGTGTAAAACGTCGAGATTTGTAAAAATCTCGATTTTTTTTTTTTGCACGATTACAATACTTTCTCTATACTACGTATATACGAGAAAGTAAAAAATAGAATAAAATCTCGTAGACAAATTAATTGCACACCAAGTGAACGCCAAATAAAAAAGCGCATAATAGTGCGCAATATTATTAGTACTTTTAAAATTTACATTAGTTTTTTGAGAAATCGGAAGTAGCGTAAATTACTACTTCCAGTCAACGGAAATTACTCAAAATTTAACAGAAGGTAGAGAATTAGATCTTTTACTTACATTTGAAATTTCATTTATCTATCTGAAATAGTACTCAAGTTATAGGCTTTTGAAAAATTCAAAGTAGGAAAAGTACCACTTCCGGTTATCGAAAATCGCTCAAAAGTTGATACGGATCTACGATTTTGATAAAATACTTATATATGAAATTTCATCAACCTAGTAGTAACGGTACTAAAGTTATCGATTTTACACACGGACACACACACAGACAGACACACAGACACACAGACATACGGACAAGATTGAAAATTATGTTTTTCCGTATCAGTGAGGTATAAAACGTCGAGATTTGTAAAAATCTAGATTTTTTTTTTTGCACGATTACAAGACTTTCTCTATACTTCGTATAATCGAGAAAGTAAAAATAAATTAATGGTTGAACACAATGCAAAATATATTTGGCAACATTATGTAAATAAACACATGTTAGAAAATCGTGCTCCTCTCTCACATCATGTTCAGCACACGCAGGCTTAATGTAATGCGTTAGAGCAACAAAAATAAATAAATAATTAAAGTAACAGCGGCAAAAAAAAAAAACATTAACCAGACAATGTCCAACAAGAACTAACAATAATCATTAATAACTAACTATAGCCAACAGGATCGAATAACAATAGAAGAAAGATTGTGGAGGAGTTTGTTTACCATGGCAACAAGATCAGCCAATCTGGTGTCACAGATGAGAGGAAGGACGTGCATGAATTAAGATACCAGTTACTTCTTCACTGTTCTGTGGCTTGTATGGAAAACTACTGCCAACTCTACAACATTAAAGATTAGGCTACTGTAATTACACGTGAAGGTGGTCTTATGTTTGGAGCATAAAACTGTAGTCTCCAAGATGAGCACAAATAGGACACGGATCTTTACAAACAGCAGTCTTTGAAGATCCTGGGATTAAGAAGGCAGGACACAGAGTTCTTTACACAAACATGAGGAGAAGTAAAAAATGTGTCTTTGGCAGCGAAGTCGAGACAATAAAAGTGGCGCTGGATTGGGCGAAGACACCAACATAACATTTATAAAGTCTGGGGCTTGAGTGGAGCCCCCACGGGTGGCGTAGGGAAAGGCGCTCAAGACAGGCCTGGAGAAAGAATTTTCTGGAATAATTTAAAACCGTAGGGTTGTCTAGCGAGACGACACCACAGCCAAGGATCGGGTAACTGGGAAGAGAATGGATCAAGACCTACACCACACAAGGAGCAAAGAGAAAAATGTCAAGACATACTAGCTCTATACACCAATGCGTTCATTTATATAATAGTTTTAGTCTAAATATAAATAACAGCGTGATTGTGCATTAAACTTATTTCTATAAAAAGTATATAAACATTAATGCAAGTTGTAATTGTACTTGACCGCTTTATATTTTGACCACATATGGTCAGCAAGGTTCGTGTTGACATTTAGGTAAGTGAAGTATCGTCACCTTCATTTTTGAAGTATCGATATCAAATTCTAAATATAATCGAGTCTGGAAATTAGAGATGTGTCGATTGTGACGATTAAAAGCGAAACGTTGAGTGGGTTTTTCTTTAAAGGCCAAACACTCAAACGTAACAATAATTTTATCGCGTGCCATTTTTAATTTTTTTTTTTTCAAAAGTTTAATATGATTACATAGATTTCGCAAGCAGGCAGAGTTATGCAGTAACGAGATGTAACTCCCATATTTCACCAACTTCTTCAATAGATCAATACGATTTTCTATGAAAGCTATAGAAACACCATTTTTAAATTCCATGGCTTCAGCTTTGTTTTTTCCGATAAGAAATTCTTCACCCTCCACAACAGCATCCAAGAAACCAAAATGTTGTGCCATTTCTAAAGCCTGAATCCCGTTTTGACAAGACAGGAAAGCGCCACGTTGAAGCAGTTCTAGTACAGCAGTTGTGTGCCCCTTGTCGACAGCAAGCGACAAAGCTGTATATCGGCCATCAAATGATCTGCTGACATTCAGATCAGCGCCAGCTTTAATCAGAGCTCTAAAAACTTGGAGACTTGCTCGTTCTATAGCCAACATTAGGGCTGTGTCTCAACTGCTGGTCATTCTATTAATGAGGTATTTATTCATCTCTGCACCAGTCTGAGCAGCTTTGTAAATCTCATTGACCGCCCTTTGACCTCCCTCGTTAAAACACATTTTGGTGCAGTAAGATCAAAATAAAACTCTAAATTTATTCCACGATTTTCATATAGATCTCGCTCTTAAAGTTCCTCAAAACAAACTTTAAAACTACCGCGTTCTCGATAATAAAAATCCAATGCAACATCTTGTTAAACAAAAGTATAATGCATGTCTTATATTTATTTGTATTTCAACGATAAGTTCATACTTTTTCCTCTCATTACATTTATAATTTATAAAGCTATAATTTTTAAAAAAATGCTAGGGTAAGTTGATATTAAGACAAATCTTTCCTCCATGAAAACATCAGGTTTATTAAAGGAGTCGCTTATAACAAGAAGTTTTTGCGGTATAAGTTGACAAAGCATTTGATGGCTCGATTATAGATCTTTAGATCCAAATTGTTTGACTAAGTCTCATTGACAATTTTTGTTCTTGTGTATAGGCCTACTGGATTAAAAAAAAGGGAAATTTATTGTATTCCCACCTACATTGCAAAATAAAAAAAATAAAAAAATCCTTGACAATGGAAAATCAAAATGACAAATTTTCGAATCAACTGAACATATTTCTTTAAAAAATTTGCAGGGGGGCGGGGGGGGGGCGGAAAAGGAAGTTAATTTTTTTTATTGAAAAATAATAGGAAACTTAAACTACATTTAAATAAAACAAATATTACAAACCTTTATAATAATAAGCTTTTAACTAATGCTCTGAAAAAAAATGTCTTTTTAGTAAATGCTTTTAATTAAAGAAAAATAAAGTTTTATTTTCTTATTTTCAATGCATTTGAAAGCTTGTTATTATAAAATAATACATTTTAATATCAACGTGACCTCAAGAACACATTCTTGAATATCTTTTCAGATTAACGCAAACAATCGAGATTTTTAAAAATCATTTCTATCATCCCGGGTTTGAGTTTGTTCTGGCGATTTGTAAAGCAAAAGAAATAAAAGCTGTTAATAAAAACGTATTAAATACATTAATAATTAATAAAACAAAAAAAAAACATTACTGTACAGACAAAACACGTTAGTCGAAGTGTTTTATTTTCATTGTTAATAAGATAATTAACTTTCCACGGTAAGCAATACTTACGCCAGTTTGCATATATTCAAAGTAATAACCCCTCCCCCCTAGAATTGTTGGTTTTTCAAATCACTATTACACGCATGAGGTTACGTATCTGTCTGGATTTTGTTCAGCCTTCAGTCAATAGGTGTGGTTGGGGGTTTGCCTACTATTGCCATACGTGGTATGGTGTTTGCCTACTATTGCTTTCCGTGGTATGGTGTTTGCCTACTATTGCCGTCCGTGGTATGGTGTTTGCCTACTATTGCCGTCCGTGGTATGGTGGTTACCTACTATTGCCATTCGTGGTATGGTGTTTGCCTACTATTGCCGTCCATGGTATGGTGTTTGCCTACTATTGCCGTCCGTGGTATGGTGGTTACCTACTAGTGCAAAAATCAAATAGTCACATTTTTTATAACCATATTTATTTTAATAACATCGTACATGATTTTAAAAATATTTATTGGGTCCATGAGAAGCTTAAACTATTTTCCGCAAAAACTGAATTATGATGCCATCAAATTAAGCGTAAACATAAGTGAATAGCGAAAAAAGCGCCGGATAAATGGACTGATGAACAAGAAAAGAATTGAGATAACTAAATACGCAGATAAAGCTAGGTGTATTTGTGTCCTGGCTAATGATTATTCAGAGCGCATTTTTCATTTGATAGCAGTGCGCAAACTATTAGTAAAGAAAAATTAACTAATGATGTCATCAAAATAAGGGTAAAAAAACAAGAATAGCCATGACAGTACGCATTAATTTCATGTTGTAAACAAACTTCCGTCAGATAGTTATTGTTTTGAATAAAGGTGTACTCTGGTTGGCCAATCTGTGTATAATGTTGTGGTCCGTTGAATACAACTGAGTAAGTATTTCATTCAGGTAACAATCTGATGGCATCGGACGTATTTCAATTTGAATTTTAAGTTTTTTTTTTTACATTTGAGTTGAGATTACACACACACACACATAGAGTCTAGAATAGTGTTTAAGATCTATTCTAGATCTCAATCTCGAGCTTCTACTATTGCTAGAGTCTAGCTTATAGATGTAAATGTGTGAAACACTCTAGGGTTTCTGCTAGAATAAAATTAAATGTGTGCAATACTATACAGCCTACATATTTTATGGCGCTGATTGGCAAAACTATAAGTTTACATTTTAGTACATAATTTGCGAAACTACATTTTCTTCGGGTTGTTGAATGTAGTGTATACTTGTAAGTGTGTAGAGACCAGTACATTTATACGGAGGTGTGATTTAAATGGACACCAGCGAGAAAAGTCTCAAAGGTATTTGAGAGGTGTATAAATTCATTTAAAAATCATGCACAGCGTAGTTACAATTAATAAGGTTATAAAATCCTGTCTGTCTGGTTTTTTTCGGACTTTACTAAAGATTGGATGTATTTGATGTTTATAATATTTTCGGTAACTAAATAAAATTAAAAAAAAAAAAGCTAAAACAATTTGGTTTTCACGTGTAATGGCGACATAAACCATGGCATCCTGCTATTGGATTTTATTGTACACATTGTAAGCTAAAAATAGAAAACTAGGTCATGGGGTTTTAAATTTGCATTGTTATTTAAAATCTTGATCTGCAAAGTTTTGTAAACAAATAGTTATCGATCACTAAGTTACTGTACAGCCAATCAATATTTGTCTTACGAAAGTGAAACATCCGGTTATAACTTAGGCTTGATGAAAATAAATAGAAATGTAGCCTTAAACTCAACAAATTATTTTCAAGTTCTCTGGATTTGCAACTTTTATAGCATTTATTCTAAAAATATAAAATTTCTAAATTAATTGTAGGCTTAAGTTTTTATTTTTTATTTTTTTTTACGGTCTAAATCTAAAAAGCACGTTTTTATTCCATGTCAACAACATTATGGAAGGAATCCGGTCAACTCGCTCGCCTCCATTAACACAAGTCCTGTAGGACAAAATTATCGTCGTAGACTACCAGAATCGAGAAGATATTACTTTGAATAACAAGGCAGACTTTACAACTTTGACACATCTATTTCACAGGGTGCTTCCTCTAGAGAACCAGCGGAAGGAAAATCAAAACCAGATTTCAGTCGTAAAGATCGTCAGTCAACTTTTAAAAAAATGTCAGTAGGAAAACGAAAACGAGAATGTGAACGATTGTTGCAAAAAGGCGATGTTAATGCGTGTTCAGAAGGAGACTTTCCACGTTTGTCAAAGGCTGTAGAACTTGACGATGTGGAACTTGTCAAAAACATCCTACATCGTGGAGCTGACGTTAACAAAACTGACAAGAATGGGAGGACGTGTCTTCATGTTGCCGTCTCCAAGATGAAAGAGTTTAATAGTTTTAATGTTCCAGATAAAATTTTACAGCCTCGGCTAACACAGAATAGAATTAACAAATCGTTAGAAATATTAAAGATACTACTGGCTCACGAACTTGATGTGAACATACGTGACAACTACAGGAAAACAGCTTTACATTACAGTGTGGAATATGAACAGTTAGAATTTACTAACATGCTGCTTGAGACAGGGGCTGACGTAAATTTACTTGATGACAACCATGAAACGCCTTTAATAATCGCGTCTCGTTTATATCTCAACATACATAATATGAAGTCTGGTGTCGGTAGAGAAGACATTTCTGTCTATAGAGGTAGAGTCCAATCAACAGTTAGTTTAGGGTCTAGGCTCGAATATTCAGCCAAAATAGTAGCCTCTCTCATCACTCCAGATGCCCGTGTGGACATTGCTGATAAAGATGGCTACACGGCCTTACATTTTGTTGACCAGACGGACAACGTTGATCTAGTTGAACGTTTGCTTGCTGCAGGTGGCGATGTCAGAGATGCAGCGAACAACAAAGTAGCAGTTCTGCATCTTGCAGCGAAAAACGGCTCCTGTGATATTATGGATATTCTTTTAAATGATCCGCACATTTCAGATGTGATTAACGCAAGAATGACAACGTTACATGAAAAATCCAGCAAACGTCTGAAGAGGCACCATGTCCAAGAACGTTTGGGTCACAGTCCGGAAGAGAAAATTTATTTTTTAGATCGCAATGACAGACGTTCACAAGTTTGTCTAAATACTTTGTCTGGTAAAACTGCCCTGATGGTTGCGTTAGAGAACAGCAACGAGCAGACAGCTTTGAAATTGTTGTCTCTTGACCCTGACCTTAATATCCACACCGATGAAGGCTACACAGCGTTGCACTTCGCTGCACTTGGATCATGCACAGACGTAGTGCGGCATTTGCTACACGCAGGCTGTAATGTAAACAAGCAGACAGAAGAAGGACACACGCCTTTAATGTTAGCTGGAAATAAAGAGATTGCTCTCCTGTTGTGTGACGCAGGTGCTGACGTGAATTCGGTGGATAAAAACGGCGACAAAGCTTTACACCTGGCGATATACAGAAGCGAAACAGACGTTGCTCAAGTTTTGATAGATAAAGGCACTGTCATTGATGGAACCTTACCTGAACCTCTGCCGCCTCTGGTATTGGCTGCAGCTCTGAATGCGATCACCATTGTCAAGATGTTACTTAAAGCTGGAGCTAACGTTGACGTCTTGTCTTCTCATGGGATATCCCCATTGATGGCAGCCGCTGCTACTACTAGTGATCTCGGAGGAGACAGTATCTCTCCTATATTTCAAATCCTCCATGAACACGGAGCTGACTTTAACATGACAGGCAAGAAAGGCAGGACAGCTCTCATGTATTTAGTCAAACACGGCGATATGCAGGCTTATTTAGAAACACTTGTATCGCTTGGAGCCGACCTTGACGTCAAAGACAGAGACAACAAAACAGCGCTAGTCTACTGTTTATCGCACACTCAGCAGTTTCAGTATTCAGAAAAGTTGCTAAATGCTGGAGCTAATCCTGTGGTTGGATCAGAGTATCGCTATCTGATGGGTAAGCTTGTATTGAGATACCGACGTCCGGCCTGGTATAGAGATAATATTAAACCTAAGCAAATACTTGAGTTCATTGTCCTCCGCCGCTTTTGTAATTACCTTCGAATGCTGGTGTGTAACGGTATTGTATTAAAAGGTTTAAATCGTGTAAAAAGCAATGGAGAAACAGAGAAGATGACAGCTATGATGTTAGCTCTAAATTATCAAAACCGTGACGTGATAAAATATCTTCTAGCAACTTGCTACTTGACTGTACACGATCTCAGAGGACTACGCCAGTTTTACCAATCAGAATTGTTTCCATACACTAGAGATGAGCTAAAAAATGTCATATACGAAGCGATTACCGAACCCTGGCCCCTGGTCAAACTTGCTTTTATAACGGTGTCGACAATGTTGGGAGAAAGCCCAGAGAGAGAGGAGCGTCTCTCACAGACCAGTTTAGCACCTAAACTCAAACAACTTTTGATGTTCCAATCTCCAGTTTCATTTCTTCCTGTCAGTGATTGGAGCAAGATTTCCTTGTGTTATGATCCTGTTGATTATGAAACCTTGCAACGACCTCGACCTTTGATGCATCACTGGCCTATGGGCATTAATCTTGTTAGCTAAAATGGTTCTATTTTCAACGCTTTAATAATTATACCATATTATATTACATCATCTGCCATCTTCAACCAAGCTATGCATCTATACAGCATCTCACATAATACTGCAGCAAAAATAAGACAAGTGGATCTAGTCATTGAGATTTAGTTGGTTTTGTTTTTGTCTAGGGAGGATGTAAATAATATATAAATACATCGAGGGAGGGAGGGGGGAAAGACTAGGGCTGGGTCACCATAATAGTTATAGAAATATAAATTACAAAAGTTAAGAACAAAACAACTTATATAAAATGCAAACATTCTACAAATAAGCAAAATATATAACTTTTTATAAGCCTTCATGTTTTTTTTATTATTCATTTGTAAATTTATCTATGCTAGTCACTAGATCCACTTATGCAATACAAAACTGCAACACAAAAACACTGACTTCAAATACACAACATCTTTGTACTTTTAACCATACATTTTATTTACAATCACCAGACATAATTATGTTTGACATCTAACTTGTTGAAGGCAGAAAGTTGAGCTAGAATTTTTATATAAGCTTCTATTAATTAAAAATGATAATTCTAAAACGGTTTTCATTGGTATACTATAACATGGTTACATATAAAATGATTACGACTCTAGATGTAATTGTGTTCAGTGTTTAGCCTTTTGCTGTGTTACTGTTGTCTTGTTGGTCACTTATTGTAATGTTTGTCTGATGTGTAGATGTTAGGATTCTATTGGGATTTTGCAATCTGATTATGTACAAAGGTTAACACTTAATTTTAATCACCAGTTTTTAACAGACAACTGACAATTTCAGTCAACACACAAACCCACACATAACTACACATTTCAGCCCCCCCCCCCCCCAAACAAAAAAAACCTCACACATAACTACACATTTCTATCTCCACACACATAACTGCTCATTTTAGTCTACAAACCCACAAATAACTACACATTTCAGCCCCCCCCCCCCAAAAAAAAACCTCACACATAACTGTACATTTCTATCTCCACACACATAACTGCTCATTTTAGTCTACAAACCCACAAATAACTACACATTTCAGTCGCCACACACACACAACTTCACATTCCAGCCCCCCCCCACACTACTGCACATTTCAGTCCCCCCACAAGCCACTGTAGTTCAATCCATTAAACCTTCCTCCACTGTGTGGATGAAGAGACCACCTACACCCCAGTCTGTATACCTGAGCCCCGCTGCTACCTGGACAGGTACACGTTGTGAACGACTACCTGTACATATTGTCCACCTCCTCCCTGTGTACCCAGTGACCTACAGAGACCTGCTTAGAACAGCCATGAGGATGTGACACTATAATGGTCAGCTTGTCCACATCTCGACGACTTTGGTACCTGTCACTTACACTTTCATGTAGTTCATAATAGGTCAATACCATTTCCTCGAGTTTAACTGCCACTTCTAAATCATGAGTTGCACAACACAACCAAGACCAGTCCCCTTTAATAGCCGTCACAGCAACTATCCACCCATCAATGTTAACGACTGGACTTTGATCATCATCATGCCATAGTCTACATCTGGAATGTCTCGTCTCACTGTCATCAAACACCATTTATATCCACTATTCGCTTATCTTTACGCTAATCTCTCACATATTAATCGGTATATAAGAACATTTGAATTCCTTAAATAAAGATGCAAAAGTAATTATTTGCAACAAAATGTTATTTGTTCATACTGTTGAAAGATTGGCCAAATCAGTTGTCAATCAAAATAAACAATACACGTTTTTAAAAAAAATTAAAATTAAAAATAAATTAATGGTTGAATACAATGTAAAACATATTTGGCAACATTATGTAAATAAACACATGTTAGAAAATCGTTCTCCCCTCTCACATCAGGTACAGCACACGCAGGCTTAAGGTAATGCGTTAGAGCAAAGAAAATAAATAAATAATTAAAGTAACAGCGGCAACAAAAAAAAAAAACAACATTAACCAGACAATGTCCTACAATAACTAACAATAATCAATAATAACCATCCATAGCCAACAGGAGCAATAACAATAGAAGGAAGATTGTGGAGGAGTTTGTTTACCGTGGCAACAAGATCAGCCAATCGGGTGTCACAGATGAGAGGTAGGACGTGCATGAATTAATATACCCGTTACTTCTTCACTGTTCTGTGGCTTGTATGGAAAACTACTGCCAACTCTACAACATTAAAGATTAGGCTACTGTAATTACACGTGAAGCCGATCTTAATGTTTGGAGCATAAAACTGTAGTCTCCAAGATGAGCACAAATAGGACACGGATCTTTACAAACAGCAGTCTTTGAAGATTCTGGGATTAAGAAGGCAGGACACAGAGTTCTTTACACAAACACGAGGAGAATTAAAAAAATGTGTCTTGGGCAGCGAAGTCGAGACAATAAAAGTGGCGCTGGATTGGGCGAAGACACCAACATAACATTTATAAAGTCTGGGGCTTGAGTGGAGCCCCCGCGGGTGGCGTAGGGAAAGGCGCTCAAGACTAGCCTGGAGAAAGAATTTTCTGGAATTATTTAAAACCGTAGGGTTGTCTATCGAGACGACACCACAGCCGAGGATCGGGTAACTGGGAAGAGAATGGATCAGGACCTACACCACACAAAGAGTAAAGAGAAAAATGTCAAGACATGCTAGCTCTATCCTAAAACCAATGCGTACAATTATATGATAGTTTTAGTCTAAATATAAATAACAGCGTGATTGTGCATTAAACTTATTTCTATAATAAGTATATAAACATTAATGCAAGTTGTAATTGTACTTGACCGCTTTATATTTTGACCACATATGGCCAGCAAGGTTCGTGTTGACATTTGGGTAAGTGAAGTATCGTCACATTGTTTCACCTTCAATTTTGAAGTATCGATATCAAATTCTAAATATAATCGAGTCTGGAAATTAGAGATGTGTCCATTGTGACGATTAAAAGCGAGACGTTGAGTGGATTTTTCTTCAAAGGCCAAACACTCAAACACTGAAACACGGAAAAAACAACTCGCCCTTTGTGTTATTTTTACAAACGTAACAATAATTTTATCGCTTGCCATTTTTAAAAAAAGATTTCTTCAAAATTTTAATATGATCACATAGATTTTTCAAGCAGGCAGACAAAGCTTGGTGTATTTGTTTCCTGGCTTATGATTATTCACAGCGAGTTTTTCATTTAATAGCAGTTGGCGTCGCTAGGTCTAATTGAAAGCTTATACTATTTTCCAAAGTTTCTTTGGCATGGGTAAAAAAATGCACTGATGATGTCATCAAAATAAGCGTAAAAACAATAAATGCCATGACAGTACGCATTAATTTCATGTTGTTAACAAACTTCCGTCAGATTTTATTGTTTTGAATAAGGGTGTACTCAGTATGGCCAATCTGTGTATAGTTATGTTGTGGTCAGTTGAATACAACTGAGTGAGTATTTCATTCGTGTAACAATCTGATGGCATCAGACGTATTTCGCTGTCGAATAAAATTTTAATTTTTTTTTTATATTTGAGATGAGATTACACATTTAGTCTTAATAGTGTTTATCTAGATCTAGATCTATTCTTAATTCTAGATCTCAATCTCGAGGTTCTTACTATTGCTAGAGTCTAGATTCTAGGTGTAAATGTGTAAAACACTCTAAGCTTTCTACTAGAATCGAATTAAACTTGTGCAGTACTAGAATCTATACAGCTTACATATTTTGTGGCACTGATTGGTGAAACTATAAGTTTACATTTTAGTCCATGATTTACGAAACTACATTTTCTTGGGTTGTTGATTGTAGGGTTTAGTGTAGGGCGTAGGGGCCAGTACATGTATACGGAGGTGTGATTTAAATAAACACAAGTCCTGTAGGAGACCAGCTCAATGTGATGTGGTTTCTGGTCAGTAACACATGGGAATAAATGTAACAACTCCCACCACAAACCAATTCCCCTTCTCTCTAAACACGGATACAACCCCCTCCCCCCCAAATCTTATCTATTCAACAACCCCAGCCACCCACTCCCAATTCCCCCTGCTGACCAACTTCCACCCCTCACACCATGTACCATCCTCCTATTTCAACCATCTACCAAAATCGCGAAGATAGTACTCTAAATAACTACGTAGACGTTACAACTTTGACACGTCTATTTCACAGGGTGTCTCCCCTAATCTAACCAGTGGAAAGAAAAACATAACAGATTTTAACCAGTTGTACAGATCGTCACTCAACTTTTAAAAAAATGTCACTAGGAAAACGAAAACGAGAATGTGAACGATTGTTGCAAAAAGGCGATGTTAATGCGTGTTCAGAAGGAGACGTTCCACTTTTGTCAAAGGCTGTAGAACTTGACGATGTGGAGCTTGTCAAAAACATCCTACAGTGTGGAGCTGACGTAAACAAAACTGACAAGAATGGGAGGACGTGTCTTCATGTTGCCGTCTCCAAGTTGAAAGAGTTTAATAGTTTCGAATATCCAGATAAAACTTTACAGCCTCGGCTAACACATAAAAGAAATAACAAATCGCTAGAAATATTAAATATACTACTGGCGTACGAGCTTGATGTTAACGTCAGTGACAACTACAGGAAATCAGCTTTACATTACAGTGTGGAATATGAACAGTTAGAATTTACTAACATGCTGCTTGAAGCAGGGGCTGATGTAAATTTACTTGATGACAACCACGAAACGCCTTTAATAATCGCGTCTCGTTTATATCTCAACATACATAATATGAAGTCTGGTGTCAGTAGAGAAGACATATCTGTCTATAGAGGTACAGTCACATCAAAAGTTAAGTTAGGTTCTAGGCTCGAATATTTGGCCAAAATAGTAGCCTCTCTAATCACACCAGCTACCCGTGTGAGCATTGCTGACAAAGATGGCTACACGGCCTTACATTTTGTTGACCAGACAGACAATGTTGATCTAGTTGAACGTTTGCTTGCTGCAGGTGGCGATGTCAGAGATGCAGCGAACAACAAAGTAGCAGTTCTGCATCTTGCAGCGAAAAACGGCTCCTGTGATATTATGGAAATTCTTTTAAATGATCCGCACATTTCAGATGTATTAACGCAAGAATGACAACGTTACATAAAAAATCCAGCAAACGTCTGAAGAGGCACCATGTCCAAGAACGTTTGGGTCACAGTCCGGAAGAGAAAATTTATTTTTTAGATCGCAATGACAGACGTTCACAAGTTTGTCTAAATACTTTGTCAGGTAAAACTGCCCTAATGGTTGCCTTAGAGAACAGCAACGAGCAGGCAGCTTTGAAATTGTTGTCTCGTGACCCTGACCTTAATGTCCTCACAGATGAAGGCTACACAGCGTTGCACTTCGCTGCACTTGGATCATGCACAGACGTAGTGCGGCATTTGCTACACGCAGGATGTAATGTAAACGTACAGACGAAAGAAGGACACACGCCTTTTATGTTAGCTGGAAATAAAGAGATTGCTCTCCTGTTGTGTGACGCTGGTGCTGACCTGAATTTGGTGGATAAAAACGGCGACAAAGCTTTACACCTGGCGATATACAGAAGCGAATCGGACGTTGCTCAAGCTTTGATAAACAAAGGCGCTGTTATTGATGGAAACGTACCTGAACCTCTGCCGCCTCTGGTATTGGCTGCAGCTCTGAATGAGATCGCCATTGTCAATATGTTACTTCAAGCTGGAGCTAACGTTAACGTCTTGTCTTCTTCTGGGATATCTCCATTGATGGCAGCAGCAGCTTGTAATACCGATGGTTACAATAACTCCGAAATATTTCAAATCCTCCATGAACACGGTGCTGACTTTAACATGACAGGCAAGAAAGGCAGAACAGCTCTCATGTATTTAGTAAAGCGCGGCAATATGCTGGCTCATTTAGAAACACTTGTATCGTTTGGAGCCGACCTTGACGTCAAAGACAGAGACAACGAATCAGCCCTAATCCACTGTTTATCGCACACACATCAGCGGTTGTGGTGTTCAGAAATGTTGCTAAATGCAGGAGCTAATCCTGTGGTTGGATCAGAGTATCGCCACCTGTTGGGTAAGGTTGTATTGAGAGACGAACGCCCGGCCTGGAATAGAGATAATATTAAACCTATGCAAATACTTGAGCTCATTGTCTTCAACCGTTTACATAATTACCTTCGAATGCTGGTGTGTAACGGTGTTGTATTAAAATGTTTAGATCGTGTAAAAAACAATGGAGAAACAGAGAAGATGACAGCTATGATGTTAGCTCTAGAGAATCACAATCTTGACGTGACAAAATATCTTCTAGCAACTTGCTACTTGACGGTACACGATCTCAGAGGACTACGCCAGTTTGACCAATCAGAATTGTATCCATACGCTAGATATGAGCTAAAAAATGTCATATTCGAGGCGATTACCGAACCCTGGCCCCTGGTCAAACTTGC
The DNA here is from genome assembly GCF_028476545.2 of Physella acuta. NCBI lineage: Eukaryota > Metazoa > Mollusca > Gastropoda > Physidae > Physella > Physella acuta. Next base: position 355,989 of record NW_026732005.1, read on the forward strand.
TTTTATAACGGTGTCGACGATGTTGGGAGAAAGCCCAGAGAGAGAGGAGCGTCTCTCACAGATCAACTTACCACCTAAACTCAAACAGCTTTTGATGTTCCAATCTCCAGTTTCATTTCTTCCTGTCAGTGATTGGAGCAAGATTTCCTTGTGTTATGATCCGGTTGATTATGAAACATTGCAACGACCTCGACCTTTGATGCATCACTGGCCTATGGGCATTAATCTTGTTAGCTAAAATGGTTCTATTTTCATCGCTTTATACCATATTATATTACATCATCTGCCATCTTCAACCAAGCTATGCATGTATACAGCATCTCACATAATCCTGCAGCAAAATTAAGACATGTGGATCTAGTCATTGAGATTTAGTTGGTTTTTTTTTAGTCTAGGGAGGATGTAGACAATATATAAATACATCGGGGGAGGGGGGGGGGAGTAGGGCTGGGTCACCATAATAAACATACACAAATAAATTACAAAAGTTAAGAACAAAACAACTTATATAAAATGCAAAAATTCTACAAATAAGCAAAATTTATAACTTTTTATAAGCCTTCACGTTTTTTATTATTCATTTGTAAATTTGTCTATGCTAATCACTAGATCCACTTATGCAATACAACACTGCAACACAAAAACACTGACTTCAAATACACAACATCTTTGTACTTTTAACCATACATTTTATTTACAATCACCAGACATAATTATGTTTGACATCTAAGTTGTTGAAGGCAGAAAGTTGAGCTAGAATGTTTATATAAGCTTCTATTAATTAAAAATGATAAGAATTCTAAAACGGTTTTCATTGGTATACTATAACATGGTTACATATAAAATGATTACGACTCTAGTTGCAATTGTGTTCAATGTTTAGCCTGTTGCTGTGTTACTGTTGTCTTGTTGGTCACTTATTGTAATGTTTGTCTGATGTGTAGATGTTAGGATTCTATTGGGATTTTGCAATATGATAATATACAAAGGTTAACACTTAATTTTAATCACCAGTTTTTAACAGACAACTGACAATTTCAGTCAACACACAAACCCACACACAACTACACATTTCAGCCCCCCCCCCACACAACTGCACATTTCAGCCCCCCCCCCCCCCCCAAAAAAAAAAAACACCTCACACATAACTGCACATTTCTATCTCCACACACATAACTGCTCATTTTAGTTTACAAACCCACACATAACTACACATTTCAGTCACCACACACACACAACTTTACATTCCAGCCCCCCCCCCCCCCACACTACTGCACATTTCAGTCCCCCCACAAGCCACTGTTCAATCCATTAAACCTTCCTCCACTGTGTGGATGAAGAGACCACCTACACCCCAGTCTGTATACCTGAGCCCCGCTGCTACCTGGACAGGTACACGTTGTGTACGAGTACCTGTACATATTGCCCATCTCCTCCCTGTGTACCCAGTGACCTACAGAGACCTGTTTACAACAGCCATGAGGATGTGACACTATAATGGTCAGCTTGTCCACATCTCGACGACTTTGGTATATGTCACTTACACGTAGTTCATTATAGGTCAATACCATTTCCTCGAGTTTAACCGCCACTTGTAAATCATGAGTTGCACAACACAACCAACACCAGTAGCCGTCACAGCAACTATCCACCCATCAATGTTAACGACTGGACTTTGATCATCATCATACTATAATCTACATCTAGACTGTCTCGCCTCACTGTCAAACACCATTTTATATCCACTTTTCGCTAATCTTTTCGCTAATCTCTCACATATTAATCGGTATATAAGAACATTTGAATTCCTTAAATAAAGATGCAAAAGTAATTATTTGCAACAAAATGTTATTTGTTCATACTTTTAAAAAATTGGCCAAATCAGTTGTCAATCAAAATAAACAATACACGTTTTAAAAAATATTACAATTAAAAATAAATTAATGGTTGAACACAATGTAAAACATACTTGGCAACTTTATGTAAATAAACACATGTTAGAAAATCGTTCTCCCCTCTCACATCATGTTCAGCACACGCAGGCTGAAGGTAATGCGTTAGAGCAACAAATAAAAAAATAATTAAAGTAATAGCGGCCAAAATAAAAAATAAAAAAAAAACACTCCAAAAAATAAACAACATTAACCAGGAATGTCCAATAATAACTAACAATAATCAATAATAACCATCTATAGCCAACGGGATTCAATAACAATAGAAGGAAGATTGTGGAGGAGTTTGTTTACCATGGCAACAAGAGCAGACAATCTGGTGTCACAGATGAGAGGTAAGAAGTGCATGAATTAAGATACCAGTTACTTCTTCACTGTTCTGTGGCTTGTATGGAAAACTACTGCCAACTCTACAACATTAAAGATTAGGCTACTGTAATTACACGTGAAGACGATCTTAATGTTTGGAGCATAAAACTGTAGTCTCCAAGATGAGCACAAATAGGACACGGATCTTTACAAACAGCAGTCTTTGAAGATCCTGGGATTAAGAAGGCAGGACACAGAGTTCTTTACACAAACATGAGGAGAAGTAAAAAAATGTGTCTTGGGCAGCGAAGACGAGACAATGAAAGTGGCGCTGGATTGGGCGAAGACAACAACATAACATTTATAAAGTCTGGGGCTTTGAGTGGAACACCCAGGGGTGTGTAGGGAAAGGCGCTCAAGACAGGCCTGGAGAAAGAATTTTCTGGAATAATTTAAAACCGTAGGGTTGTCTAGCGAGACGACACCACAGCCAAGGATCGGGTAACTGGGAAGAGAATGGATCAAGACCTACACCACACAAGGAGCAAAGAGAAAAATGTCAAGACTTGCTAGCTCTATCTATTCACCAAAGCGTTCAATTATATGATAGTTTTAGTCTAAATAACAGCGTAATTGTGCATTAAACTTATTTCTATAAAAAGTATATAAACATTAATGCAAGTTGTAATTGTACTTGACCGCTTTATATTTTGACCACATATGGTCAGCAAGGTTCGTGTTGACATTTAGGTAAGTGAAGTATCGTCACCTTCATTTTTGAAGTATCGATATCAAATTCTAAATATAATCGAGTCTGGAAATTAGAGATGTGTCGATTGTGACGATTAAAAGCGAAACGTTGAGTGGGTTTTTCTTTAAAGGCCAAACACTCAAACGTAACAATAATTTTATCGCGTGCCATTTTTAATTTTTTTTTTTTCAAAAGTTTAATATGATTACATAGATTTCGCAAGCAGGCAGAGTTATGCAGTAACGAGATGTAACTCCCATATTTCACCAACTTCTTCAATAGATCAATACGATTTTCTATGAAAGCTATAGAAACACCATTTTTAAATTCCATGGCTTCAGCTTTGTTTTTTCCGATAAGAAATTCTTCACCCTCCACAACAGCATCCAAGAAACCAAAATGTTGTGCCATTTCTAAAGCCTGAATCCCGTTTTGACAAGACAGGAAAGCGCCACGTTGAAGCAGTTCTAGTACAGCAGTTGTGTGCCCCTTGTCGACAGCAAGCGACAAAGCTGTATATCGGCCATCAAATGATCTGCTGACATTCAGATCAGCGCCAGCTTTAATCAGAGCTCTAAAAACTTGGAGATTTTTTCGTTCTATAGCCAACATTAGGGCTGTGTCTCAACTGCTGGTCATTCTATTAATGAGGTATTTATTCTATAGCCAACATTAGGGCTGCGTCTGCACTGCTGGTCATTCTATTAATGAGGTATTTATTCAACTCTGCACCAGTCTGAGCAGCTTTGTAAATCTCATTGACCGCCCTTTGACCTCCCTCGTTAAAATACATTTTGGTGCATTAAGATCAAAATAAAACTCAACATTTATTCCACGATTTTCATATAGTACTCGCTCTTAAAGTTCCTCAAAACAAACTTAAAAACTACCGAGTTCTCGATAATAAAAATCCAATGCAACATCTTGTTAAACAAAAGTATAATGCATGTCTTATATTTATTTGTATTTCAACGATAAGTTCCTAATTTTTCCTCTCATTACATTTATAATTTATAAAGCTATAATTTTTTTTAAAATGCTAGGGTAAGTTGATATTAAGACAAATTTTTCCTCCATAAAAACATCAGGTTTATTAAAGGAGTCGCTTATAACAAGAAGTTTTTGCGGTATAAGTTGACAAAGCATTTGATGGCTCGATTATAGATCTTTAGATCCAAATTGTTTGACTAAGTCTCATTGACAATTTTTGTTCTTGTGTATAGGCCTACTTGATTTTAAAAAATAACACGAGTCTCTAAAAAGGGAAATTTATTGTATTCCCACCTACTTGGAAAAAGATATAAAATAAAAAAAATCCTTGACAATGGAAAATCAAAATGACAAATTTTCGAATCAACTGAACATATTTCTTTAAAAAATTTGCAGGGGGCGGAAAAGGAAGTTAGTTATTTTTTTGAAAAATAAAATAGGAAACTTAAACTACATTTAAATAAAACAAATATTACAAACCTTTATAATAATAAGCTTTTAACTAATGCACTGAAAAAAAATGTCTTTTTAGTAAATGCTTTTAATTAAAGAAAAATAAAGTTATATTTTCTTATTTTCAATGCATTTGAAAGCTTGTTATTATAAAATAATACATTTTAATATCAACGTGACCTCACGAACATATTCTTGAATATCTTTTCAGATTAACGCAAACAATCGAGATTTTTAAAAATCATTTCTGTCATCCCGGGTTTGAGTTTGTTCTGGCGATTTGTAAAGCAAAAGAAATAAAAGCTGTTAATAAAAACGTATTAAATACATTAAAAATTAATAAAACAGAAAAAAAAACATTACTGTACAGACAAAACACGTTAGTCGAAGTGTTTTATTTTCATTGTTATAAGATAATTAACTTTCCACGTTAAGCAATACTTACGCCAGTTTGCATACATTCAAAGTAATAACCCCTCCCCCCCCCCTAGAATTGTTGGTTTTTCAAATCACTATTACACGCATGAGGTTACGTATCTGTCTGGATTTTGTTCAGCCTTCAGTCAATAGCTGTGGTAGGGGGTTTGCCTACTATTGCCATTCGTGGTATGGTGTTTGCCTACTATTGCAATTCGTGGTATGGTGTTTGCCTACTATTGCCATTCGTAGTATGGTGTTTGCCTACTATTGCCATTCGTGGTATGGTGTTTGCCTACTATTGCCATTCGTGGTATGGTGTTTGCCTACTATTTCCATTCGTGGTATGGTGTTTGCCTACTATTGCCAATCGTGGTATGGTGTTTGCCTACTAATGCCATTCGTGGTATGGTGTTTGCCTACTATTGCCATTCGTGGTATGGTGTTTGCCTACTATTGCCATTCGTGGTATGGTGTTTGCCTACTATTGCCATTCGTGGTATGGTGTTTGCCTACTATTTCCGTCGGTGGTATGGTGGTTACCTACTAGTACATGATTTTAAAAATATTTATTGGGTCCATGAGAAGCTTAAACTATTTTCCGCAAAAACTGAATTATGATGTCATCAAATTAAGCGTAAACATAAGTAAATAGCGAAAAAAGCGCCGGATAAATGGACTGATGAACAAGAAAAGTATTGAGATAACTAAATACGCAGATAAAGCTAGGTGTATTTGTGTCCTGGCTAATGATTATTCAGAGCGCATTTGTCATTTAATAGCAGTGCGCAAACTATTAGTAAAGAAAAATTAACTAATGATGTCATCAAAATAAGGGTAAAAAAACAAGAATAGCCATGACAGTACGCATTAATTTCATGTTGTAAACAAACTTCCGTCAAATTTTATTGTTTTGAATAAGGGTGTACTCTGGTTGGCCAATCTGTGTATAATGTTTTGGTCAGTTGAATACAACTGAGTGAGTATTTCATTCACGTAACAATCTGATGGCATCAGAAGTATTTCATTGTCAATTTGAATTTTAAATATTTTTTTTTACATTTGATTTGAGATTACACACACATAGAGTCTAGAATAGTGTTTAAAATCTATTCTAGATCTCATTCTCGAGGTTCTACTATTGCTAGAGTCTAGCTTATAGATGTAAATGTGTGAAACACTCTAGGGTTTCTGCTAGAATAAAATTAAATGTGTGCAGTACTATACAGCCTACATATTTTATGGCGCTGATTGGCAAAACTATAAGTTTACATTTTAGTACTTAATTTGCGAAACTACATTTTCTTCGGGTTGTTGAATGTAGTGTATACTTGTAAGTGTGTAGAGACCAGTACATTTATACGGAGGTGTGATTTAAATTAACACAAGTCCTGTAGGACAAAATTATCGTCGTAGACTACCAGAATCGAGAAGATATTACTTTGAATAACAAGGCAGACTTTACAACTTTGACACATCTATTTCACAGGGTGCCTCCTCTAGAGAACCAGTGGAAGGAAAGTCAAAACCAGATTTCAGTCGTAAAGATCGTCAGTCAACTTTAAGAAAAATGTCAGTAGGAAAACGAAAACGAGAATGTGAACGATTGTTTCAAAAAGGCGATGTTAATGCGTGTTCAGAAGGAGACTTTCCACGTTTGTCAAAGGCTGTAGAACTTGACGATGTGGAACTTGTCAAAAACATCCTACATCGTGGAGCTGACGTTAACAAAACGGACAAGAATGGGAGGACGTGTCTTCATGTTGCCGTCTCCAAGATGAAAGAGTTTAATAGCTTTAATGTTCCAGATAAAATTTTACAACCTCGACTAACACAGAATAGAATTAACAAATCGTTAGAAATATTAAAGATACTACTGGCTCACGAGCTTGATGTTAACGTCAGTGACAACTACAGGAAAACAGCTTTACATTACAGTGTGGAATATGAACAGTTAGAATTTACTAACATGCTGCTTGAGACAGGGGCTGACGTAAATTTACTTGATGACAACCATGAAACGCCTTTAATAATCGCGTCTCGTTTATATCTCAACATACATAATATGAAGTCTGGTGTCGGTAGAGAAGACATATCTGTCTATAGAGGTAGAGTCCAATCAACAGTTAGTTTAGGGTCTAGGCTCGAATATTCGGCCAAAATAGTAGCCTCTCTCATCACTCCAGCTACCCGTGTGGACATTGCTGACAAAGATGGCTACACGGCCTTACATTTTGTTGACCAGACGGACAACGTTGATCTAGTTGAACGTTTGCTTGTTGCGGGGGGCGATGTCAGAGATGCAGCGAACAACAAAGTAGCAGTTCTGCATCTTGCAGCGAAAAACGGCTCCTGTGATATTATGGATATTCTTTTAAATGATCCTCACATTTCAGATGTCATTAACGCAAGAATGACAACGCTACATAAAAAATCCAGCAAACGTCTGAAGAGGCACCATGTCCAAGAACGTTTGGGTCACAGTCCGGAAGAGAAAATTTATTTTTTAGATCGCAATGACAGACGTTCACAAGTTTGTCTAAATACTTTGTCTGGTAAAACCGCTTTAATGGTTGCGTTAGAGAACAGCAACGAGCAGACAGCTTTGAAATTGTTGTCTCGTGACCCTGACCTTAATGTCCTCACAGATGAAGGTTACACAGCGTTGCACTTCGCTGCACTTGGATCATGCACAGACGTAGTGCGGCATTTGCTACAAGCAGGATGTAATGTAAACGTACAGACAGAAGAAGGACACACGCCTTTAATGTTTGCTGGAAATAAAGAGATTGCTCTTATGCTGTGTGATGCAGGTGCTGACGTGAATTTGGTGGATAAAAACGGCGACAAAGCTTTACACCTGGCGATATACAGAAGCGAATCGGACGTTGCTCAAGTTTTGATAAACAAAGGCGCTGTTATTGATGGAAACGTACCTGAACCTCTGCCGCCTCTGGTATTGGCTGCAGCTCTGAATGAGATCGCCATTGTCAATATGTTACTTCAAGCTGGAGCTAACGTTAACGTCTTGTCTTCTTATGGAATATCTCCATTGATGGCAGCAGCAGCTTGTAATACCGATGGTTACAATAACTCCGAAATATTTCAAATCCTCCATGAACACGGAGCTGACTTTAACATGACAGGCAAGAAAGGCAGAACAGCTCTCATGTATTTAGTAAAGCGCGGCAATATGCTGGCTCATTTAGAAACACTTGTATCGTTTGGAGCCGACCTTGACGTCAAAGACAGATACAACGAATCAGCCCTAATCCACTGTTTATCGCACACACATCAGCGGTTGTGGTGTTCAGAAATGTTGCTAAATGCAGGAGCTAATCCTGTGGTTGGATCAGAGTATCGCCACCTGTTGGGTAAGCTTGTATTGAGAGACGAACGCCCGGCCTGGAATAGAGATAATATTAAACCTATGCAAATACTTGAGCTCATTGTCTTCAACCGTTTATATAATTACCTTCGAATGCTGGTGTGTAACGGTGTTGTATTAAAATGTTTAGATCGTGTAAAAAACAATGGAGAAACAGAGAAGAGGACAGCTATGATGTTAGCTCTAGAGAATCACAATCTTGACGTGACAAAATATCTTCTAGCAACTTGCTACTTGACGGTACACGATCTCAGAGGACTACGCCAGTTTGACCAATCAGAATTGTATCCATACGCTAGATATGAGCTAAAAAATGTCATATTCGAGGCGATTACCGAACCCTGGCCCCTGGTCAAACTTGCTTTTATAACGGTGTCGACGATGTTGGGAGAAAGCCCAGAGAGAGAGGAGCGTCTCTCACAGATCAACTTACCACCTAAACTCAAACAGCTTTTGATGTTCCAATCTCCAGTTTCATTTCTTCCTGTCAGTGATTGGAGCAAGATTTCCTTGTGTTATGATCCGGTTGATTATGAAACATTGCAACGACCTCGACCTTTGATGCATCACTGGCCTATGGGCATTAATCTTGTTAGCTAAAATGGTTCTATTTTCATCGCTTTATACCATATTATATTACATCATCTGCCATCTTCAACCAAGCTATGCATGTATACAGCATCTCACATAATCCTGCAGCAAAATTAAGACGTGTGGATCTAGTCATTGAGATTTAGTTGGTTTTTTTTTTAGTCTAGGGAGGATGTAGACAATATATAAATACATCGGGGGAGGGGGGGAGTAGGGTTGGGTCACCATAATAAACATACACAAATAAATTACAAAAGTTAAGAACAAAACAACTTATATAAAATGCAAAAATTCTACAAATAAGCAAAATTTATAACTTTTTATAAGTCTTCATGTTTTTTATTATTCATTTGTAAATTTGTCTATGCTAATCACTAGATCCACTTATGCAATACAACACTGCAACACAAAAACACTGACTTCAAATACACAACATCTTTGTACTTTTAACCATACATTTTATTTACAATCACCAGACATAATTATGTTTGACATCTAAGTTGTTGAAGGCAGAAAGTTGAGCTAGAATGTTTATATAAGCTTCTTTTAATTAAAAATAATAACAATTCTAAAACGGTTTTCATTGGTATACTATAACATTGTTACATATAAAATGATTACGACTCTAGTTGCAATTGTGTTCAATGTTTAGTCTGTTGCTGTGTTAATGTTGTCTTGTTGGTCACTTATTGTAATGTTTGTCTGATGTGTAGATGTTAGGATTCTATTGGGATTTTGCAATATGATAATATACAAACGTTAACACTTAATTTTAAATCACCAGTTTTTAACAGACAACTGACAATTTCAGTCAACACACAAACCCACACATAACTACACATTTCAGTCGCCATACACACAAAACTTTCTATTCCAGTCCCCCCACACTACTGCACATTTTAGTCCCCCCACAAGCCACTGTAGTTCAATCCATTAAACCTTCCTCCACTGTGTGGATGAAGAGACCACCTTCCCCCCAGTCTGTATACCTGAGCCCCGCTGCTACCTGGACAGGTACATGTTGTGTACGAGTACCTGTACATATTGTCCACCTCCTCCCTGTGTACCCAGTGACCTACAGAGACCTGTTTACAACAGCCATGAGGATGTGACACTATAATGGTCAGCTTGTCCACATCTCTACGGCTTTGGTACCTCTCACTTACATTTTCACATAGTTCATTATAGGTCAATACCATTTCCTCGAGTTTAACTGCCACTTGTAAATCATGAGTTGCACAACACAACCAACACCAGTCCCCTTTAATAGCCGTCACAGCAACTATCCACCCATCAATGTTAACGACTGGACTTTGATCATCATCATACCATAATCTACATCTGGACTGTCTCGCCTCACTGTCATCAAACACCACATGTCTGGCTGTCATGACCTCTACCAACCACCACAGTTTGCTGGGTGTGTCCGAGTGGTCACATTCAGGACATGGACACGTTCTGTATGTGCCAAGACCATAAGGCATTTTTGGTGTGTACTTGATAACATTACACACCCTGCCCGTCCCTGTCCGAAGGGTGTTCTTTCCCCTGGTGCTGTAGAAAGGATATGGATCTTTCGTACCTGTTATAAACTCTGGTCTGTCAGGACTGGGGAAGTTAACGTCTATCCTCACTGTTAAGTCAGACAGAGCTTTTGTCAGTTCATCAATGTCGTTCTCCATAAAACTAGAAGGAAAATGATCTAATCGTAACTCAGTCACAGGTATGAAACCTTTATGGCCAGGATTTTCTTACATTTTACCAGGTGTGTGTGTAGATCAGTTTCACCTTGACCTTCGAGGCACTCTTGTACTTCTCAGAAATTCTCCGAGAGAGTACTTGAAACTTACAAGTGAAGGGGCGAACTGTTAAAGTATGTTTTCTTAAAAGTGATGCATGAAAGACTCTCTGTGTCAAAGACAATACCCCCCCCCTCCACTACCTGCTTCCATCAGCTACCCCACTCCTAAATACTTCAGCATTATTGGAACCATTTAAAAAAAGAGACACCTGATATTTTAATTCATCCAGCAGCCTGATTTTCTAACTTACTGAAGCAATCACAATTGAATTCAATTGTTAAATTAAAACAACAAATAAAACCAAATGTATTTTACTTTATTTGCTATTGATCTTACAGTTTTCTTTTCACCTTATTAATTAAATATTCTATCACCCTATTAAAACTCTTACAGGAACAGACATGTCTTTAACATGATATTAACTTGGATTAAAAGCTGCGCAAGGGTTTTTCCAAGTTACTTCTTGTTGATGCTTACACTATAAGAGTACAAGCACAAAACCATGTCCTTTCACAAACTGTGTCCTTAGGTAAAAACAATGTCCTCACACAAAATCATGTCCTTTTAACAAAGTGTGTTGTTACATACAACCATGTCCTAACAGCAAATAATGTCCTCATGCCAAGTCATGTCCTAAAGCGGCCCCTAAGTACATAGATATAAACCTACTACTGCCAGGAATTGTTCATGTTGTTTACATGTACATCAAACCTATTTATAATGAAGTAAATTAAAAAAATGAAATGAATAATATCCCGAAAACACTTCCTGATCCAGTATATAGACAATAAACCTACTACTGCCAGGAATTGTTCATGTTGTGTACATGTACACCAAATCCTATCCTAATTAAACTAAAATAAATTAATGAATTATATCCTCAAAACACTTCCTAATCCAGTATATAGACCAGGGGTCTCCAAACTTTTCAGTCCGAGGGCCGCATTAACTATCAAATTTCAGTTAGGGGGCCAGTTTCTTCCAGGCATGTCTTTTATTTTTCTGGGCAAAGTTCCTCAGCCATCACCAACAAACGTTTTTTTCCGTGGACAAAAAGATCTTCGCGGGCCGGATGAGAGGACCTCGAGGGCCGCATCCGGCCCGCGGGCCGTAGTTTGGAGACCCCTGATATAGACAATAAACCTACTACTGCCAAGAATTGTTGTTCATGTGTACATGTACACCAAATCCTATCCTAATTAAACTAAAATAAATTAATGAATTATATCCTCAATACACTTCCTGATCCTGTATATAGACAATAAACCTACTACTGCCTGGAATTGTTCATGTTGTTTACATGTACATCTAACCTATTTAGAATGAAGTAAATTAAAAAAATGAAATGAATAATATCCCGAAAACACTTCCTGATCCAGTATATAGACAATAAACCAACTACTGCCTGGAATTGTTCATGTTGTGTACCATGTAGGCTGACACCAAACAATGTCCTTATATAAAAACTGTGTCCTTCACCAAACTGTGTCCTTACATAAGAACTGTGCCCTTACACCAAACTGTTTTCTTACAACAAACTGTGTCCTTACACCAAACTGTTTTCTTACACCAAACTGTGTCCTTACACCAAACTGTGTCCTTACACCAAGCTGTGTCCTTACACCAAACTGTTTTCGTACACCAAACTGTGTCCTTACACCAAACTGTTTTCTTCCACCAAACTGTGTCCTTACACCAAACTGTTCTTACACCAAGCTGTGTCCTTACACCAAACTGTCCTTACACCAAGCTGTGTCCTTACACCAAACTGTCCTTACACCAAACTGTCCTTACACCAAGCTGTGTCCTTACACCAAACTGTCCTTACACCAAGCTGTGTCCTTACACTAAACTGTGTCCTTACACCAAACTGTCCTTACACCCAATTATTCTTACATCAAACTGTTTTCTTACACCAAACTGTTTTCTTACAACAAACTGTGTCCTTACACCAAACTGTGTCCTTACACCAAGCTGTGTCCTTACACCAAACTGTGTTCTTACAACAAACTGTGTCCTTACACAAATTCAAATCACACCCTGATACAGTGTATAGACAAGAATCTACTACTACCAGGACATATATAAGTATTGTACTTATTTATGTATGTGTACATGTACAAGTATTGTACTTATTCATGTATGTGTACATGTACAAGTATTGTACTTATTTATGTATGTGTACATATATAAGTATTGCACAGAAACCCAGAATCAAACTCCTTAACATCCTGCTTGAGTACCCAGTGACCTACAGATACCAGCACAGAACAGCCATGATGATATGAATCTAAGATGTTCAGCTTTCCCCGCTCACCATGACTCAAGTATTTGCTGTCTGCTTTCAGTTTATCACCAGCATGTGAGTCAAGTGTCACACGACACAGAGGGCAGAAGTTTCTTTGTGTAGGTGATGGCCATCCATATAGTCTGACCACTTTACTTTTATCAACATCAAACCATAATCTACAGCGAGAACAAACTTTGGGTGTGTCTGAGTGTTCACATTCAGGACATGGACAAGTTCTGTAGTTGATCATTCTGTCTGTGTACCTAGCTACACCTCAACCTGTAGTGAGTTCTGTCCCCTGGTATTGTAGCAAGGATATAGATCTTTAAAACCTAGTACAAACTCTTGATAGTCTAAACGGGTGGACTTAATGGCTATCTTGAACCATTAAGTCAGCCACAGCTTTTATAAGGTCATCATCGTCATGGAAACCAGAAGGAAAATGTCCTAAATTTTATGGTACAAATTCTGCATGCCCAGGATTTTGTTTACAACATCCCAGGTATTTGTGTAGAACTATCTCACCTTGCTTTTAAAAACAGTCTACTTTATGCACACCTGTAAATGAAAAAAAAAAGTTTAATTTTTAGGAATTAATTTTTAAAATATTACAGCAGAGGCGTAGCGACCCTTCCCGGCGCCCGGGGACAAACTTTCGATTTGCACCCCCCTCGAACTTTTCATTTGCAACCCCCTCAAACTTTCAATTTGGCGCCCCCCTAAGGTCAGCACCCAGGGACATATGTCCCCCCCCCCCCACCCCCCCCTCGCTACCCCTCTGTATTACAGAATACTCATTTATTCATGCAGTTAAAAAAGAGGTCATTAATTCTATTGTGTGATGAGACAAGAAGTAGTCTGATCTTGCTTAGCTCTAATAGGTAAAGAGAATTCAATTAAAGGGAAATTAGGGTAACAATCAAATATAATATTAATAATTAACTGTTCAAAGGAAAGTAAAGAATTCAATACATTGAGAAGATGAGACCTAACATTAAACCTAGGGTAAGGTTTCAAGTGCAGCTACATTTGATTGCAATGAAAACCTTTAGATCTAGAATCTATATTCTAGATCTACACTCTATATCTATTAAAAATTGATAGGCTAATATTCAACTAATAATATAGTTAGATTAAGATATTACTAATGTTAGGGCCTATATTAGGCCTATATTTAAAATCTAATAAATGCGATCTAATAAATACGATAATTTTGTTAAATAGCCTACAAATATTTAATAATAAAGATCTACTCTAGATCTAGCTCTACTCCTCTAGACGTAGTCTACAATCTTAGCCCTTAGGCAAGTAATTTTTCTTGTTCAGGCATGTTTGGGTGTCACCATTGGAATTGCCGACTAGATCTAGATCTAGGCCCTGCTAACACTTTTCATAAAAATAACTAAAATATCTAATTCTAGATATACTCTAGATCTAGATCTACCTAGATCTTTAGATCTAGCAATTACTTTAAATCGTATTTATTGTTCGATATGTTGAAATAGGATAGGCCTACATATTTAAATAATAGATTACCTGTAATAGTCAAATCACCTTCAATGACAGACGACAGCTCCGCACCGTGTGTAGCCTGGTTAGCAATCGCGTCGTGCTGTGTTACAAAGGTCAAGTCGACTACTAGGCCCTAACAATAAGGCCCTAAGACTTAAATAGTATTCTCGGTTACTTCCCTTGCCCTAAACATATGGCCGTAATACTTAAATATTAATCTCGGTTACTTCCCTTTACCTTTTATTATCTGTTTTAGGAGGGTTGACTTTCTTCTTTATTGAACATGTTTGTTTTAAATATAGGCCCTTTTGTATTAGCCTAACTATTCAATAGTTTTAGGTTAATTTAGACCTAGCCCAAGGAGATATGTTGGTAAAAAAAAAAAGAAAAAAATGTGAATAAATCAAAACATTTTTAAAATTGTTTTCCTAAAATCCTAACCAGTGGCGTTGCCAGGTCGGGCACCACTTCGTGGTGTCACCCCCCCCCCCCCAAGAAACAAAGTATATATATATAGGCTCTGTCGGCCTATAATTTAAAGATATGACACAAACGCGTGCATGTATGTATATAAACTTTAATCACTGCAGACTTAGTAGTATCGATGTTTATCAATAGTCTGATAATAATATAGTTGGATGTTGCATTTTCTGTATAGTTAGCACGTTTACGTCATGGTGTCACCCCCACCCTCTTGTGATAATTGTCAATTTGTACTTTAAAGACTAACTTTAATTAATCATTAATTCAACTGGCAAAAGGCACTTTTTTACCAGAACATTTTGCCCTGGTGTCATCCGGTGCGGTCCCCAACACCCCCCCCCCCCTCTGTTCCTAACGAACTCAACTAAAAACAAACGTACAGCGCCAATGTTACTAAGCCCTGCCTACATTGTCTCTTCCGTACATCACTGAGTTCACCCAGCTGTAATGGGTATCTGACATGAGTTGTTGAAAAGTAAAGGCAACTG
The DNA here is from genome assembly GCF_028476545.2 of Physella acuta. Lineage (NCBI taxonomy): Eukaryota > Metazoa > Mollusca > Gastropoda > Physidae > Physella > Physella acuta. The sequence goes on from NW_026732005.1 coordinate 371,415, forward strand.
GACATACTGATGGTTAAGTTTTGTTGCTTCAACTTCAATCAGAAAATTCCCATTTGATAAAATAAAATAGCAACAAAAAAAAAACAACAAAACACACCCCTGTTGATTGCCACTGAAAATTATCTTTATTAAAATAAAAGATCAGTCAATGACTCACTCACCCCCGTACACACTCTATCTAGTTACTGACATTATGACACGTTTAGAAGGGAAGGATAAAATACCCACACACACACATATATTGTGTGGACACCCACACAAAACCGCATGGTGACAGGTCCCTCACAAGAATGTGTGGTATGGGCACTAACAGCTGTGTGGTCACTCACACAATTGTGGTGAGTGAATCAACATACACACCTTACCATCAAGAACAAACTATACACATTCTTTACACATGGGTAGAGTAAGAAAATGTACACAAACTGTACAAGTTACAACAGTTGATGACTGAACAAAATGTACACACACAAATTTAAAGCTCAACAACAAAAGTTGCTAGTGGAATAACAAAACTGATTTGGGTGCTCCCAACCACATTTGACATGGAGGGCAGAAACAATTACACCAATAATTACTGGGATTAAGTCATTACACAATGTAGTGTATGTACAGAAATTATGGCCATTCATTTTTCTATCCATATTCAAAATCAACCTGATATATGTACAAACAAAACAGATGGTTGACCAATGTGGCAAGGTGAGGACATGACACATAGTTAGCCAGTCACATGATAGACTCTGGGGCACCATGTGATGGTCACATGATAGACTCTGGCCACCATGTGATGTTCACATGATACACGCTGGCCACCATAAGATAGTCACATGACACACTCTGGCCCACCATGTGATGGTCACATGATACACACTGGGCCACCATAAGATAGTCACATGATACACTGGGCCAACATATGATGGTCACATGATACACGATACACTATTGGCCATCTCATGACAGTACTTAAATACAAAAACATCCCCCACAGTAAAAATAGTTGATCAACTGAATGTAAGACAGAAAGACTTGGAGCTTGACAACAACACAACCTGTTGCACTTAACTTACTGGGGCAGAAAATGGCACAAAAATTTTTTTTTTTTAAATTTGATCTATGTAGGAATACATCTATGATGAAAAATTTGTAAGTCAGGACATTTGCTAAAATCTCATATTAGAACACAAAAACAATTGTATCTAAACACCCCACTCTATAAAATAACGTTTGAAGAATGAATAAACAGTGAACAATAGTAAATTGTTAGCGGGGACTTGGTTTGCCACAGATAAAATGCATTCTGTAATTATCTCAACATAGCAATCATGGCTTTAGCAAGTATTCCTAATGACAATCAAGTGAAAGAACTGACCAGCAAGCAGAAAATAAAAGATGGAAAATATCAGCATGACACATCATAAAGCCAACAGATTTCATGGAGTTCGACATATCAAACAATGATCAAATAGTACACAAATCATCAATGTGTTGAAACAGCTGAGCAAATCTTACAAAAAACTACTGTAATTCCCAATAGTTATCACTGTTTTTACATAAAATCACAATCTTACTGTAGACACTTAAAAAATTAATTTTAAAAATAATTAATTAAAAAAAAAATTTACAAAAAGATATTTAATGCATATAGACCCAGAATGCAGAGAAATCTTTTTGTTAGAAGATAAAAACACCAATAAATAAACAAAAAAACATCTAGTTTAAAAAAAAATAAGACAAACATTTGGTCCAGTTTCAACAGCTGCAGTCAACAACTAAGTCATTCAGACAAAGGTGGGAGAATTTATGGCCAGGTAATATATGACTCAAACAGTTAGAGGGAAAAAAAACATTTCTAGACAATAAATAGAAATGTACAGCTAGAAGAAATAGGGAATGATAAAACTGTGGCTAAAAGTCAGAAAAGAAGAAACCACATAAAGTATGATATATTCTATCTGAATAGTAAGTGTATCAATGGCAAAAGCTCATTTGATTGGTGGTATAATATATGAAATGTCAAAGTTCATGACTAACAAAGAAAACATGAGAAAGAACAGACAATACAGTGCTGTGCATGTAAACATTACAGTTGTAACCATGTTGAAGATTTGACTTTGATTGATTACAGTAAAAACATTTTCAAATTAGAAGAGAAAAAACAAAACATGTCCTTTACTGACCAAGTAACTGGCCATGACTTTGGTGCAAAGCAATGGATTTTAAACAGCTTAAAGAATTAAGCATTGATCCAGCGTGACTGAGACAAATTCAAATTACAACTTTTTATATATATTTTTTTTACAGTCAGGAATAAATTTATGAAAATTATAATGTGGAAATTGTTTAAATTAAGAGAAAAAAATTGTTAAGAAATTTTTCTTTTGAAAATTACTAGGCTTGACATAACTATTAAATTAATAATAACAATGATTAAAAATTTTCATCACAAAGAGCAGAAGGCTAAAAAAAAAAACAATAGGGTAGTGAAATAGCAAACAATGCAAACACATATAAATTATATCACAACAAACCTGGCAATGCAGAGTTGTCTGCATTCAAACACATCTGATGAAAATTGGCCATATGAAAAATATTGCTCAAGTTTTACATTTTTTCTGTTTGGCAAACCATTCAATATTTTTAGGGAATGATAATCATGCCAAATGAATTTTAAGTCTACATTTAACTAAATGCACATGCTAATGATTGTCTTCTGTGCTAACAATACAATCAAACTTGATTCACTGACAATGTATCTGTACACCCATGCTGAAATTGTCCTAAGTCACAAGAGAGTTATTGCCCATCTTTAGCTGATATAAGTAACTAAATCTATTCAAACACACACATCAAAACTTGGCCATGGTTGAGTATTCACAAACAACAGTAAAAACCTTGAGACATGAAGAATTTGGTTCAAATCCATGATATTGTGACAAAACAAAAACAACCAACTGCTGGAACAGCCTGTGACATTGTCAAAAGCTTGGTGTGGCATCATGGGAAATGTTCAAATGAAATCTTGGTAATCCTCACCTTATAGGCAAGCAGGGACTAGCAATGTACACTGAATTAAATTCTACTACACTGTTGCACCAACTCTAACATCTTCTAGTAAGAGGTAATCAAAGCTTGGTTTATCTACTCGAGAGGTCGCGGGTGAACATGTGATCATAATATCCATTTGACCTCTCTCCGATATTTGTACAATATTTGTCCGTCACATGACTATCACGAGGTATCCACCAGTGTTATTATACTAGGAGTCACATGCTTTTGTAAAATCATCTGTGATTGGTCAGAACTGAATGTGACAAACACAGACAAATTGTTCAAGTTGTAAGTGCCGGGGTGGGCCATTCCTGCTTTCAGGGACAAATGTGAACTCTGACCTTTGCCTAAGCTCAAGGTGGCCTGAGTGAGACCTATCCACCGCACTGACTGGGTGGCCAAAGAGGGTGACTGCAGGCCGTCCGATGTGGCCAAACTGTCTGGGGTTTTGCTAGTGTCGATCATGACTCTAACCTCTTTTTCTGTGTGGTTTTGGACGGTCAGCCCCACCACAACCACACAAATGCCTTTAGAGAAAGCGTGCTCCTTCTGGTGTGGGTGGGTGTATGAATACGACACCAGCCTCGTGGTCACCTCTGGGTTGGGAGCTAGTTTTTCATCCTGCTCTGAGTCCTTGGTGAACTTCAGCAGGGGCTTGCTGACCGGAACAAGAGGTATGGGGTAGGAGATGGACACAGTGTTCAGCCGGTCAACATGCACATGGTGTTGACCAACAACGATTTTCATCTGCCCGCTCTCCTGGACTACGTAGGCCTTCCACAGGAACACAAGAGTTAGCTTGACCATGATGGCAGATTCCAAAGACTCATTGGACTCTGGCACTTTAAGTCTGGACTTGGGGTTGTTCTGGTGGCTGTCTCTGCTGTCCGTGGCGCTGCCGTTGAGGGTCTGGTGGCGCAACCAGCTGCGGACAAAGAAGTCTGAGCAGGGGCTGCAGGATGTGTTCACCTGGTCTCTGTCAAACGCTACCTCACTGAAGATGAGGTTTTTGGAACCTGGAAATGGTCAGGAAAACAAGAGGTAATAAAATAACAAAGAACATTTCTGGTTACAACAAAGGTGGGACGTTTTTATATATAACAATACTAAACTGATGTAGCCCATATTTATAGAAAGGATAGTTAGAGCATAGTAAAATACAGAGGGGGTTAAAATATTGCTAGTAAAAAATGAGATGTTTAAGACGTTACCTCCTTCTTGCTCTTGTTTCAACCCTTTCATGACAAGCTGTAAAGTTTCACGACTGCCAAGACGCACACCTAGAATTATTTTATATAGAACAATAAATTTCCTTGCATTATCTCACAAATACTAGAATAATATTACATATCCCTGTACCCTAAGTTTCATTTAACATTTTTTAATTCAACAACATATATATCAACCAAATGAAGGTCATACCTGAATGGTGTTTTGCACCTAGACTGACCAGGGTCCAGTTAGGACTGACACACGAGACCTGGGTCACCTGTAGCTCCTGTACATGAGGTCGTTGCACCTGGACCTGAGGGTACATTATATTATAGTTGCAGGTACCTCAACATGCCCTTAGCAAAATTAGGTGAAATGAAACTGTTGAGGTAATTAGCAGGTAGAGGAAAAGTGAGACAGTAGACCTGAGGTCAGAGAGAGCAGGTGACAAAGGTGAGACAGTAGACCTGAGGTCAGAGAGAAAAGGTGACAAAGGTGAGACAGTAGACGTGAGGTCAGAGAGAGCAGGTGACAAAGGTGAGACAGTAGACCTGAGGTCAGAGAGAAAAGGTGACAAAGGTGAGACAGTAGACCTGAGGTCAGAGAGAAAAGGTGACAAAGTAGAGACAGTAGACCTGAGGTCAGAGAGAGCAGGTGACAAAGGTGAGACAGTAGACCTGAGGTCAGAGAGAGCAGGGCAGGTGACAAAGGTGAGGCAGTAGACCTGAGGTCAGAGAGAGCAGGGCAGGTGACAAAGGTGAGACAGTAGACCTGAGGTCAGAGAGAGCAGGGCAGGTGACAAAGTAGAGACAGTAGACCTGAGGTAAGAGAGAGCAGGGCAGGTGACAAAGGTGAGACAGGAGACCTGAGGTCAGAGAGAGCAGGTGACAAAGGTGAGACAGTAGACCTGAGGTAAGAGAGAGCAGGTGACAAAGGTGAGACAGTAGACCTGAGGTAAGAGAGAGCAGGTGACAAAGGTGAGACAGTAGACCTGAGGTCAGAGAGAGCAGGTGACAAAGGTGAGACAGTAGACCTGAGGTCAGAGAGAGCAGGGCAGGTGACAAAGGTGAGACAGTAGACCTGAGGTCAGAGAGAGCAGGGCAGGTGACAAAGGTGAGACAGTAGACCTGAGGTCAGAGAGAGCAGGGCAGGTGACAAAGGTGAGACAGTAGACCTGAGGTCAGAGAGAGCAGGGCAGGTGACAAAGGTGAGACAGTAGACCTGAGGTCAGAGAGAGCAGGGCAGGTGACAAAGGTGAGACAGTAGACCTGAGGTCAGAGAGAGCAGGGCAGGTGACAAAGGTGAGACAGTAGACCTGAGGTCCAGGGCAGGTGACAAAGGTGGGACAGTAGACCTGAGGTCCAGGGCAGGTGACAAAGGTGGGACAGTAGACCTGAGGTCAGAGAGAGCAGGGCAGGTGAGAAAGGTGAGACAGTAGACCTGAGGTCAGAGAGAGCAGGTGACAAAGGTGAGACAGCCTTGAGATATGAGAGAGCAGAGCAGCAACCAAACAGTCCCCCACCTGACTGAGGTTCTCCAGCTCACAAGCAAAGATACAAGAGTTGAGCTCCTGTCCCCTGACTGAGCCCACCCTGGCTCCAGGGCGTGTCACTGTGGCCCTGACACTCAGAGACTCGACTGTGTTCAGAACCGCCCGGTGACGTACAACTCTGTGTCTGAAATAAGACAGAACTAATGCTAGGATATTTTACATTTCAAAGAAAAAAATTGAAGAAAAAACAAATTCCCTAAGTTTGTAGAAATTTAAAAATATTTATGACAAGAAATTATATAGATTTTTCTATTGGCAGGACATATACTAGGCCTTTGTTTTTGAAAGTATTGCCGTCAGCTTAATTATAGTAAATACAGGTATTAAAGAATCTTGATATGCCGCAGTATAGTACTATCAGATATTTTATAAGAATAATTTAAAAAAATGTTTTGACAGAGACTAAAAAACAGAAAAGTTCTAGAAGAGGGACAACACCAGAGGTAGAGCCACTTACCCAACATTTGAAGGGTGCTTGACAGGCTCATAATAAAACAAGAAGTCCACCTCATGGATCCCACCAATGTCGTTGCCCCTGACCCACATGGGCAGGGAGACAGTTTCCCCAGGCTTCAGGACATCATTGGGCAGGGGAATGTCCAGCACATCAGGCAGCACCAGGAACTCATCCTTCCCTGGGACTGTGCTGGTCAGCGTGGCGCTGATGGAGCTGCACTGTGACCCCCTCATCTGGTAGATGTACGGGTACTTGGGTAGGTCAGAGTTGCGGCCAAAGGTGAAGAACCTCGGGTGACTGGAGGTGACTCGCAAGGACCGCAGTGGGCTCCGTCCTGCATTGGTCAATTCTATTTCTATACATTGCACTTCCCCACAGAGAAGGTTTTCTGGGAAATCACAGAATGCTACCTGCAAGTGAATACAAAGTTTATAAGGAGATGATACAAAAACTTGGATCACTTTTTGTTCTAAATTTTGCCATGGTAAGAGTTCCAGGTTATACTGATAGCTTAACCCTTTGAGCCCTGGCCTCCCTGACCTAATTTCTCCCATTTCCTGAGCTCCCAGGCCCAAACCGATTGTCACTTATCTTCTTCTAACTTTGCCTATAACTTTTGAACCGTTTGAGATAATCAAGCCAAATTTGGTATGCAGACTCAGGATCAAACAACAATGCAGCAAGATTCTGAAATTCTTAATTTTTTTACACTGTTTGAACAGAACAATGTATATAAAACGAACACATCATTATTGTTTTGATAGAACATTGAAGAAACCAATTTACATTTAGTAATTGTTTTGTTATTATTGATACCTGGCCATACTTGTTCAACGCCAGAAGTCCACTTTTGTTTGATAACTTTCAAAACCGTTATCACTGCCGGACCCGATGCAAAGAAAAAATTCGCATGCTTTGCACCAGTAAACATTTTTTTTTCGTTTCGGCAAGTCTTTGTCCTTGACACCACATGCATCAGAACGTACTTGAACAGTTACATTATCACTGTCAATTTCAATGTCACTGTGTTCAGTCTCAAATTCAACGTCACTATCATCACAATATAGATCAGGAATATTATCTTCTTCATCAGAATCAATAAGTGGTTGTATTGCCTGAGATGCAGTCATTCTACTTCTTTTGTTGATATTTCGGTATTTTGCTTCATCTTTTGCATCAACTTTATGTGATGAAGTCGACGGCTGTTGCTCAGCTTTTCGTTTCGGCGGCATTGCTGCGAAATGTAAACACTTTCACTTTTCCTAAAATCTATTTTAAAATCATAATCCCGCACTCAAAAGACATATGCGCAGTTTTAGTCAGTCTTCCGCTAATTATATTTAATTAGACTGTATACCGACCGCTAGGAATATGACGCTAGATCATCGGGCTCAAGTTTACCGGCCTGGCGGGCTCAAAGGGTTAAAACTTTTGTACAGGATGTTTTGGTGTGGGACTGCTAACCTTGATGTCTTAAGTCAAATGTCTGAGACCACAAACTCTACTTAATCTGTCCTATTGACCATTACATCTTAGAGGGTACTTTAATTTTCACTTTGAATACTTCTGAACAAAGTGCCAGAGTTGTAAAAAGTTTGCAAGCCAATGTGTCACTGTATCAAAACATCACACATAGAGTTACTGGAGCCAAGCAAAAAATAGTTCAGAGAAATTTTTTTTTGTGTGGAAAAAATTGGAAGTAGTTTTTTTAGCCCTGTCATTAAAAACTGAGCCTAGCACTGTATTCAAACTTCTGCTAAAACCATTGATATTTTCCCATCTGATAAGTATGAACACTTAACATCTTCAGTTTTGGGTATGAGTCCACTCAACCATATAACTAACCATTTGTTAAATAAAAACAATCTTTAAGGCTAACATTACCTCAAGAATGGGCATCTCCTCTTGTACAATCAAGTCCAGCCTCCTGTCAGGGCCGTACAGTTTCTGTGTGCGCTCCTCCTTGGTGCCGTTGAGCCGAGGGCCCTGTGGCTCCAGTTTCTGTTTCCCCCTGACCATCACACTGTTGACATAGCTGGGCTTGTTCTGTCCAACCTCTTGTGGCAGGGAGGAGTTCTGGGCCAGTGAGGTGGTGCCCAGGTTGTACGCCAGACCCAGAATCCTCAGCTGACCAGGCTGGCGGGGTGTGAGGGTCAGCTGGATCTACACAATCAGTGGTTGTAAACAGGTTTTAAGTTTCGAGAAAATGTTTAAGTTTTTAACAATAAAAAGAAGATGAATTTTAACAGAATAAAAGCTTCATTGAAAAAATTCTTTTAATAAAAGGTTATTTTGCATTAACTAGTCAATGCTGAAGTTATAAATACTAATCAAACACTGCTGTCCTGTTACAAAATAATTAACTTTTTTATTGAAGAGCTACTGTGTGCTCGTCTTGTCACAATGTTGAAATAAGATCAACAAAAGACATGATGATATTCAGAAAATATAATGCGAACAGAAAGAAGAATCAGATTATTAGAAAAACATAGAAAGATACTCACATATTCACTTTGTATGCCTTGCACTATAACTTCTTTAATAACTGACGTGTGAATAATTTCATCAGCCAAGTTGTTCTGTTAAAAAAACAAAATATAATTGTGTTAATCCAAGTTTTTAACATCTGTAGCCAAAGACAGTGTTACTCTATCACTGAAATTTAAAAATAGAAATAACCTTGAACTTACTTTAACACTGGTAGTTACTTCATTAGAGATGACCTGAGGTGGGTCAGGGCCTTGTATAGAGGGTAGGAATGTCCAGAGTAGGGAGACTTCAGACAGGACTAGCATCACATGCAGGGGGTTCTCTACTTGCAGCTCTATTGTGATGGGCTCTGGGATATTTAAACAGCTTGAGTTATAGGGGAAGATATTTAATCAAAGTGCAGTTAATATAGGAAACAAAAGAAGACGATGTCATATAGATACAATTAAATTGAAAATATCCTGACTCAAGGCAAGTAAAGTAGCTTTTTGAACATGAATATCCTATTTGATTCCAGTACAGCGAATAAATTATTGTATAGCCACCAAATCTCAATCTGCCTACACTTTTCCTTAAGTATTTAAGTCACTTGAAATGGACAAAGACAGCGCAAAAGACCGGCAGAAATAAACTTATAATGCTAGTGCTCAGCCTACCCCCAACAAAAGACCTGTATAAATAAACTTATAACGCTAGTGCTCAGCCTACCCCCAACAAAAGAACGTCAGAAATAAAACTTATAGTGCTAGAGCTCAGCCTACCCCCAACAAAAGCCACTGGACTGGCACGGTTGTCTGTGCTGTTGGTGAACAGCTGGGTGCTGGGCTTGATTGTCCGCCCTGAAACCTGGATCAGTTTCTGCTCCAGTGACTCCCACTTGGCCATGTTCTCAGCGTCACTGTCAAACCACATCCCTGTGGCCAGCGTCTTGCGGCTGTTGGCCTCTGCAAATGATGCACTATGTTATTACAGTAAAAAGTTTTAAGAATAAAAAGATGACTTTTAATAGACTGAAACTATATTAAAATAATTCTTTTAATAACAGATTATACTGCTACACTTGTAAATGCTGAAGTACTTTTTAAAATTATAATCAAACAATGCTGTACTGTTACAACATGATTAAAACCAATGTTCTGATGACAATATACAATGTATCATTATCTCATCAATACAAGTCTAATAATATATATTTACAGAAAAGGGGTATTCATATTTAACAACTAAATAATAATAGGTTATAGCAGCATAAAAACAAATTACTTAATTCTCTTATAGATATTTTCTAGAGTGATTAAAAAATAAAAACAAATGTACAAAACAAAAAACAGCAAAAAATAATTTTTGTGTACCATTCTCTTTGCTGTTAGCTGCTAACAAAACTTTGGTGGCATTGCTGTCTACTATGGGCAGAGGTAGTTCAGGCAGGTGGCCATAGGTGCTGTTGTTTCTCTCCTCTTGTGTCAGTAGTTGCTGAGAGAATATGTCATAACAGTATTTAAAGAAAAATGTGTAAGCTCAATATTTAATTTTTAAAAACAGACCCAACTAAAACAGAATTTATAATTTTCACACGAATAAAAACAAGGTACCTCTTAGTTAAAAATAGAAATGTATACATTTTCTAAAAAAGATAAAACAAAATTAGAATACAGGGAATCTTTAATCAGTGAGGTACAAAAAGCTAAATAAGACAGTATCAAAAAGGTGTACTAAAAATGTACTATGACCAACCTTATAGACAAAGAGATATTCCCTGAGAAAAGCTGCTTGTTGTGTGGTTGGCTGCTTGCTCTCCTCAGTCAGGAGATGTTTTAAAGCTGCTGTGGCATTCTCATACTGTTTCAGGTTAAACGACTGTCGCCCAATTGTAAAATGGATGTGATCCTAAACAAAGATTATTTAAAAATTGTCCATCACATTAAATTTTATTCAGCATGGTTTAAGCTAAAATAAACAACGTAAATAATTTAGCTAAAGACTCTTGGGAAATGATGTAAGATCATTAAGAAAATAAAATAATGATAACAACATATTGAATTTATGTAACAAAAACTTACCTCAGCTATCGACCAATGCTTTGCTTTGTATACTTGTAAAGCTTGAGTATAGCATCGCAGCGAATGTTTTTTCTACAAACAACCCATACAATTTTTTAACTCAATAATTTTTTTCTTCTATAAGCAATGTTTTGTTCAATGATACCAACAATGTAATAAGCAGTCGAGTAAGAACCAATAAAATGAACAAACCTGTCCAGCTTTATTAAAGCGATGTCCAGCCAGTATCATGTGAAATGCATATTTCCTCACCATAGGAACCTTCAGCGCCAGAAAACAGTGGGCGGCTTGTTCCAGGAACAGGGCACTGGTCAGGTCATTGTCCTGCAGGTCACACAAGAAAGCACTGGCTTTACTATTTCAATAACTAAAACTGGTAAGAGCAGTTATGTTGTAAAATTGTAATTGTAAAAAGTAAAATAAAAACTCCCAAAAAAACAACTGACCACCACTCACCTCACTGGTCATCTTAAGGAACTGCATTGCTGCCTCATTGAACATTGCTTTCTTCTTCAAAGCCTCAGAGCTGGTTAGTGTGGCGCGGGTGGCGTAATGAGGATTTCTAAATTGTGGACAGATGTTAGAAGTTAAAAATATATGTACTAAATTAAAGGAGAAAATTTATACTGGTCATGAACTTGCTTTAAACTTTCATCAACTGTCATTATGTTTATAGTTTTAGAGGAGCAGAAGAGCAGACCTGCATGAGGTTAGATATGTTGATATGGCTGTTTCCATGTAGTGGTGGGGGTACTGTTTCTGGCTCTGGGTGCCCAGCAGGAATATTGCCAAACTTGCCATTTCCTAAAATTAATTTGTTAAAAAGTTTTTTAAAAAATTCATCAAAACATAAATCTTTTAGAAACAATAAATGAAACAAAAAACAAACAAAAGGAAACATACCAGAGCTCCAGCAAAATGCAACCAGGCCTGATCATTGTTGAAGTCTTTCTTGGCGGTGTGATAAGTGTTGTAAGCAAAGTCATACATTTGAAAAAGGAATGCAAGGTCTGCAAGACGACGAAGCTGCAGTTCTGGTGCATCTTTGGTATATCTACACATAACAACAGAAGCAAACTACATTTTCTCATTTAATCACTTAACTTTAAAACTTGTAACCACTAACTTGTTTTAAATGAGTGTCAGAAACAAGCAAGTCTTAGAGTACTCACACAACAGTTGTGTTCTGTGATGCTGGTATAGACCCAGTTGGCTGTTTATTACCAAACCATTTCTTGGTTGCACTGAAGAAAGATCTATGAATGCCTTTTCTTGATGCAAGCTATGAAGTAGACCAAGATTTATTATTCATTATTGCTACAAAGAAATCACAACAATTTTAGCTACAGTACTTATCTCAGCTATTTACAAACAAGCAGGGACTAAAGTTTAGAATGTCTTACCTGATCACTGAGTATCTTCATTTGTCGTTCAGCCCAGGGGATCAACGCCCTTACAACAAACTCATGCATGAATATACGCAGCCTGTCATGATCACTGGGTGACAGACACATACCATATGACTTGGTCTGTGAGCGATCTGCATTTTTATAGTGGCCACTGTAGTTTGAGTGTCGTCCATCTATGGTGATAGTACACAATTATAAACACAGTTTGTACAATGTAAACACAGGGCATAGAGCAAACTATATATGATTTCAGGAATCACATGGACAATTTAAAAGAATTTGATTAGGTAATAAACAGTAGACATCTAAATTACACTTAAAAAATAAACAGATGCAAAAATAACATTAATAACATAAATATAAGAATAAATAATTCACAGAAACCAAAACAAATAAACAAATACAACTGATATTGCTAAAAACCACTAGACAAACAGTGGATGACAGCTCTGGACAAGCACAAGATATACAGATAGACAGACAGCAGATGACAAATATAAATGGAAAGTAACAGTAGAAGACAAATACAAACAGAAAGAAACAGACAAAAAAATGACAAATGTAAACAGAAAGAAACAGAATGGATGACAACAATAAACAGAAAAAGACAGACAATGAATGACAAATGTAAACAGAAGGAAACAGCCGATGACAAATATAAACAGAAAGAAACAGATAGTGGATGACAAAAATAAACAGAAAGAAACAGACAGCGGATGACAGCACCTTGGTAACCACTAGCTGCGGCTGTGGGGTCACTATCTGGTGAGGGTGTGTCTCTACTGGGTGGTGTGGTGGGGGAGGCGAGGGGGTGGCTAAACTGCTCACAGGAGGATGAGGAGGTGATTCCGGATGAGCCTAGAGAGTAGTAAACCATAACAAAATCTAAGAGAGAGCAGGTAGGCTTTAATCAACAGGTAAATCTAACAACACTGAGATCATGTCAACACTCATCTATATTGTTTCATTAGAACAATAGTGTGCAACACAGGGTGCAGAGAGAGATGTGAGTTGAGTGAATCTCAGAGTTATTCAGCTATAAAAAAAAAAAAAAATAATGTTAATTCAGGTGTAGTTGAAAATACTACAGCTAGATTTAACTACTGCTCAACATGAGATGAATGGTAAACAAAAGTACCAGACTCTTCCATATGGTTGTCATAGATGGAGTCAGTCATTGAGTTGCTGGGGAACTGGTCGTTGTTGCCCTCTGTCAGGTGGGATGGGAAACTGGGGGGAGACCCATCAATGTGGTCACTGTCCATGCTCTCCTGAAACAAGTGTGGATATTTGTTCATCCTTAAATATATCAAATGTAATCTTTTTTTTTAAAGATGAAAATAATAAATACACCAATATTTAAGCCTAGAGAAATTTTGATGACAATAAAATCACAGTGTCAGAATAAATGAAAAATATTTTTTTCTTCTTTAGCAGTTATCATGAAAACAATATCACTTGTAGGGTGAAAATTAACAAAGTGGTTATGTTTGCAATAGCTAAGATACTTATTTAACAGCTGAAGTACAAGAACAATTACCAAAGAGTTGGATGGCCTGGTCAAGAACTGGCTCCAGGGGTTTGGCTGTAGAGGGCCACTTGTTCTGATGGTGTCCAGTGTATTTTTAGACCTTGAGTTGATCTGCAGCAGGTGACAGATCTGAACACCAAAGGTGGCCTTCATGCTCTGGTACACCGCTTCAGCCCTGGTCAAGTGAAGAGTTCAAGTTAGATATTGACAGTATCAAGGGGGCTCTGCATGGCTAGGTAAATTGAAGGAATCATGTTTAAGCACAGGCTATTCACCATCTACAGCATTAAAAAAAAAACCAAACAAATCATTTGACTGTTCATCATCCTCAATTTCAAGCATGAATGTTCACCACCTTTAACATCATGTATGCTACAATTTGAAATGAGATTATCAGAACATTGCAATTTTTTTTATACCTTTGTTTACATTCCAAATGATTGACCAAATCAAAGATTGTGCATGATCCACAATTTTATATAACAAATGCAAATACCTAGATTGTACATGATGGACAATTTTATGTAATAAATGTATAAATACTATAAATAGGTAGACTGTTCACGATCCACAATTTTATATAACAAATGCAAATTCCTATATTGTATACAATCCACAATTTTATTTCACCAACATAAATACCTAGATTGTTCACCATCCACAACATCATGCAACAGAACATAGTAGTGCAGGACACCCTGGCAGAACCACCGAGGTAACTTGTTGGGAAACTGCTGCTGCTGTGTCACTTGCTGATTGGCTAGACTTGTGAATGTGCTCAGTGGGTCACCATTGCTTGAAGCAACCACAAATATACCTAAGCTATGGTTAAAGATTATTTTTTTTTAAATTTGTAATTCAAATACCTTTAAATTTGTCGGTAAAAACAAACACAGAAAGAAATTTTATCCCTACTAACATTCAATGAAGAATGGGAAGCCATTTTCATAATGGGAGGTTGTTGGTTAAGTTAAACTACATGAGGTAGTAAAAAAATAGTAATGCAAAAATATATCAATGATCTATGTGCAGAGAGTGAAGTATATTAATCTTGTTATAAAATTTGGGAGGCAGTTTTTAATCATGTTTCTAAAAACATGTATTACTGTTTGGGTCAGGAATATTGGAAGATAATATATGCTATATACAAAGATATAAATCAATAGCCCCAGCCCATGACATTTGAGCCCCTGCTACAACATGAAGGATACATGACAGACAGTGATTCAGGTACTCATGATCTGAGGCTGGCAACACCTGGAGGAAGTGTTCTCTCCAGCTTTCAAACCAGGGAGTGGAAGCTGAAAGACAAGAATACACAGACATTAATGCATGGATTTGGGTAAAGTATGTGAAGTACCTATGGAGATTATTTTAATTACATGAGTTTCACAGTTATACTTTTAAAACTTAATGTAAGTTAAAGGAAAAATATTGGCACTTGATTCCCCAAAAGAAAATGACAACAGTGCTCAAATATATCTGAATAATTTAATCCTTCATATTGGTAGTAAAATTGCTTCTGAAGTCATTGATCATTATGTAACTAAATCAACAAAATGATGCTAGCCAGAATCCTATGATCACGATGTATCAAAAACTGCTTTTGATGCTTTTTTGCAACTTTTTAAGGGAAAGAACAAAAAATGCCCTTACATAAAATTGTGACAGCAAAATGCACATCTAAAATTAAAGTATTATGCATAATAATGCCCAACTAAGGAGACTACAGTAAAGATTTGGGCCATGTCTAAGATACTCACATTTTAAAATGACCATTACAAAAACCTGAACAGCTTGATTTATATATTTTTAATTTAATTAGTGCTGCACTAAGTTATTATGGATATTACTGTAAACACTAGTACTTACAGCTGAGCTGGAGGTCATAGTTTCCTATAGACAGCATATTGTTTGCCCCAGGTTCCTGTGTCTGTCCGTGTGTTGATGCCACAGCATCACTCAGTTGTTTTTTTATGACATTTTGCTGTAGAGGTGCTGCTGCCATGTCACAAGCACTAATGCGCAAGTTGTGAATGGAATGTGTGACATTGTTAGCATCCCGAATGTGAACTGAAAGACAAGATTACTTAACATTTATTTTAACTTAACAATAACATTATACATAGGCCTAGGCCTACTCTTTTATTAAAAATACTACATACATTGGCTAGAGAAAAATTGGTATTTAGCAATTGGAAATTACAATAGGCCTAATCATAATATAAAATCGAGGCAGAGGCAATGATCCTAAGCAAAGTGGTATTAAATTAATTTTATTTTAAAAAAATCTTTCCTAAAATTCTAAAAAAATTAATTTGTTTTCATTCATTGGCAATGTTTATTTCTTGTAAACTGAACTTAAGGATTATTCTACATTATAAATTTAACTGTTAGTAGGGGCCCGAATTGAATAACCATGAAACATTTAGCATTCTCAGTGGCATATAATTATAAACCAACCTTCAGAGGATAATCGACAAAAGGGCTGGATCAGCTGCACGAAACTTAGGTTGTTTTTCTGACACAACAACTGCGCATCATCACTACACAAAACAGCAATATGGGGACTAAATGTGCTTTGTATGAACTCATTTGCATTTTGTTTACACTGTGTCATGGTTGTGTATTGCTTTATAAACTTGTCACTGCAACATATAATGCAAAATAGAGTTTTGGTTTATGTTATCATCCCTTATTCACTTTGCTGTCATGCGCCATTTTGAGTGACTCCGCCACTTCCGGAAACATTGGTCACACTAGCGACTGAAAAGGCGACTATCATAATAGATTTATCAATAGCAACGCATAAACTACATACCATTATTATTACCATGCATGATATATAATATAATATATATATATATATATATATATATATATATATATATATATATATATATATATATATACGTTTTTGCAGAGTATAACAGTGTAGTTAAACACAACTTCCGCGACTGTCATTTTTCTGTTAAGTTTTCTGTAGGCCTTTTTTAACGAATATGGCTAATCACCAATGTAAGCTACTTTCTGTTAATATGTTGGGTTTTTATGGGACTGCGTGGCCTAGCGGTAGGACGCTAGACTGTTAATTAAAAAGTCACGGGTTCAAGTCAGTAGAACGTCCTTGAGTCCACCCAGCTCTGATAGGTACCCAACTCACGATAGTGAAAACTAAGAGGGCTGGGCATAGTGCTGACCAAGCTATCCCTCGTCTGCCCCATGTGTCTTGGGCACGAACGGGAAAAGATGATAGATGTTATGGGGTTAATAGATGAAACTAAATTACAATAATAAAGCGTTAAACTAACAATAAATTAATGACATTAGAATAAGTAGTGAATGACTAGATCTAATTAGATATCACACTTTTGTTGAATATTTATCTTTTTATTTGTTGTTATATAAGTAAAAGACGCTAATTTATGCTAATCATTTTAAGTGACACTTTAAAACTGAAATCTAATGGATTAGTCTTTAATTCTTTAATAGTGTTGTTTTATTTTGATACAAAACATTTGTCAATTGTCCTTTATTAATTATTTATGCTGGCACAACTTTAAACTTATAGGGAGCCAAAATATAGTAGTAGGCCCTATCTATATTAAGCAAAAGCCTAATTAAATGTAAATAAGGTAGTTTGTTTAACTGGAGTTCAAAATATTAATTACGATAATGTTAATGCTATATTCCGTTATTTAGTAAAATCCTCCAAACCTGAGGTGAACTCATCAAGATAAATAAAAAGGTCATAGGCCACATAAGGTCACTACCTCTAACCCGCTAACCTCAAAAAGCCTTACCTCACAGTCAGCATCTGCACACAGACAGTGATGGCCGACTGACTTTTACGCTGTTTACAAGCTTAAGCGTCCTTCACAAACTAGATCCAGATTAAAATAGAACTATCTGAAAAGAGTCTTCGCATAAGTTTCCAAGATAAAAATGCTTCGCTCATTAGATAAAACAGTGGGTTTATCCACTCGCCATTTATGTCAAACTCGAAAGACCGTGGAAAAGCTTTTTAGCAGAACGAAAGTTCTGACAATCGACAACATGAATCCCCATGTAAAGAACATTGAATATGCAGTCAGGGGCCCCATTGTCATAAGAGCTGGAGAGATAGAGAATGAACTAAAAAAGGTTTGCTATTTTAACTATAGATCTAGTTGTAATAGACTGTAGAGATCTAGATCTTCTATTTCTAGTATATTTCTACTAAGATTTTTTTAGAAGTAGATTCTAGTATGTATTGTTGTATGTAATAAGTAATAATTTTATGGTCGAGAATCGAGTCTACTATATTATATGTATTTTGTATCCCTCAGTACAATATAATAGTATTAGTATATAGGCCTATGTAGTGATTTTTTACTTACATTTTTTACCTCAAATATTATATTTGTCTCTGTTATACTTTATTGCATAAACAGTTGATTCTGTTTTGTTTTGTATTTTGGGATGTCTGTGGAATGAATCAATTGGAGGATGATTATAGATACCTGTGTCCGATAATGGAATCTTCTTTAAAAAGGGGTGTTGGGTTGTTAGTAGTATTGTAATGTCGACTAATTTTATCGTTAGAAATTAGGGTTAGGCGTATGGTAGGACCAGGGTTGGGGTTAGGGTTAGGGACAGGGTTAGCATTGACATTAGCTAGCCATGTGTGCATTTAGTTAACTACCAGTAACCTAACACCCCTTTTTTAAAGAAGATTCCATTATCAGACACTGGTATAAACATTCTCCCGTTAAGGGTCATGTAGCAAACCTGAAAAAAAAAACAGCCCATTCAGCCATCCAATATTTTAAATTTTAAAATTGTCTCTCATAGGGAACAAAGAAAAATTTTACAGATGTTATTCGAGCCAACATTGGAGACTGTCATGCAACTGGACAAGAGCCTCTGACATTTTTAAGACAGGTAGGTCTTAAATTGTGTAGTACAATGTTTTGTTCTTGGTGTTCTTTTATGTTGAAAGAAAGTAAATAAAGAGCCATGTAGTCAGTAAATCTTTTCTTTTACCACATGTAATCTGTTATTGACAAAACAATTCAGCTTGAAAGTCAAGATATGCTTGATTTGTAGGTTGTTGCTCTGTGTGTGTACCCTGATCTGATGAAAGACCCAACTTTTCCTGATGATGCTAAACAAAGAGCTGATCGCATCCTTGGATCTTGTGGAGGACGAAGCTTAGGTAACCATTACATAGTAGTAGTTATAAGTTTTTTTTCCAATTATTTGTGTAATTGTAACATGTATTTCTTATTCTAGTTATTTGTTTTTCTGATTTCATCTCTCATTAAGCAATGTGACAGTTTTGTTTACCACTTACTATTTATCAGCAGTCACCATAACTGTAAGTGATATGATGAACTAGTTTTCCGATTTTTAATCGTCAGCATTTAAAAAATTACTATTGTGCCATTTTGTTAAGTCTCTAAGTGTTGATTCCCTAACATTGAGTTATATTTATTTTTCCTTAAATTTGTGAAATCATTTAATTGTATATGTGAATCTGTAAATAAATTAAGTTTACTCATGTTGACAATACCACAATTTTTAAATACATTTTTAAAAAGAAACTGACAAAAACTGATTCTTAGACTGGTTATGTAGTGTTGAAGCAATGCTATCTTTTAAAAATTCTTCAAGGCGCCTACAGTGACAGCGCAGGTGTGCCTGTTATCAGGGAAGATGTGGCTAAATATATAGAAGAGAGGGATGGTATCCCATCAGACCCTGCCAACATTTTTCTCTCTGGGGGTGCCAGTGAGTCCATTAGGGTAAGCGGTACTGTCAGTTATATTTTGATCCACTTTGACCTTATGAACATATTAATATGGAGTGTTGTAATTTATAATAAATGTATCAACTAACCCTTTACATTTAAACTTTCCCTCATTTTAACTAAAGGAAAAAAAAAACTTGAATTATGGCAGCGCACCATGTTTCTGCCATTTTAAAAAAATTCAAATTTTTTTAGGTGGCTGTACTTATTGATTGTTATAGTGCATATTTAAAAGAAAAATGTGTTACAGAAATATACTAACTAATTTATTTTGAGACTTTTATATTTTGTTATTAACTACTTTGTACTCTATTCTGTTGTATACATCATTATGTAAGTTATATTAATAAACATTTTTACAGTGTCAGATATTCATAAAAAGGTTTTAATGTTATATTAACATGAGCATTTTAAAACCAATTATTGTATTATTTAACTATTCCAGAACGTGATGAAACTCCTCATGACTGCCCTGCCAGGGAAAGAACGTGCTGGTGTTATGATACCCATCCCCCAGTACCCCCTCTACTCCGCAACTATTGCTGAATACAATGCTCACCCTGTATGTCTGTATACATTTTTTTCTCATTTGATTTGTTTAGCTTTTACTTTAAAAGAAATATAACTGTGGTGGCTGTCAGCTAATGAAGTGTTGTGTTTTTAGATTGGCTACTTTCTGAATGAGGCTGATAAATGGTCCCTTAGTGTGGAGGAATTAAAACGTTCATTAGCAGAAGGGAAGAAACACTGCAAGCCCAGAGCCATTTGTGTGATCAACCCAGGCAACCCCACAGGTTTGTGATACACATCACACACATTCCCACAATATCACACATGCCACACCCACTCATACACACATACACAGTTCCATCTTGCACATCATTCACACTCACCCATACACTGTCTCATCACCCATACATTCACTGGCATCTTTGATCTTAGCAAGTTTTAATTTCACATAAATATAGCTCCATATTTTGTCTCACAAATACTTGAAACTTGATAAAACGATGTAAAAGAAAAATGGATTTAAATTTTTCAGGCCAAGTGCTAACAAGAAAAAATATTGAAGACATCATTAAATTTGCTAAGGAGGAGAACTTGTTCATCATGGCTGATGAGGTTTTTGGCTAGAGTAGCATTAATTTTATCTGGCTATGGGAGCTCTACTTTTTGGGCTAATTTGGTTAATAATTGTGTAATTATTATTATAGTTGAACTGGATAATTAAAAATACTGTTATTTTTTGTATTATATAAGGAATGTTTGTTTTCTTTAGGTATACCAACACAATGTGTATGCGGCAGATTCAAAGTTTCATTCCTTTAAGAAAGTGTTAACTGAACTGGGCCCACCATACAGTGAGATGGAGCTGGCTTCATTCATGTCAACATCAAAGGGCTACATGGGAGAGTAAGTGACCTTTAACCTATGCAACTAAACTGGGTACCTAACATAGTTTATTCATCAAATTGAAAATTAATACAAGTGAAGGTAATTTTATTTGCTCTTAGTATGAAAAATATATAAACAACATTAAAGATAAAATATACATTATTTTTTTAGGTGTGGTTTCCGTGGTGGATATGTGGAGATTATAAATATGGACCCAGCTGTTAAAGCCATGCTCACCAAGGCAATCTCAGCAAAACTTTGTTCTGCTGTGACTGGCCAGGTTCATATTTTTAATGTTTTTTTTTACAAAATTAGCAGTTCTTTACCTTAGAAAATACAATTTACATCATTTTCAAAAATGTTTTTTGGTGTAGAAAAGCAGTTTCTTAAAATATTTGAATATGAATGCAGTCAGATAATATAAAGCTAATAATTGAAGTCTTGAGTTTTTAATATCTTAAAAAGTAATTTAATAAAATATCAAAATCTTTGAAATACTTTATTAAATTAAGATAAAAAATTTAATCATATAAAATAATTAGTTGCATACTTTATGTGTGTACTATATTATTTCTGACATATTTAAAATTGATTTATGGCCGTGCGTTTTCATGACACCGGACATTTTTTAATTTTCTTAGCATGAGAGGTGAGGTTTTCTGAGTGCCTAGCACTGCTTGCATTAAAAAGATAAAAACTAATTTACATTTACTAATGTTTTTCTATGAAACAATTCTTTCAGTGTGAAGTTAATTTCAGTAAACATGTTTTAATGTTTTGATAGACTAGTTGTAATTATCACAGCACATTTTTTGTCCATGTAGGATAGAAACATTCTATACCTATTTTTTACCACATGATTGAATTTTTTTTTTGAACTCTCTGTATTTTGAAATACAATCTTGAGCTTCTAATAACTAATTATTGCTTCTATAATACTATATATTATATTTAACATCATAAATTTAATTGAAGGAAGGTAGTAGGCCACTTTATGATGGACAATAATTTTTCCTAATCTGTGTGTCTTAAGAAAGCAAATATTAAAAATATCAGTTTAAAAAAAAATTAATGACAGATCTACTAAAATGTGACAAAAATGTTAATATAACATTCAAAGCTATTATTATGACAAATCTTAATTTAGTAAATTTTAAATCCAATTCTGACAATTCAAAGATTTGATTTGAAATAAAAAAGATGTTTGTAACATTCAAAATCTATTTGGAAAAAAATTGTATTAACAAGTTTCAAATAAATTTTAATTATCAAAACATTTTATCTAAAGAAATCTTATTTCTATAAATTTTAAACTAAATTATAACATAAAAACCTTTTAAAAATAAAATATAAAAAATGTGCAATTTAAAGCTGCACTTCATACTGAATTTGAATGTAACATGCTACCAGTATTACGGTTGGAGAACTTCCCTCGTTGATTTAAATTGGTAGCTCATAATAGTTCCCTGCCCCATATTTTGTTATATAAGCTATGATGGGAGACAAACGATAACTTATTCTCATTACTTCCTAGGCTGTTCTTGATGTAGTGGTGAACCCTCCCAAACCTGGGGAACCTTCCTATGCTTTATTCAAGCAGGTAAAAATCCATGTCACTTAGTGTTTATTTTACTTTTTTAAGTTGGCTTGCAGTACTGCCAAAATTGTATAAACATTGTTTATCAACAGTAATCCACTCATCTACTTAGAGGAATAATTTACTCTTTTCTAAATTAGTTCTTCAAACCAAGTAATATTTACACAAAGAATGTATTATTAATGAGAGCTCTTCTTTATTGTGTAGCAAAAAGATGCAGTCCTAGGCCAGCTAGCAGAGAAAGGGAGGATGGCAACTGAGATCTTCAACTCCATCAAAGGCATCTCCTGTAACCCAGTGCAGGGGGCCATGTACGCCTTCCCCAGGCTGGACCTGCCTAGGAAAGCTGTGGAGGCTGCTAAGGTAAGGATTAGTGGAGGCTAAGGATTAGTGGAGGCAGCTAAGGTAAGGATTAGTGGAGGCTAAGGTGAGGATTAGTGGAGGCGTCTAAGGTGAGGATTAGTGGAGGCTGCTAAGGTAAGGATTAGTGGAGGCTAAGGTAAGGATTAGTGGAGGCTGCTAAGGTAAGGATTAGTGGAGGCTGCTAAGGTAAGGATTAGTGGAGGCTAAGGTAAGGATTAGTGGAGGCTAAGGTAAGGATTAGTGGAGGGTGCTAAGGTAAGGATTATTGGAGGCTGCTAAGTAGTTTTCTGTTAGGGTTAAGTAGTGTTCTGTTAAGGCTAGATAGTGTTTTGTTAGGTTTAGATAGACTTAGCTGTGTCTGGAGACTTGTTAACTGAAACTACCCTAACTAATGATTTAACCTTGAACTCTGACAGGCCAAAGGTCAACCTGCTGATGCTTTCTACTGCTTCAGTTTACTGGAGGAGACTGGCATGTGTGTTGTGCCAGGCAGTGGGTTTGGGCAGAAGGAGGGCACATGGCATTTCAGGTGAGGCTACTATATTGTAATGGTTTAATTTAAGCCTTTATTGACTTCACTGCCACTTTAGATGTTAGCTAAAATTTGAGAGAGTTTAGAAACTTTAAGTTAGTTTTTGTTTAAATGATCTGTGTATATATAACTATAACTTCTTTCTTAATGGAAAAATAAAAATAAAATACATAATAGTGGCTTTCTAAGGGTTTTGTGGTAAAATAAATGCCAGCATTGTTGTTTTGCAGCTGTTTTTACACAAATTTTTACCCTAATTCTTACCCAGATTTTCATATTAAATATTAGCATTAAAAGAAATGTCAGTATGTGTATTTGCCAATCAGCAATTTAATAAAAAACTGAATACTTTAAAGAATTTTTTTTATTGTATAACTGTATGAAATTAATATATTTTCAGGACAACTATATTGCCCCCTGTAGAGAAACTTGGAGAAATGCTGAATCGTTTTGGTGACTTCCACATCAAATTCCTGAATAAATATTCTTAAACTTGATGCATTTTCTTCTGAAAGATAAACAAAGGGAGGAAACTGGAAAGTTTTCAACCAGAGAACTCTTTTGTGTTAGAAACTGTTGACATGTGGCTTCCATACATTATTACGTGCATATAATTATACTTTAATTTTTGGTGGAATGGTTTTGCTTCTTGTAGAAAGATGAATGTAGTGGTTTTGGTAATGAACTAAAATTTGTATGATGATACGTTCACTGAGATGATAATTCTGTTATAGTGGAATGTATTGATGAATTGTTTACTTGTGAATAGATTACTAGTTGCTGTAAAATTAGTTGTTTGTATGACAGATGATATTAACTGTGAATTTTACTATAGTACAGTTTATCTGGTAACTTGTAATTATGTAACATAAATGGCAGCTCAATTAGAACAGTATTGTAGTTATCAGATGGTAATTGTTTGTCATTTCTTCTGAAGTTTAAAACTTTCATTTAACATTATTTACATAAACCTGCTGATACATCAGCCCTCCACAAACTGAAAAAAAAGTCATTTCAAAATATATTTCTGGATTATTTATCCTCCTGATCTGAACACAAGTTTTGATATTATCTTTTTAGAAATTTTGAAGATCTGTTTAACATTACATTATTCTATATGGAAGGAAGCCTTGCTGTACTGCTGATATTACTTACATAATAATATCATTGTGTAAAGTTGCAAGTTATTTTACAATGATCTGTGAATGTGTATACTGTGTTAAGTTACTGTAAGAATGTTTATTTAAACTTCTTAATGTATAAGAACCTGTGAACTTGATAGCTTGTGTACTCTATATACAAAAGGTGTGGACTATATGCTGTAGCTCTACTGAGATTGTTAGCATCTATTTCCTCATCCATGAATATTGTAATGAGTCCCCAAATTATGGGGTTGCCCAGCCATTGTATGAGAGTGACTTGTCTACATATGCTCCTGTGTTAATGTATAACCATATATTTGAACATTAAACTGGTACACAAATGCTTTGTGTGTGCCTTTTGTTTTAATAATATGGAAGGCTCGCTGCACCAATTTCAATACTAGATGTATGTCAATGTGCAACATGCTTGTCAAATACTTTTAAAAAAATCAAGTTATGTAATTTATTAAAGTATCCGATCTGTTCTATTAGAATAAAAAAATTAGTTTGGAGTAGACACCCTTGTTAAATGTTAATTTTCTGACAACTGGTTGGAGAAATATAATAGATCTATAATCTAAAATAAATATTTTACTTTCATTATGAGTACAATGTTTGCTTTATTTTGTAAATGTTTGCTGAAACAAAGATCCGTAGTCACATTGCATCTTGAAGTTTTCCATTGATGAAATATTCCATAATCTCACTTTACTAAAAGCTGGTTAGGCTCTTATTTCTATGAATTGTGCTCCGATGGCCACACCTTAGGGAAAACAGCCACACTGATAATTTATAACAGCAAATAATAACAAACTTTCCAATTACAAAAAGTACAATATTTATTGTGACCAGCAAATATCACTTAGCACACCACAGTATGGTGCTAATAAAAACTGCTCCTGTAAAAGTCCTTCACCAACAAAGAAAGCGATAACAAACTTGTAACATTTGATATAAAACATTGTAATGAAAAAACATAGCAAAATCATGAAATGCAATTACGCTGTAAGAATTAATATGCATTTAAGGGGTGCAGTAGATAAAGTACTAGTTACATTTTGACAAGATGTAACTTGTTTTTAAAAATTGGAAATGCTTTTAATTTGTTTCATAAAATCAACTCAATTATCAACATGTGAATGTTTCCATTAACCAAATTTACAAGAAAGATACAATAAAAACAACCAAATAATATGCAAAAACTGCTGATTTAATAACAAAATGCAACTTAAGTACTCTCTCTACCACTTCCTTCTAATTACTAGTAAATAAAGACACATCTGCATGAAATTGGCATTGCTTACAGCTGTAAACTGATATGTAAAGTTTTCATCAGAAGTTTGCTAAAGTAATATAAGTCAATATTTGCTGCGATACCATTATGAGCTAGAATAATGTAGAAAAACTCATTGCTTTATAATTAAAAAAAAAAGTTTGTATGAAAACATAATACTTGGTTACATGCTTTTTGTATCAACAACTATTATACCCTCAAACAATAATTTGTAACTATCTTTCACAATTACAGCAGTAAGATTAAAATCTCAACACATTTTCTGCCTATATTTGTAAGAAATAGATGGCCAAAGTAAGTTGACAACAATGACTACGACGGCGAGGATGTATATATTTATCACTGTGTTCTCCCTGGGAAGAAAACACTGAGCGAGGCTGAAGTTCTGGTGGTTGATGCGAGCCTGAAACAAGGGTCAAATAGGGTCAATTACATGTATGAAACATGGGTCAAATAGGGTCAATTACATGTATGAGACAAGGGTCAAATAGGGTCAATTACATGTATAAAACAAAGGTCAAATATTCAATTACATGTATGAAACTAAGGTCAAATAGGGTCAGTTATATGTATGTAACAAGGGTCAAATAGGGACAATTATTTATATGTAACAAGGATAAAATATGGACAATTATTTGTATAAAACAAGGACAAAATGTGGACATACATGTCTAAAATTACTATTAAGAGTTGGGTTGTCTAAAATTACCAGTAAGAGAGTTGGGTTGTCTAAAATTACCAGTGAGGGAGTTGGGTTGTCTAAAATTACCAGTAAGAGAGTTGGGTTGTCTAAAATTACCTGTAAGAGAGTTGGGTTGTCTAAAATTACAATTAAGAGAGTTAGGTTGTCTAAAATTACCAGTAAGAGAGTTAGGTTGTCTAAAATTACCAGTAAGAGAGTTGGGTTGTCCCTGTTCCTCCAGCTAAAGGAGGAGACGCTCCACTCTGGAACCTTATTGTCATGGACACGATAACAGCCGTGGTGTGTATGTGCACTGATGACTAGCCTCGGCTGAATCAATGAAAACAACTGCAAGAGAGAAAAAAAAGCAATAATCAAATCTTTCCATGTCGAGGAAACCAAATTTTTTTAACAAAAAACTCTGCACCCCAAATGCACATCTACTCACAAGGTGGGTAGACCTGAGATCAAGACAGTCCAGTCGCGGACGAAATGGAATGGTTTTCTCCTGAGGTGGAGCTGAGTCTTCTGTATTGCACTCAGAATCTGAAGCTCTGTACATGGGGAAGTGCTGGGGAAAATGTCATGGGGTAGCTTTTTAATTAGCCAGTAACTCACTAACTGTCATGGGTCAACTTTTATTTTAGCCAGTAATTGAGTAAATACAAATAATTCCTTAGTTTTAGACACTTTGCAAAAGTAAATCTAAATTTAAATATTCACCTGCAATAAAATTGGCTGCGTTTTACATCTGTTATCTGTTGTCTTTAAAATAGAAAAAAAAATGTTTCAAATTTAAGAATTCATCCAGATGAAATCTAAATAGTGTTAAAAGGCCTAAAGAGAGAAAAAAGTTGCCAATTAATATGAGCATGAAGTTAACTTTCATTCTCTAAACTTTTCAGCCAAAGGGCCGCATTAGCTATCAAATATAAGTTCATGGGCCAGAGTTTCTTCTAGGCATCTTTTCGGTAGTTTAGAGACCCCTGCTCTAGATAATGCTCCTTATTTGTTTCTATAATCTTCCTATTTCCACATTAGCCCTTATTTTTCAATCAAAAGAAACTATATTAATTGGACATGAATCTAAAACACTTGATACATGCAGATATTGTAGCTAGACATAAGACATAATTTTAAAAAAACTGGCCAATAAAAAAAGCCAACTTATCATGTCAAATGTTATGATAGTTATGGCAACTCATCATTTCAATGTTATGATTGATCTGGCAACTCATCCTGTCAACAATTTAAACCTGTACTAAAAATATCTTTACCGTAAGACAGTCGGGCAGGACAGACAAATTCTTGGCTATCTCCTGCA
Organism: Physella acuta; assembly: GCF_028476545.2. NCBI lineage: Eukaryota > Metazoa > Mollusca > Gastropoda > Physidae > Physella > Physella acuta. The sequence goes on from NW_026732005.1 coordinate 399,297, forward strand.
GCTGTTTCTCCGCCTGCAGACAGATGCTGCACTCATCGCCCTCCATGGCCATGGAGTTGACCAAAACAAATAAATTATTTTTGATGTTGAGTATTCGGACAGAAGGGGAGTTAAATTCTTCAACAAATCTTTCGTGCTTGTGTTCGGTCATCCTGTGGGGCAAACCATAAGACAAGTTTTAAGACACAGTGGTTGATGAGACAGGTCTCAAGACACAATGGTTGATGAGACAGGTGTGAAGACATTTTGTTTGATAGGGAATGTGTTGAGACACAGTGGTTGATAAGATAGGTGATATGATACTGTGGTTGATCAGACAGGTGTTAATACAGTGGTTAATAAGACAAGTGTTAAGACAGTAGTTGTTGAGACAGGTGTTAAGACATTTTGTTTTATAGGAAATGTGTTAAGACACAGTGGTTGATGGGGCAAATGTTAAGACACAGTAATAGATTAAAAACTATTAGCAGTAATAATAGATCTTCTAGAAACAGATGACATAAGCCAATAGATAAGGAATTTTCCTACAGAAATCATTTACATGTAGTGAAAGCCTTCGTCATGGTTTCCTGAGAGGACATGGAGTTGTGTGCCTTTAGGAACAGCAAACATTGATTTAAACCTGGCCACATGATACAGGAACTCTTCATCATCGCACCATTTACCTTCATCCAACAGATCACCTGAAACAGGTTCATAGGTATTCAATGTCAATAGTTTAATGATGTATACAAAATGGCTGGGAACTTTGAACTCTTCAGCTCAAGAAAATAGTAAATGTACAGTTCTTTAGTGACTTTGTAAAAAGGAAATAATTGTGTACACACCTAAAACAAAGACCACATCTGGTTTGTGTATTAACATTGTTGTCTGGAAGGCTTGCTTCATCTGCCACTCTCTGGAAACAACAATAATTGCAACTAATTCATTCAACAATTACAAAGGTTGCACTGGGCTTTCTAACACTTTGTTTAAGTCCACTATATCTCATGAACTAAACAGTAGTATAAATAGTATCAACCAGCAGCATGAGAATTTTACATCTGAAGCTAGCAATAGAAAATATAACAAAGCCTCGGTATACCAATAGGTACAGGACCAAAATCTAAATTAAATTATAAAAACAGCATTCAAGAATATCCCAACACCAGATCTTGATACAACAGGTGAAACTCTCAGTCACTGTCCACACAACACGACCTTGTCAAATAGGACAAACATCAGACAGTACAAATTACCTTCGGAGTTTATCAAACCAATGGCCTTGCCGAAATCCTAAAAGATGAGTATCTGCTATAAACATGACCTTGATGTTCGTGCCATATCCTGCGTCTGATGACTGGATGTAAGGGACAGAAGGCCACGTACATTGGATCATCACAACAGCATAGTGAAAGACCTGGATGGGACAGTTTTTATACTGGATGGGACAGTTTTTATACTGGATGGGACAGTTTTTATACTGGATGGGACAGTTTTTATACTGGATGGGACAGTTTTTATACTGGATGGGACAGTTTTTATACTGGATGGGACAGTTTTTATACTGGATGGGACAGTTTTTATACTGGATGGGACAGTTTGTATACTGGATGGGACAGTTTTTATACTGGATGGGACAGTTTTTATACTGGATGGGACAGTTTGTTTACTGGATGGGACAGTTTTTATACTGGATGGGACAGTTTTTATACTGGATGGGACAGTTTGTATACTGGATGGAACAGTTTTTATACTGGATGGGACAGTTTTTATACTGGATGGGACAGTTTTTATACTGGATGGGACAGTTTTTATACTGGATTGGATTTGACAGTTTTTATACTGGATGGGACTTGACAGTTTTTATACTGGATGGGACTTGACAGTTTTTATACTGGATTGGATTTGACATTTTTTATACTGGATGGGACTTGACAGTTTTTATACTGGATGGGACTTGACAGTTTTTATACTGGATTGGATTTGACAGTTTTTATACTGGATGGGACTTGACAGTTTTTATACTGGATGGGATTTGACAGTTTTTAAAATCTAGTAGTTCCCTTTCAAACCTGACGGTCTATGGGGCAAGTGAAGTAGAGTTCACCTGTTTCTGTAAACTTTACTTTCCCCGTGAGTTAGGTACCTATCAGAGCTGGGTGGACTCAGGGATGTTCTTCTGACATGCAACTGGATTCAAACTGGACACTTTCAGGTTAAGAGTCTAGCGCTCTACCGCTAGGCCACTCTGTCCCACTTTTAAAACCAGTGTGAACTCAATTACTTTATTTACATTAAAGATAAAAAAACATTACTATATTTAAAACTTTTTTCAGAAGAAAGACTTAGTTAACTCTAAACACATGAAAACAAATTCAATAAAATACACATGAACAATAATACCAAGTTGGTGCATACCTCACAGTAGAGAAAAAAACACAAGAAAATGAGGAACGATCGAAAGATTTTGTTGTTTACAATGAGATGGGAGCATTTCTTCACAGGCCCTAAAACATGCTCCAGATAAATCATTGTATTAATAGTTTCAGCTGTAGCTTTAGCCACATCATTGAAGACATCTGTTGCTGATCTGAAAAAATATATGGAATTGTTAATCGAAACAAGTTGCGGAACAACAAAATAAAAGAAGCTCACTTTGTAGTTAACCTTATCAACATATTTTTTATATTAGCATTAACAATACTTAATTTACAAAATTAATACTAATGACTGAATCATTTGATACAGATATCAGTCCACGGACAAATTCAAAGTTAGATGTGAATGAGCATTGCCACATAAATTTGTGCTAGAAAATCTTGAACACTTGCAATAGCCAAACATAAAATAAAGTTCAAGCCATGGTAATGAGCTTAGAAGAAATCACATATAAAGTTGGCATCTCCATTGATTTAGTGCATAACAGGATCAGAAGTTGGATAAGCTTCATGATAATCTCTTAATAATTGTATCTACCAAATTTGTTGAGAGGGACCTCATCACTTCAGTTGACATCGTCACGTGCTTTTTGTTTATTATGTCTCTTACACTTATAAAATAAAAATGAATACTTTTAAAAACTTTTGAAGCCTAAAAATAAAAACTAATTTGCCAATGCAGAGAATTTTAAAATTTTAAAAATAATTTTACTTTTAGGCTACATTTCTATGAACTATAAGCCTAAGCATAGATCCGATAAATTAAGGATTAGACCTTTCATTTGTATTTAAATATTGTATTATGTCTAACTGGCTCAGGACTAATCATATTCATAATAGATCAAAATGTTTTGTCCATTTCATTTTCATCTTAGAACATTAAATTGCACTTTAAAATCTAAAAATGAAAGTTGGCATTTTATTTAGAAACATAGGGCAAATAATATAGGCCTAGGCCTAGTTGTAATTAATTAATAACAGGCCTCTAGGCCCCAATATTTTAACCCTCTTGAGACGCCCGGGCCGATCTATCGGCCGCTGGTTTTATAGCCAAAAAGACGACCGGCCGATCTATCGGCCGGGTCTCAGCCGCGATAGTAGACGCCACACGATTGGCTTTCTAGTATCATATCAGCCAATCAGATTGCTTCTAACTGTTATAGTACATATCTAGCACTTCAATGGCGACTTCCATTGAAAGTTTGCCTCATTTTTTTGTTTTTTATCGATTTTTTTAGTGCCGTGAGTCCTATCATAAATTTTCTTATGTCCAACAGTCCAGTCATCAAAATATACTAAAAATATACTTAGAAATTCTAATGTAGAAATAATAATCAGTAAATTAGTTCAGATTATTGAATAGATGTTTGTGTATTATTTAGATTAGCATTACAGAGAGAAAAAACGTATTGTTATACAAATTTACTGTAATTTAGTGCCGTCAATTTTTTTTTCGTGCATAAATTATGCAAATCAGAAAGCTCAAATATATATATGTTGAGATTTTTATTAGATTTATAAAAATCATATTAGCTCATTCAATTTCCTAATAAATAATATATATTTTTATGCATGTAAAATAATTATTTTATTTTTTTCAAAATTTTTTTGTGATACAAGTGCAAAACTTGAAAGTAGGCTCCGTCTTCTTAGCACCGGCTCTCTAAAAAAGCTACGTCTTAAGAGGGTTAAAGAATTCTCTTATAAATATGATTTATCTGTCAGTGTTACAAGATACAGGGACAGTAATAGAGTATGACAATTATCAATTAACATCACTAACCATTAACTTGTCAGCACAATTACAAATTAAGAATAAGAACTTAGATTTTATCTTAGATTCTCTTAGAATATCTACTTAATATTTTATATAGTATGGGGGCCTAATCTAAATATTTAATAATATCAAGATAGGCATACATATAGTGTAACAGGTAACAATTAAATTAGATAGGACCTATTCTAAATCTTAATTCTAATCTAAATGACATAGGCCTATAGTATAGGGCTAGGGCTATAGGCCTACTACTAATTAATTAATTGGGCCTAGATTCTAGATCTAGAAATTTAAAATTTTAGTTGTAACTGGTCCTAGTTATTAGCTTATAGTTAAGGAAGTTAAGGTCATAATCCATTATCATTAGATTATGATAAGATGGTGATGATAAATAAGGTGTGTGTGTATCTCCAAAGCAAACTGATGCAGGATCAATTCAATGGCTTGCAGAGAGGGAAGCATAGTTTCCTCCAGGCATCTCTTGGGAGGGGGGGGGGAGCTAACATTATTTTAGTAAGATCTAGATCTAGTAGCCTACATAAAAATACGGCACGGGGACTGTGTGTGTGTATGATACAGAATAGATCTAGAACTGAGTATAGAGTATAGACTATAGCACAGTTGAGAATAATACTAATATTAATAACTAATAGTTAGGGATGTAACGTTGTATGAGATGAGTGTAAAATTACTAATTAATTATATTAATTAATAATTAGGCCTAGATCTAGATCTAGATCTACCGAGTATCGGCGACTAATATTAGTATTAGGCATAGTTTTTAAAAATAAGTTTTTAATAATTAGTCTATAGTTACTAGATCTACTTCAGCATACATTTGTTATAGATACAGGACAAGCCATACGTCAAGACAACAATCATTCAGACAAAAGATTTTCAGTAGATGTAAAAGCTTGACTAGTAAAAATGCGAAATTGCTGTCTAGTTTCAACAGTAAAAAACTTTTCTTTAAGCTTATGATAAACAGTAGGCCCAAGAGAGACAACCGTAAGACTAAGTTAAGACCCACTACCTTGGCTACAGTCGTTGGTTTATCTTTAATATCTTAGGTTACTTTTTGAGCCAAACGGCATTTATTCGATCAGTGTAGATCTAGTTTAACAAAATTTAATGTAAAAAATATCTAATCGTATTGCAATGCATTTTTTGCGTGGCCAAAATCTTAATATGCAAAATTGAATATTGAATGCTTGAAATTGAAATTTTCTTATAGGCCCTTAATAATATTAATCTTAATTTTAATATTTATTAGTAACGCCTGGTTAGAAATATTTTTTAATTGCCCGATGCAGTGTTTCTTCCAGACTTTTTTCTCCGTGAGGGCACTTGATATTTTCGGGGAGGGGGGGAGGGGTGCGGTCAACATATTCCGTGGGGGGAGTGGGGAGGGGGGCGGACACTAGTAAAACTATATGTTTACTATTTAAATTCCATCTCGTTCGGGGAGGGGGGGGGGGGGCGGTAGACTTTCTTCGGGGGGGGGGGGGGAGGGGGGCAAATAGATGCCTGGAAGAAACTCTGGCCTGATGTAGTGTTGCTTAATATCAAAATACACTGCAGCCTTTTGGTAATATGTAATTGCTCTATAAAGGCTTACAACAGTGATATTAGGCCAATTTTTGTCTTTTTATTAAAATAGTTTTTGGTAATTTACCACATTAGAGTACTAGCTAGTGTTAAAGTTTATTATGAAACATTCATTATAAATTCCTAATATCATTTTCATCGTCATATTCTTTCACATCATGTTTGCCAGATATTTACCATGATCTGAATATCTGAATCGTTTCTAAATGGATACGTCAACCATGGATGTAAATGAATTATTAGCTGAACATGGCCCGTGATTTCGTTTGTATGGTATCGTAAGAATGCTGATGGTGCGTATAGAAGTTTCTTTGTTTTACACTACCTTATTTTATTATCCCCCTTTTTAAATATTTTTTTTTCACTGACAGGGTTATTGGTATTTCTCGTCAGTTTCCCTAGATCAATTGAAAAAAAGTCAAAGTTATATATTAAGCTTTTGGTTCACAATCCCATTTTCACGATTCCAGTGCCACAATGATGGGGAATGTTATCTTTGTCTAGGTTTATTTTATCTTCACTTTCATGTTTTGAACCAGTGTTTCTTCCAGGTGTCTACCGCCTCCCCTCTCACAGAACGAAATGAAATTTATGTATAAAATATAGACTTTTAACAGTGTCCGCCCCGCCCCCCCCCCACCCTGGAGAAAAAAGCCTGGAAGAAACACTGTTTTGAACGCTTGAATAAGATAGATATTTAGCGTCAAATTAGGGGGATTAAAGTGGGAGGGGGGTGTAATATTTTAAACATAATTCGTTGTTTTCATTACCAAATTGCATGTTACTATTGTAGCACTTCTCACCGCTTATATTCAGCCTGTTCTAAATGAGTTTTTTCCCCTGGTGTTGTAGCATGGAAACTCATATCTGATTTATTTTATTTACTGTCTGGTACACGGGTACAAACTCTGGTCCGCCTAAACGGAGTACAACGGCTGGACTGTTAGATCAACTCAGAACTTTAGAACTCAAACACATGATTAGAGCTTTACTTTAATTAATCAAGAATACAAAATACACAAATGTTATTAAGATAAAAATAGAAATTACAACAATGTCATAGATTTTATGATCGTTATTATCGTTTGTTAACAATTTTTAAACTAATAATACAAAAGTTCAAAAGTTAGGCATCACCATTTTATTGGAGAGTGTTAAACCACATGACTCAATCTTGATCAGACAAACTATGGTAATAAAATAAAGTATAGATCTAAGTGTTATTAAATCAATACCGAGTGAGGACATTAGGCAAATCACATTCATCGATTCCTAGGGGAATCGGAGAGAGGGGGGGGGGGGGGGGTGTAATTTTGTGACCATGTGTGCTGATGGGGATGGTTCAGATAGTGTGGTGTCACACTTTTGCATTTAAAACAGTAATGTTAGAAACTGAATTTTAGCCGTCATGTTACGTTTTAGAAATCCATTTTAGTAAATTGTAATAGACATTGATTCATGTACTAATGTTGACTAAGCGCAGTCAATAATTTAAAAAGATATCGATGTTTACAAAAAATTAAACTGCAATGTTTAGGGGTTATATAAGCAGAGGTGTGACGTCATTTAGGGGGTGGGAGAATCTGGCTTTTTGCAACAATGTGTGACGGATGGTAGGACGGTGGTAGAAAGATGGACTTCGAGTATGGATTACCATTAAAACAAAACCACAAGGGGTCGACCAACAAAGTTGAACAACCTTTACTGACAATCACTGCAGTTTGTGTTCTTTTGTTGTGCATACATTTACCAGTCAGCATCATACTTTAACCCACTAACATTTAATCCACCAGCGTTAGCCCCACTGTGAGGGTGGTCAGCCCACCAGCCCAGTCTGTACACCATAGCCCCACTGCTACCTGGGCAGGTGCACGCGGTGTACGTGTATCGGGTGTGATCACCCACCTCCTGCGTGAGTACCCAGTGACCCACAGACACCTGCTTAGAACAGCCGTGAGGGTGGGATACTAAAATGACCAGCTTTAAATCATGCTTCTCACTCTCGTATTTTTCTTCTATGTACACACGCTGGCCAAGAAATCGTCCAACCATCTGCTGAAGCTGTGTCCCTATCTCCATGTCATGTGTAACATAAAACAAACGACAAAAATCTTTCTCAGCCTCCGATGTATCGTCCACCTTCCACCCAGTAAGGTTGATGGTTGGACTAGAATCGCCATCAAACCACAACCTACAGCTGGACTGTCTCGCTTCACTCGTATCAAAAACCACATGCTTCGCTGTCCCCACAATGACCCTCCACCACACTTTACTAGGTGTTCCCGATACTTCACATTCAGGACATGGACATGTTCTGTATGGCGGTTCTGTTTTGTTCATATCTTCTGAGTACTTGGTCGCTAGCCACACCCTTCCCGAGCCCATCCTCAGAAGCCTCTTACCCCTAGAGCTGTAGAAAGGATATGGGTCTTTTGTGTCAGGTACAAATTCGGGTCTGTCGGGGCTGGTGAACTTAACAGTTATTCTAACCGTCAGGTCGATTAAACATTTGGCGACGTCAAAGATGGCCTCATCCCGGCAGCCTGATGGGAGGTCTTCAATGGAAAACTTTTTAGCTGGGATAAACCCGGTGTGGCTGGGATTTTTAGGACAACTCGTCCAGTGTGTGTGTAAATCTGCCTCACCTTGACCTTCAAAACATTATTGTACTTCGTGTGTACCTTTGCAAGTGAACAAATAAATAAATACATAAATAAAATTTGATATGATATGATATATAAGTTGATGTGTTGTTTATTGTCCAGCTTTAGTATACCTAATAGATAACGCATGTACATTAAGTTACATTGTAATCATGTTAATTTTTTAAAATGTGTATCCAAATAATTTCTAGTTAATTAATGAGACCCAGTATATGAAAACAAAACAAAAAGAAAATGTTTACAAAAGAAAGCAAACTTTTCTTTTTACTATCAAACAAATATGCAAGTGTTTTAAAAGAAAGTATTTGTGTCATATTTACCTGTGAAGCAAAACGACAAATCACTGGTCGATAGCTCGGGACTAGCCATGATCCTCTCCTGTCAACCACAGTAAAATCAGTTTAACTTGATAAAAACATGAATCATATTCCTGTTAATCTAACTATAATCAATTCGAAGTTTATTTAAAGCTAAAAGATTTTGAATATTAAACTTGAATAAATAAAAATAAAATACACAAATAATCTCCAGGTACGGTGCTAAATTGCTGTACATAGACATACATATGCTGTCGTGCTGATCTTACAGAAACGATACGCATCAACAAAACCTGTCATGCAATAGTGTGCTGTGTCTACAAGCTTATCGCACCAGTAACTTCAAGATTTGGCACACTATATATCAATTTATGTAGATTGCAGTACCGTATATCAGTTTATAAACGTGCTGTATGGAATCAACGTGTCAAACCACCAGTTTAAAAATGGGTTGTGTGGAGGTATTTAATTTCCTTGTTCGACTTGAACTCTGTTACTTATGGTAATTAGCACTGAACTATCTGCTGTCAATGACGTACCAAGTTGGACAAGATGAAACAAAATTATCCACCGATTAGGTTTGGGTAAGATTGGGCGTTTGGGTGTAGCTTAAATACTTTCACAGGAATTTTAGTCTAAGCATAGGCCTACTTGTCACACTTGTGTGCGTGTGTTTGTGTGTAATATGGGGGGGGGGGGGGAGGTCTAATTCCCTCCAAAACTATGGATCTGGAATAGCATAATCTGTTCTAAATGGGTACAAGCCTAAATAGGGATCAGGTGGTCAGTACAACATACATAAAAGTATACATTATTTCAATTATTGCATAGCAACGATATGAAATTCATTGTTTGTAAAAAAAAAAATCATTTCTCATGATTTAATATGAGCGATGCCTTTTTTAAACGGTATGATACTATCGATTACGCTCGAATATCAATCAATGGAAATAATTAAATTTGAGAAAAATGGAGCGATTGTCTCAGATTTCACAGACTTGAATCAACAGCTGGAGTATTTTAAAGACTTATTGTCGTGGGCACGTTACACATAAAAATAAAAGCAAAGTATAATCTCTCACAGGATTCAGGCGTTTGACTGATTGTTGTAAGCGCTTGTGGCTTGACTCACACATTACACATAAAAGTAAAGTATAATCTTTAGGCTGATCCAAGTCCGCAGTGGTATAAACAGATTTAGATCAAACAGAGGTGTTATCAATCTGTCATGTTAGTGTTAGGTTAACACACAGAAAAGTGTGATAGTTAACACAAAGTGTAGGTGTTTTGTACCCTTGGTAAAAAAAACAACTAGTTAGCTCTTTCGATAACCTTATTGAGGGATAAATGGATATAGAGTTGTCTCAGTTGTAGCTGATAGTATTGTGTTTATAGAGAACTGGCACCCACATTCAAACTACCAAATGCTACAAATATTGGGAATTATATATAAATTCAGATCACCAGCTAGTTGAAGTGAAATCAATATTTTACTAGACACGACATGTCAAAGCTGGGCAGAGGCGTAGCGACCTTTCCCGGCGCCCGGGGACAAACTTTCGATTTGCATCCCCCCGTCGAACTTTTCATTTGCACCCCTCCCCCCCTCAAACTTTCAATTTGGCGCCCCCCCCCCCCTAAGGTCGGCGCCCGGGGACATATGTCCCCGCCCCCCCCCCCTCGCTACGCCTCTGAAGCTGGGAGTATATGACTTACTGCCAAAAGCAGATAGGTTTTGTCACAAGTCGGGAATAGTAGTGGTGGTGTGTGTGTGTGTGGGGGGGGGTGCTTTACCCATCTGTTGACTCCCGACCTTGCGACGCCGCTGTGTACAATGTATTCTGTTTAGTATTCAGCATACATTCTCCAAGTAATAATTGAGCCCACTTTCAAAATATCACAGGAGGGGGGGGGTTACTATTTTAAGCGAGTTATTTAGTTGTTAGGTGCTGTAAAGTAATCGAAAAATTTAAACATATTTTAGGCAACTCCGATTAAAGATAAAAATCATCCTCGTAAATGAACATTGCAATAACTGTCAATAGGTCAAGCTCCTCCAATTCCAACTATACCATGATGAGCTGTTTCTTCCTTTGTCTTATATATCCCAATGTGTAGGCCTTTGCTGCTGAGCTTTCTTTACAGCACTATATCATGCACGAGCTCGAAAATTCGCAACTGTTACTGAAAGCAAATAACCAACAGATTGTTATCTACTCTCTGATGTTCTGCGCCTGCGCCATGATTGATACAACAAGCAGTTTGATCTTCCGCCAATCTCAAAGCTCCGTTTGACAAATGTCGCAAACCGCCGCCCTTCGTTGTTCTCAGAAAGCAGAATAAAAAAATTGATTTGAAGCGAAATTAATATTTAAGACATGACATTGATTTATAATATCTACTTAAGTTTCAAGATTGGGCTAATCACTTGGTAAATGTCGCCGTAGTGTGAGCAGTTCGCTGGAGAATATTGTTTAGAGAGTACTTGAGCACAATTTGTTTTTAAAATAATTTTGATGGAGAGTATTTTATTCTAGTAATTAGTTTTTTTCAAAAAAATAATTTTATTCTAGGAATATTTGGAGATTAATTTATTCAAGTGCTTTTTGGAGAAAAGTTGTTAGATATAATTTTTATTTTTTGTTAGAAAGAATTAGTTTTGAATAATTTACGACAAGGTTTCACTGGGGACAAACGATGTATTGTAGTGCACGTAGCAGACGGCGGCTTGTGATTTTATGTCTCACTGTCGTGTCTGTCAATTTCCTGCTCCTGGCAGTACTCAGTAATGTTCTGACTTCAACTCTGGAGGTAAATGATTCGTTCGTTTGTTGTTGTATCAAAGGGTAGATGTTTTAATCTTAACGCGATTGTAATATATTAATAGATATATCATTTTAAAAAAAAGATAATTCTGATACTATAATAATAATAATGATAATAATGATAATAATGATGATAATAATAATAATAATAATAATAATAATAATAATAATAATAATAATAATAATAATAATAATAATAATAATAATAATAATAACAATAATAATAATAATAATAATAATAATAATAATAATAATAACAATAATAATAACAACAACTACAACAAAAACAACACTACTGCTACTATACTACTACTACTAATACTACTACTACTACTACTACTACTACTACTACTACTACTACTACTACTAGCATTAAACACAATAATCACAATGATTATAATATATTTATATCTATAGTTTAAAGTAATCGGTTATTACATGTAATTAAACAAATCTCTCAATTTAAAATATATTATTTCATGCGTTACTGCAAATAAAGTATAGCTGTACACATGGAAATCAGAATTAAACAGAGATTTTGACACATAAAATTATAGATTTAAGTAAATGTTCACAAAGCAATGAGATCGCCATCAAATGATGTCAGTTCCCTGGGGTAGGGAGGTTTTCTCTATTTTTTACGGTGAGTGGTAGTTTCACTGGTTAGGCGTTTTGGGATGATGTCTGAAAATACCCGTAACTCAAGGAGTACGCCGAACTCAAAGTTGACGGACCAGAAAAATTTACTTTGCTTTAGACATATCAGACATCTGGACCAATGCATAACTAGTCCTCACGCTAATGTTGATTGTAATAAAGCGAGATAGTGTCCGTAAATTAATTGAAGGATTTTAAAATAATGTTTTTAAGTAAAAAAACAACCAACAAAACAAGGCCATTGGTTTTGATTAATACATGATTAGTAGTTAATATTTATCTTCGATCAGCACTGATTAAGAAAAAAAAAGAACCGTCCAAAGATTTTCACCTAAGCCTCAATCATCATGATCATTTTTCCTATTCGTTCCTTGCAGAACATAGGGCCTCTGTCACAGCTTTCCACTCCCCCACGGTCTCCTGCGGCTCTTTCCAGCTGTTCCTTCCGTCCTCTCGGCCTCCTTCAGCACGCCACGTCGCCATGTCTTCCTGAGTCGACCCCTGCGTCGCTTACCCTGGGGGTTCCACCCTAGGACATGCCCGACTCTATTGCCAGCGTCCTCCCCAAACGTTAGCCCTATCCATGGCCATTTCCTCTCAGTGATTTGCCTTTATATTATTTCCTGTCCATACATCTACCATTGTTTTGAGTATTTTAGCTTGTATTTCCATTTTATTATTTCTATTTAAAAAAAAAACAATAAAAAAAAAACAAAAACAACTTGAAATGTAACGAATGCGGCTGTAGTATATTAACCTACCGTTTGTCTATTCGTCAGGATAGCATCAGATCCAATGAAACGCGTCATGAAAAAGTGAATGGCATGTCACAAAATGATGTACTGGAACTTCACAACAAACTTGTGGACTTTGGCCTTTTTCAACATAATACAAACACATATGACGTAAATAGTAAAGTAAAGGGAGACGACCAAGATGAATATCTGACAGAGTTCGAGTGGGTTGACTGGAATGACTACAGATTAATGCAAGAAGACGCCAACAGGACTGGATTAGGCGAACATGGAGATGCTGTAGATTTGGGGAAGATTAAAAAGTTGGAAGAGAATGAAACGAAACTAAACGCTAAATATAAATACAATGTTGTATTGAGTGATATGATCTCACTGGAGAGGTCTATAGGAGACCTCAGGACAGCAGCTTGCAAGAAACAAAAGTTTATCAAAAACATTCCACGCAACTCTGTCAGCATTATCTCTGTGTTCTATAACGAAAGATTATCGACCCTACTTAGAACACTACACAGTATCTTTAAAAGGTCCCCTGCTTCATTACTGAGAGAGGTCGTTCTTGTGGATGACGCTAGCAGTGACGAAGAACTCAAGAAACCACTTGACGATTACGTCAGCACACATTTTGCAAAGGTGAAGGTCGTTAGAAATCAACAGAGATCTGGTTTGATACAAAGTCGGATGATCGGAGCAGACACCACAACGGGCAGGTATCTCGTGTTCTTGGACTCTCACATGGAGGTCAACTACAACTACCTGCCTCCTCTGGTAGAGCCGATGGTTTTCAACTATAGAGCCGTCGTCTGCCCCATGGTGGACTTTATCAACTCCGACACAATGAAAGTGGACGGATTGACCAACAGAGTCCGGAGTGGTTTCGACTGGAGTATGACATATAAAAGAATGCCAATGAAAAATATCGATGACATCACGCCTCATCCTAGTCCTACAATGGTGGGATGCGCATTCGCCATCTCGCGCAAGTGGTGGGAGGAGCTAGGGAAATACGACCCCGGGCTGCAGATTTGGGGCGCGGAGCAGTACGAGATCTCGTTTAAGTCCTGGATGTGTGGCGGAAGTGTGGTGGATGCGCCGTGCTCGCGAATCGCGCATCTCTTCCGGCCACTTCCCTACGTACGCGATGTTGATGACTCTGGCGTCATTGAAAGGAACTTGCTACGTCTGGCGTCTGTATGGATGGATGGGTACAAAGATGTCGTCTTGGCTCTAAGGTCGCGGATGAAGAACATTGACTCAGGAAACCTAACAAGTCAATTCGAAATTCGCGAAAAGTTAAAGTGTAAATCTTTTCAGTGGTTTCTAGAAGAAGTGGCACCAGACATCCTTCAATACTACCCTGTTGTCACTCCACCTTCTGTAGCGTACGGGAAAATCCGAAACACCAAAAACAACACATTGTGTATTCAGAAGATTCAAGACGAATTACTATTGGTTAATTGCACTACCCAGTCAATACCTTTGTTCAACTTCGATTGGAGGAATCACATTCAAAATGAAAAATGCTTTTGTAACCCCGGAGGGGACTTTGTGTACATGTTTGAGTGTCTGGACTTCGAAGACCGGCCAACTCAGCATTTTGCTTTAGATCCCTCCACTGGACACATCGCGAATTTTTACACTCGGCTATGTCTCGACTTCGACCAAAATAGCCTGAAACTGAAAATGAAAAAATGTGACTCGTCTTCGCCCACTCAAAGGTGGACTCTGGAAAATGTCAATTTGACCCTAGCTGGTACACTCTGGTCCAAGTATGAAGCTGTCACTTATCACTATAGTGTTAGGTGACTATAAAAAACTATTTTAAAAAATATTATTGACTATGCTTTTACTGACTCTTTTGAATATTTAAAAATATTCTTTACGTAGAAGCTTTTACACGCCATGTTCTAATGTTTGACCATAAACATAAATGTAAGGGAAACCCAAGAACTGCAAAGGACATTATAAATAACGAACAATTCGACTTCACGAAAGTCTGGGTTTTCAATAATTTAAATAAAGCTTTTTTTAAAATTTTTATAATTAAGATCTATATGCATCATAGCATTTTTAAATTTGTAATAATACTTGAAAGTTAAATCAATGAAAATAAATTAAGCTATGATAACTCTGTCTAAAAACGTTAACGCGAGTGTTTGCTTGACTTGGCGACATTTGCAAGCTGAGATTAAACTTTTACCAAATCGACTTTGACTTATCAGATCAGCTTTTCTTCTTTATGTTCTTCCTGTTCTCATCGATCGAGAAGATTTGTATACACACTTTAAGAACATGTTTACTTTTTAAGCATATTACTGATTATATAAAAGGAAGTTAATAAGAACGTAGAAATGATATTGATAATTGCTATAAATCTGATCTGTATGTTCATAATCTAATACTTAAGTCTGGTAGGGGTTACCATAGTACAACTGGTAGAATTGGGGAGGGGTCAAAATTCTACAACGATTGTCCAACATTCGAAACAGTGTGCACGTGTGTCTGTATGTGTGTGTGTGTGTGTGTGTGTGTTTGTTGTCACTCCAAAAGTAAGACGTAGTAAATACATTGCACTTTTTCTCATAGAAATAGGTCAGTATGCCTGGTGTTGGTTGGGGGGGGGGGTTGAGGGTGAGGGGTGGTGTACGATACGATGTGATCTCTTCTTAGAAATTGGTGGCTGGTAATTTTGTACACATGTACAAGACAAAATATAAATAAATATGGCTGGTATGCTAGATAGTTTCCCTTCTAAATCTGGTATATTTTCTAGCTGGTCTTATACATACGGTATACCTGAAAAGTTGTCCTTGTAACAAATGAAATTATACAAAACTTTAACTAAATACAAACTATACTGACCAAGAGGACAATATTTAAGCTTAGTGTTTAGCATAGTTATGTAAGATTATGTTTTATATTTTAACAATTATCAAGCAAAATGTAAGGATAGTGTAATTGCTATTCTTAGCAATGATTTTTTAAAAGTAAATCTGAAGATTGGGCAAACATTCTACTGTAATCTCAATCCCCTAATATTATTGGGTTTATATAGTTCTGACACATGTGGTCTCAAAGCAAGACACGTGACTAGAGTCGTCAATAGAACCAACATCCTGTTCTCAAGTCACCACCAACTGCGCATGCTCCAAATAAACAATTGATTGCACTTTTCTTGTTGATCAAACCTTCCAATCCAGATAGCAACCACTCCCGACACTTTCCGTAAGTCGATAAACTGCTATTTAAACGAATAATTTTAATACATTTTTCGATTACTTTACAAATCATTAAAGGTTGGCGGTGTGGCCGGATTTCAATATGTTAGGTCTGCTTTGTTGTGAACAGTTTAAGTGACAGTATTTTTGTTACACCGTGTTTTGTTAGAGAGTATTTTAGAGTTTTCTATCAGGCAGAATTTGATCGAGATTATTTTCCTGGATTGTGACGATGTATTGTATTACACCTCGCGGTCGCCGGTCGATGTTTTTATGTTTTGCTCTCATGGCTATCAATTTTATGTTGTCTACAATCGTCATCAATGTGTTCACTTCAGGTATGAAGGTAAATAATCTGCATATCATATGTTATTTAAATGACATAGACGTTATCTGGATTTACTTTACATGTTATGGCTCACTATAAAAAGTGAACCTCATCATGTCAAGTGCGCTCTAAACCATGCCTAATATAACAAATTTTAAAAGAAATAAACGAAAAACTATTTCTTTGCTCTAGTAAAACTGTTTAAAAAAAAACAGAAAAATAAAATAAAAATCCTATGCTATATCTAAATGATAATGTTTTATCAGACTTTTGTATTTTTGTATACGAGTAATAACATTTATACATATTTACAAACTATTTTTAGAATTGCACTAAACTCCTTGTATGCCGAAGTTATTGAAACAGATGAGCTTTACTTTATCTGCCTCATGTGTCTTATGCACAAATGTGAAAAGAGGAAAGTCAGATTTAGCTTTACGAAATTTTCTTGTTCAATCCTTGACAAGCCCCCAATTTATTAAAAATTACAGCAATTAAATTAACTTTCCAAAACAGTGCGCAGACAAAAAAATGCATTGAAAATATTCTAGTTAGACTTTGATTGCTTTGATGGGAAATTTTGTGGGTAGGGTTAGCAACTATATGGAACAGGTTGTAATTAATTTAATTAAAGTACTGATTTTAAAATATTAAATAGTGCTTTTTTTCTGATATATATATATATATATATATATATATATATATATATATATATATATATATATATATATATATATATATATATATATGATAACATATAAATTATGGATTATCTATTTAAAATAGGAAAAACTAGCGATTGAGCTGATATACTCAAGTAAATCACACATCAAGAACTTGGACCTGAAGTCAAAAAGAGAATTTGGCAATATTGGGAAGGAACTAAAACAGCAGAGTGTAACACATCAGTGCACTAATTTAGATAACCAAACTGGTATATTGAAGAGAGGAGACCAAGGCCAATTTCTAACAGAGTTCGAGTGGGTTGACTGGAATGACTACAAACAGATGGAGGAAGACGCCAACAGGACTGGCTTAGGCGAACATGGAGAAGCTGTACGTTTGAAAAAGATAAAAAAATTGGACGCTAATGACAGAATTTTAACCGCTAAATATAAATACAATGTTGTATTGAGTGATATGATCTCACTGGAGAGGTCTATAGGAGACCTCAGGACAGCAGCTTGCAAGAAACAAAAGTTTATCAAAAACATTCCACGCAACTCTGTCAGCATTATCTCTGTGTTCTATAACGAAAGGTTATCGACCCTACTTCGAACACTACACAGTATCTTTAAAAGGTCTCCTGCTTCATTACTGAGAGAGGTCGTTCTTGTGGATGACGCTAGCAGTGACGAAGAACTCAAGAAACCACTTGATGACTACGTCAGCACACATTTCCCAAAGGTGAAGGTCGTTAGAAATCAACAGAGATCTGGTTTGATACAAAGCCGGATGATCGGAGCAGACGCCTCAACGGGCAGGTATCTCGTGTTCTTGGACTCTCACATGGAGGTCAACTACAACTACCTGCCTCCTCTGATAGAGCCAATGGTTTTCAACTTTAGAGCCATCGTCTGTCCCATGGTGGACTTTATCAACCCCGACACAATGAAAGTGGACGGATTGACCAACAGAGTCCGCAGTGGTTTCGACTGGAGTATGACATATAAAAGAATTCCAATGAAAAATATCGATGACATCACGCCTCATCCTAGTCCTACAATGGTGGGATGCGCATTCGCCATCTCGCGCAAGTGGTGGGAGGAGCTAGGGAAATACGACCCCGGGCTGCAGATTTGGGGCGCGGAGCAGTACGAGATCTCGTTTAAGTCCTGGATGTGTGGCGGAAGTGTGGTGGATGCGCCGTGCTCGCGAATCGCGCATCTCTTCCGGCCACTTCCTTACGTTCGCGATGTTGTTGCTGAAGACATCATTGAAAGAAACTTGCTACGTCTGGCGTCTGTCTGGATGGACGACTACAAAAATGTAGTCATGACTCTTAGACCAAAGATGAAGAACATTGACCCAGGAAACCTAACGAGTCAATTTGAAATTCGCGAAAAGTTAAAGTGTAAATCTTTTCAGTGGTTTCTAGAAGAAGTGGCACCAGACATCCTTCAATACTACCCTGTTGTCACTCCAGCTTCTGTAGCTTACGGGAAAATCCGAAACACCAAAAACAACACATTATGTATAACAACTAAATATCGTTTAAAGTTAGCCGACTGTTCTGACCAATCGGCGACTACGTTTACTTTTGACTGGAGGTTCCACATTGAGAGCGGTAAATGTTTATATAACGCCATGGGCGAGTTTGTTTCCATGTTTGAGTGTTTGGACTTTGAAGACAAACCTACTCAACGTTTCGCTTTTAATCGTCACAATGGACGCATTGCCAATTTCCAGACTCGATTATGTTTAGACTTTGATATCGATACTCTTAAGTTGAAGATGAAAAAATGTGACGATACTTCACTAACCCAAAACTGGACTTTAGAAAATGTCAACACTACCCTTGCTGACCAACTATGGTCGAATTACGAAGCTGTCAGTTATCATTATATCTTGGAGTAGAAAACCAATTTCTAAATTCTCAAAGTATCGACTAATTAAAATGAAACTACATAGCCGATTTACGACCTGCATACTATTTAAGATCCAATTGAAAACCGTATTAGCAACTATTTTTTCTCGTAAACTTTTTTTCACTCTGAATTCTAAATAACGTATATAGCTTTTTAAAAATGACATTTTACAAATAATTTATTGATATATTATTATTTAAAAATAAATTAATTACAGTGAATTTTAGATTGTAAATAAAATGATAGTTTTGTTTTAAAAGAATAAAATTTAAAGCTGTTAAAGTTTTTAAAAATAAAATAATTGCTATAATCTATTGAAATTATAAACGTCTGCACAAGTTTCTAAATTGCAGCCGTCTTTATGTACGGTTGTCAACGAAAATAATGTAGAATAGGCTCATCGTCGTATTTCTTTGAAGATGAGTCCAGCTGTCGATCCTGCTTTCAATTCGGCCAAAACGACGTCGCCAGGAACATGGATTAACTCTTTTTAATCTCGCCCACGCTTTAAAAAAATCTATACTTCAGAGGATCAATTAGATTATGAGATTAGACTTAGCTGTATATCTTCATGTTTATTTTCTTGTTCAATGGGCAAGAGGAAGTAACTGTGTTTGTTTACCCAAGCTGAGTCACTGGACTTGCCGTTTGGCATGTAAGGAAATACACCAATGTTTACAAAATTAGAGTTGAGATTTAAACTTGCCGTTTGCCAAGTAAGGAAATACACCAATGTTTACAAAATTAGCGTTAAGATTTAATAGTTTACCTTTAACTGTTTGATATTGCTATTAAAATAATTTTAGTTGTAGGAGTATAGGGCTCCTGCTAATGGTTATGTAACGCTGATTTGAATTATTATAAAAAATACATGTTAAATAAATAAAAATTCCGGGAAACACACGTTATGCGTGATTTTAGTCTTCATCTTCCTAAGTTTTATTTTTAACAAAAAAATAATTTTTTATCTTAATGTAAAAAAAAATACCCCGTACAATCTTGACGGGCAGTTGCTAGTATAAGATGTGTTGTGCTTGACAGTGCTTGATCATACAGTGACATACAGGCATGCGTTCCTCTACCACTTGTTGCTGGTCACGTCTCACGTCAATCCAGCATTACATCAATTACATAATCGTTAATAAGACACTAATGCAAACGTTAATCCCAGATTTCAGTTTGAAATATTATTCTACGGTAATTTATCAAAATTATGTCGCGCATGTAAGAGTAAAATGCTGCTGGGGTACGACTTATCAGGGAAGGTAGACTAAATTTTGAACTAATTACAATTAGATCTATTATTCAGTAAAAAGCAAGCATCTATGATCGTTACGAAACCATAAAACACGAAAGCCTTGTATAGTTGTTTAAAGTTCCAGTATCCAGTTATGATCAAAATAAATTATATGCTCTCATACTAACTCAGGCGAAAAAAAACGACAGCAATTAATAGAGATTAACGGTTAAGGAATTTCAAAAGCACATGCGGAGATTACAGTTTTTATTTTAGTTTTATTGATTAGTTAACAGCTGGTGTATTCACAGTGCAATTACGTATTAAATAGTAGGCCGACTGGGTCTTTCATACATTCTTATACACATCAACATTTTTATTTAACTAGAAATTTAAATGCTTTAATGTCTAATAATTAGAGCGGGTATTGATTTATAAAAAACAAAAACACAAATGGGCTGATTGCGTAGTTATAAATAAGCACAACCATTAACCCTAATCCGACTAACATGTTTCAGTCTATGTTGTATTCTGCTCTAACATAACGTCCACATTAGTAACTGCCTAGGTGAGGTCTAACGATTAGTCCCTTATAGTTACATGCTTGAATAGGTGGTCACAAACATTCACATATAATTAATAGATTAGGACATTCATTATAAAGTCATTCCCACCAGCAAGCTGTGTGAAAACACACAAATAATATACAAATGTGAGAAGTCCGGTCAAAAAATATCAGCTTAGGATATCAGTTTGCGCCATTAGCTATCCCTAGATACCATATTTGTAATTTTTACTTGATTAGAACGCTTGTCAACTTGTTATTCAAAAATAAACAATGAAGACGCTACTTTTCTTGGATCTTCGTTGTTGGGGGTAGGCCTATGTAATATATTGCTAGATTAAATTCAACTGTTTGTAGCTTTATATACTGTTACTTTACCATTTAGTAGCTAGTGTTTACAGAAAATAGCAGATAATCTTTTGTCTGCCATTGGTGTACTTTTGTTTTGCTGTCTCTTTTTGTCTGTTTGTCTATCCACGTTCCCACTTACCTGTCTGTCACTTGAGTGAGAAGTTAGGAATAGGTTAATTAGGTGGCTTGGTCTAGATGACTTGTTCACTGCGCGATTTCAACGCAGACAGAACTGCTACAATTGTTTTGATTATAGTTTATTTGCAAATATTGTATAGACAAAGACTTACAATACAAATAAATACAAATAAATTTAAAAGACAACAAAGTCTTTTGTAACTGTATGAAGTCATTCTTGTGGAGTTGCGTAGCTGAAGCGTTGAGAGGTACAGATGGAAGATGACTTCACATGTTTTCATTAAAGGTGACTTAATTTTATTTACTTTAGCCATTTTTTCGTTATTTTTAAAGCGAAGCCAACTCTATTATTATCGACATATTTAGTTAAGCTTAGTTATTTCCCCTCACAAAGTGTAAACGCTCAGCCAGGTTTAAAAAATATTGGCATAAAAAAAGCTAAAATGTTAAGCCATCTAGTTTTTCTAACAAACACAAATAAATAAATAAATAAAATATAAATATTGTTTGTATGACGATAGCATTTATTTGTGTGGTGTTGTCTGAACTAATGAAAAAAAATAACCAGTTTGAAATATGTTAGCCTTATTTTATTGAACGATTTCAATTTTGAAAAAAAAAACAACAACCAACGGACTGGTTGTGTTTGTTTTTGAAAGAGGAAAGTATTAGTCGTTTATTGACTGATGTAACAGTCGTACAAGATAAATTAGGTACAACAGATTTGGTCCCCAATTTGTTGCCAGGGTGATTTCTGTATGTGGATTATATATTGTTACCGCACTTCGTCGATAGGCAGTAGAAGCAGTAGCACCGCCATCGAGAGGACCCATCAACAAGAGGACCCATGGAAAAGAGGACCCAGCAACAAGAGGACCCATGGAAGAGAGAGCCCATCAACAAGAGGACCCATGGAAGAGAGGTCCCATCAACAAGAGAACCCATGGAAGAGAGAGCCCATGGACAAGAGGATCCATCAACAAGAGGACCCATCAACAAGAGGACCCATCAACAAGAGGACCCATCAACAAGAGGACCCATGGAAAAGAGGACCCATCAACAAGAGGACCCATGGAAAAGAGGACTCATCAACAAGAGGACCCATCAGCAAGAGGACCCCAGGGAAAAGAGGATCCATCAACAAGAGGACCCATCAACAAGAGGACCCATCAACAAGAGGACCCATCAACAAGAGGACCCATGGAAAAGAGGACCCATCAACAAGAGGACCCATCAGCAAGAGGACCCATCAACGGGACCAAAATACAAGGGGACCAATCAAGAAGGAGATCAGACACAGTGATTTTAATTTTTTAAAGTTTGTGTTTGTTTGTTTGTGTGTGTGTGTGTGTGTGCATGCATGTGCACGCGCGTGCATACTAAACAAAAATAAAACGGGAGTAATCTCCCCTAAACTTTTTCGAATATTCTTATATAACACTATGGGGATTGGCAACGCGGGATATAGACATTATTTTTAATCAATTTTCAATTACTTAAACTTTTTTTAAAAAAATAGAATCTCTTAGAAAAAGAGAATTGCGCACCAAGTGAACGCTAAACAATCTGTGTATAATAGTGCGGAATATTATTAGTACTCTATAAATTTATTTTAGTTTTTTGAGAAATCGGAAATTACTACTTCCGGTCAACGAAAATTACTCAAAATTTGATAGACGACAAAAAATTAGATCTTTTACTTAGATTTGAAATTTCGTTTAAAAAAAACAACTAAAAAGTAGAATAAGTCCCACTTCCGGTTATCGGAAATCGCTGAAAAGTTGATACAGAAGTACAAATTTGATATAAAACTTATACATGAAATTTCATCAACCTAGCTGTAACGGTACTCAAGTTATCGTGTTTACACACACACACACACATACAAACACACGAACAGAATTGCAAAAACCAGTTTTTCTGATTCGAATACGAATAAAACGCCGAAATGTTGATAAAATTAAATTTAGAATTTGTGCCCGATTAAAATAAGTCCCCTATACTCCGTGTGTGATGAAGTACTGAGGTGTAAAACGGTGAAAACTGTCAAAATTTCATGTGATTAATACTTCCTTTATACTCCGTATACGAGAAAGTAAATAAACCATTGCAAACACCGACAATCATCTATCCAAAAACAAGCTAACCCAGCCACCAAACAACACAACTAAGAATGTATGTTTGTATTACGTGCTGCACAAGGGGCTAACCCGAAAGTCTTGAGTTCAAATCCCGGGCTCTAGTCTGTTGGATCTCCCTGAGTCCACCCAGCTCTAATGGGTACCTGACTCACTGAGTCCACCCAGCCCTAAGGGTACCTGACTCACTGAGTCCACCCAGCCCTAAGGGTACCTGACTCACTGAGTCCACCCAGCCCTAAGGGTACCTGACTCACTGAGTCCACCCAGCCCTAAGGGTACCTGACTCCCTGAGTCCACCCAGCCCTAAGGGTACCTGACTCACTGAGTCCACCCAACCCTAAGGGTACCTGACTCACTGAGTCCACCCAGCCCTAAGGGTACCTGACTCACTGAGTCCACCCAGCCCTAAGGGTACCTGACTCACTGAGTCCACCCAGCCCTAAGGGTACCTGACTCACTGAGTCCACCCAGCCCTAAGGGTACCTGACTCACTGAGTCCACCCAGCCCTAAGGGTACCTGACTCACTGAGTCCACCCAGCCCTAAGGGTACCTGACTCCCTGAGTCCACCCAGCACTAAGGGTACCTGACCCACGTTAGGGGAAATAAAGGCTACTAGGCATAGTGCTGACCGCTCTATCCTTTTGTAAGCCGATGTAATTGAAACGAACTATACTTCATCTGTTCCATGTGTCTTGGACACGAACGGTAATAGACGAATACGGAGCGCATCTCCTGTGTGTTTCCAACATATTTCTATAACGTGATTAGGGTAGTCAAGTCTAGAGTCTGCCGCTGTAAATATTTAACTGCTATGATCTTAAACTGTGCCTATCACGTGACAACCGTCGCTTGAAACAAACCAACATCTTGTTATCAATCCTCCAGCCCTTCTGCGCATGCTCCCCGTGAGCAGGAATTGATTGCGCCGTCGTTGTTTATCAAATTTATCAATGCATTTACAGCCCCCCCCCCCTGTTTTTAAACGAAAGTAAACCATAAAAACCAGTTACTGGTGTACACGACTCTATTAACTCACGATAAGACCAAAGCTGACATTTTGTGTTGTGAGTGTTGTGTTGGCGGTTAGTTTAACCGGACCCGAAGATGTATTGTAGTATACGTACCAGACGCCGGATGGTGATTTTGTGTTTTGTGGTCGTGTCTATCAATTCTTTGTTACTGGCATTCGTCAACAATGTGTTTACTTCTGGTGTTAAGGTAATGAATGTGTGTGTACATTAATGTTTAAAGGCATATTCACTGCGGAAATGTGTCAACTACTATTTATGGGTGTTAAGATCTTAGGGAGGTCATGGGAGACGGGAAAATACACAGCCTCGTAAAAGATATCCTGAAGATAATATTTGACGCCCGATGCTCTATTAGGAGTAAAGGAGTAAAGATGACGAAGTAAAGTTATCTGAGATTCAGCTCTCAGATATATTTTAAAAACTTAATGGTAATATTGGAATAAATATTGATTTTGGGTGTATCAGAGTTAGGTGTGTGAACAAGTTAGTGTTTTAGTAACACACTGCGCAATTTTGTTATCAAAAGCATTACCTTCTAATGAGGGTACACCTTGTCATTATCATCAATATTTGCACTAGCCTGATGACTTAACGGTGTATAAATTCAACAAGAAAATACATTTATAATTTTTTTCAAATTTTTGTCTTTTTGTTGATCGTTCTTAATTGTAATGTTGGACGGGATTTCCTTCAACACAAATAATTATTACGTGTCAACATAAGGACCATTGATTTCAGCCTGCTTTTTCTTTCTGGATTTGCCTCCATAGCCTTTGTTCATCCAAGAATAAGCTACAAGGCGAAAGTCGTTAGATTTTGGAATTTCCTTTCCTAGATAGGTATTTGTCTCCAATTATCGAGTCTCATCTGCCAGGAATGTTCCGTATTTTCTGGGGATTTCGAGTTGTAGCCAAAACCACCGATGTTATCCAGTTATCCAGTGTGGCACGTTGTTCAGGTGCCATTGTGGAAATGTGTTTTTTTTATTCCATCAAGCTACACTATGTCTGTGCTTTCAGCATCTAGTGTTGTGTACCTGTGTCTCACCTAGTGTTGTGTACCTGTGTCTCACCTAGTTTTGTGTACCTATGTCTCACCTAGTGTTGTGTACCTGTGTCTCACCCAGTGTTGTGTACCTGTGTCTCACCTAGTGTTGTGTAACTGTGTCTCACCTAGTGTTGTGTACCTGTGTCTCACCTAGTGTTGTGTACCTGTGTCTCACATACTGTTGTGTACCTGTGTCTCACCTAGTGTTGTGTACCTGTGTCTCACCTATTGTTGTGTACCTGTGTCTCACCTAGTGTTGTGTACCTGTGTCTCACCTAGTGTTGTGTACCTGTGTCTCACCTAGTGTTGTGTACCTGTGTCTCACCTATTGTTGTGTACCTGTGTCTCACCTATTGTTGTGTACCTGTGTCTCACCTATTGTTGTGTACCTGTGTCTCACCTAGTGTTGTGTACCTGTGTCTCACCTAATGTTCTGTACCTGTGTCTCACCTAGTGTTTTGTACCTGTGTCTCACCTAATGTTCTGTACCTGTGTCTCACCTAGTGTTGTGTACCTGTGTCTCACCTAGTGTTGTAAACAAATATTAAACTTAACACTACTATTTCAGTCCTAACGTCTTCCTCCAACCCTGTTATGTCCAATGTACACGGAGCAATTAAACATACCCACCCACTCCTTTCCACCATTTATTGCCACCTACGTCTACGTTATATTACTTAACTTACTTACTTACTTAGCCCTTTAATATACTTATCAACTTTTGTTTTTTTTAACAGGACAAGCTATCGCTGGGGCTGATATTCTCCAATGAAACACATATAAAGGACATAGATGTATTGTCGGAAAGAGACCTTGTCAAACTTTACAAACAATTAATCGACTCAGGACTTATGCGTAAATACACACGTTTTGATGACGTAGATGGTGAAGTAAACGGAGACGACCAAGATGAATATCTGACAGAGTTCGAGTGGGTTGACTGGAATGATTACAGATTAATGCAAGAAGACGCCAACAGGACTGGATTAGGCGAACATGGAGATGCTGTAGATTTGGGGAAGATTAAAAAGTTGGACGAGAATGAAACGAAACTAAACGCTAAATATAAATACAATGTTGTATTGGGTGATATGATCTCACTGGAGAGGTCTATAGGAGACCTCAGGACAGCAGCTTGCAAGAAACAAAAGTTTATCAAAAACATTCCACGCAACTCTGTCAGCATTATCTCTGTGTTTTATAACGAAAGATTATCGACCCTACTTAGAACACTACACAGTATCTCTAAAAGGTCTCCTGCTTCATTACTGAGAGAGGTCGTTCTTGTGGATGATACTAGCAGTGACGAAGAACTCAAGAAACCGCTTGACGATTACGTCAGAACACATTTCCCAAAGGTGAAGGTCGTTAGAAATCAACACAGGGCTGGTTTGATACAAAGTCGGATGATCGGAGCAGACGCCTCAACGGGCAGGTATCTCGTTTTTTTGGACTCTCATATGGAGGTCAACTACAACTACCTGCCCCCTCTGATAGAGCCAATGGTTTTCAACTTTAGAGCCATCGTATGTCCCATGGTGGACTTTATCAACGCGGACACGCTGCGAGTGGACGGATTGACCACCAGAGTCCGCAGTGGTTTCGACTGGAGTCTGTCGTACAAGAGAATACCGCTGATAAAAATGGACGACACAACCCCTCATCCAACCCCAACAATGGTGGGATGCGCATTCGCCATCTCGCGCAAGTGGTGGGATGAAATAGGGAAATACGACCCCGGGTTGCAGATTTGGGGCGCGGAGCAGTACGAGATCTCGTTTAAGTCCTGGATGTGTGGCGGAAGTGTGGTGGATGCGCCGTGCTCGAGAATCGCGCATCTCTTCCGGCCACTTCCTTACGTACATGACGTTGTTGCAGACGATATTATTGAAAAGAACTTGCTACGTCTGGCGTCTGTCTGGATGGACGGGTACAAAGAAGTCGTCATGGCTCTACGGCCGAGGATGAAGAACATTGACCCAGGAAACCTAACGAGTCAATTTGAAATTCGCGAAAAGTTAAAGTGTAAATCTTTTCAGTGGTTTCTAGAAGAAGTGGCACCAGACATCCCTCAATACTACCCTGTTGTCACTCCACCTTCTGTAGCGTACGGGAAAATCCGAAGTAACAAAAATAGCTCATTGTGTATTCAAACAAAAGACGACTATTTATATTTGGTCAGCTGTGAAGACCAATCAGTCACCACTTATAATTTTGACTGGAGGTACCACATTGTAAGCGGCAAATGTTTTTCTAACCCCGGTTCAGAGTTCATTTACATGTTTGAGTGTTTGGACTTTGAAGACAGATACACTGAGCTTTTTGCATTTAATCGTCACAATGGGCGCATCGCCAATTTGCAGACTCGATTATGTTTGGATTTTGATATCGATACTCTCAAAATGAAGATGAAACCATGTGACGATACTTCACTTACCCAAAGCTGGACACTGGAAAATGTCAATACGACCCTTGCTGACCAATTCTGGGCTAGATACCAGGCGGTCAGCTATCTTTACAAGTAAAATATGTTTTTTTTTTCAAGTACACAGAAATGAATATAGATAAAACTGCTCCAAGAAACATAACATTTTTAAATAAGATGAACATCTTGTGTTTTTTTAATAATGTATCGATGTTTTTTTTAGTCTAAATTTACATCATGTTGTATGTAAGTTTTGCACTGCGTTCTACATTATGTTTACAGTTAACTTATTTTACATTTGTTTACTTGTTTTACACTGTTGTACATTAATTTTTACATTTACATTATGGCTTTGGAATCTTTGGTGGAAATAAACTAGTAATTTCCTTTTGTATATTGTTTGTAGGCTACACCATATCTACAGTATCAAAACCTAATTGGTTGCAATTAAAACATTCTGTTGCAGTAATACCTCGCAGTTTCCAATGTAAACTTCTCCTTATTTCCAAACCTGGTGACATTTGCTGAGAAGCAGACGGAGCTAATCTTTTTGTTTATCAGCAAACGATCACGATTGTAGACCCAGGCTTTGTGCTACGTCCAAAGAGCCTCGTTAGGGTTAGGGATTAATACTAATAAATCTTGAATAAATCTCGAATAAATCTCGAATCCCCCTTTACATACAGACACTTCAGAGGATGAAATCGATGCGCAGTTTAGATATCGTTGTACATTTTTAACTTTCTCCTATATGAAGTATAGAGGAACCATTGTTAGCTTGAAAAAAATCGAAATCGAGATTTTTACAAACCTCGACGTTTTACACTTAGTTTTTCTATTTTGTCCGATATATATATATATATATATATATATATATATATATATATATATATATATATATATATATATGTGTGTGTGTGTGTGTGTGTGTGTGTGTGCTTGTGTGTCTGTGAACACGAAAACCTGAGTACCGTTTTAGCTGGGCCAATGAAACTTCATATATAAGTATTACATCAAATTGGTAGCTAATGGTGTTTGTTTAATCTAACTCTTGTCAGCTGACAGTGTTAGAGTTATGCTTTTGAAATATGAAAACAAGTTGAGGATTTTATATAGAGATTTGAAACTACTTGGGGAGGGTGGAAATGGTATCTATATATATAAAGCAAAGTGGTCAAGTGCCCGATAGGGCACTTCCCGGCGCTGCAGGCGCGTCAAATTTGGCACGATGATGCCTTGGGGAGATAGAACACGAGAGCCGGTGACGGTTGGCCGAAAAGTCGACGGAGAGGGGGTCAAATCTGACCTCGACTGACCGGCGCCTTATATGGGCTATATTACGAGAAAATATTTCCTCCGACGACCCCCCTTGAAATTTTGTGAGGTGGTAGGAGAACGCCTTGGGGTGTCACAAAAAACTCGGCATATCTGGGAAAACTTCGTAAAGGGGTCAAAACTGACCAGTTGTATTTCCCTATATAATCTTTGTATTTTATGGGAAAAACAGAGGGTCATTTCAACGCAGACTTTAGGGTACTTAAACTCGGTATATCTGGCTAATTTTTTTGCATACGTTTAGGACAATGGCTTGACCTTTAGGGAAAACTGTCGATTTGACTCAAAGCCCTCGACGAGGGCTAAAAAGTGACCGCGAGTGAAATTCTCATTATATGAGCTATATTACGAAAAAAAATTTCCTCCGACGACCCCCCTTGAAATTTTGTGAGGTGGTAGCTGAATGCCTGGGGGTGTCAAAAAAAACTTGCCATGTCTGGGAAAAATCGGGAAATGGGTCAAAACTGACCAGTCGTATTTCCCTATATAATCTTTGTATTTTATGGGGAAAACAGATGGTCATTTCAACGCAGACTTTAGGGTACTTAAACTCAGTACATCTGGCTAATTTTTTGCATACGTTTAGGACAATGGCTTGGCCTTTAAAGAGCACTGTCAGTTTGACTCAAACCCTCGACGAGGGCTAAAAAGTTACCGCGAGTGAAATTCTCATTATATGAGCTATATTACGAAAAAAAATTTCCTCCGACGACCCCCCTTGAAATTTTGTGAGGTGGTAGGAAAATGCCTGGGGGTGTCACAAAAAACTCGGCATATCTGGGAAAACTTCGTAAAGGGGTCAAAACTGACCAGTTGTATTTCCCTATATAATCTTTGTATTTTATGGGGAAAACATAGGGTCATTTCAACGCAGACTTTAGGGTACTTAAACTCGGTATATCTGGCTAATGTTTTGCATACGTTTAGGACAATGGCTTGACCTTTAGGGAAAACTGTCGGTTTGACTCAAAGCCCTTGACGAGGGCTAAAAAGTGACCGCGAGTGAAATTCTCATTATATGAGCTATATTACGAAAACAAATTTCCTCCGACGACCCCCCTTGAAATTTTGTGAGGTGGTAGCAGAACGCCTGGGGGTGTCAAAAAAACTTGCCATGTCTGGGAAAAATCGGGAAATGGGTCAAAACTGACCAGTCGTATTTCCCTATATAATCTTTGTATTTTATGGGAAAAACAGAGGGTCATTTCAACGCGGACTTTAGGGTACTTAAACTCAGTATATCTGGCTAATTTTTTGCATACGTTTAGGACTATGGCTTGACCTTTAGGGAAAACTGTCAGTTTGACTCAAAGCCCTCGACGAGGGCTAAAAAGTGACCGCGAGTGAAATTCTCATTATATGAGCTATATTACGAAAAAAAATTTCCTCCGACGACCCCCCTTGAAATTTTGTGAGGTGGTAGGAGAATGCCTGGGGGTGTCACAAAAAACTCGGCATATCTGGGAAAACTTCGTAAAGGGGTCAAAACTGACCAGTTGTATTTCCCTATATAATCTTTGTATTTTATGGGAAAAACATAGGGTCATTTCAACGCAGACTTTAGGGTACTTAAACTCGGTATATCTGGCCAATTTTTGGCATACGTTTAGGACTATGGCTTGACCTTTAGGGAAAACTGTCGATTTAACTCAAAGCCCTCGACGTGGGCTAAAAAGTGACCGCGAGTGAAAGCTCATTATATGAGCTATATTACGAAAAAAAATTTCCTCCGACGACCCCCCTTGAAATTTTGTGAGGTGGTAGCAGAATGCCTGGGGGTGTCACAAAAAACTCGCCATGTCCGGGAAAATTCGTTAAATATGTCAAAACTGACCAGTCGTATTTCCCTATATAATCTTTGTATTTTATGGGAAAAACAGGGAATTTCCAACACAAGTTTTAGGTTACTTAACCTCTGTACATCAAGCTAATGTTTTGCATACACTTCTATAGCTGACTAGGCCGTATGGAAAAACTGTTGGTCAGACTCAAAGCCCTCGAGCAGGGCTAAAAGATGACCGCGAGTGAAATTCTCCTCATATGAGATATATATATAAATAAATTGACGAACGATCCCCTTAATATTATTTGAGGTCGTAGACCGACCCTGGAGGGTAACAACAAAAAAAAACGTGATTCACGTCGGAAAAATCCATTGTAGTCGTTAAATATGTTCATATATCAATTTTTTAATATAAGCATAGTAACTGTTTTTAAAAAAAGTAAACAAAAAAATACGTCATTCGGTCCATTTTCAAGGGAGGTAACCTTTTTAATAATTATTTTTCAAATAATTGTATACTATTTTAAACAGAAACAGAAAACGACAACGTATAACATTTGTTTTAAACCTAATAAGTTATTAATTAAGCTACGTATCATAATTAAATAAAAAATTAATTTTTAAAGTCAATGTAATATAAATTATAAGATATACTGTTAATTGAACCTCTGTATTTCTTATTCCATTTTATTTATAAATAGCGTACTTTCTAATTTTTGCTCTAAAAGCGATTGTTAAACAACATACAACATCTTCTCTGAAATTAGCCTTACTGTTTAAATTTAAGCACTCCACACCTCATCCATCACCAAATAATTAGTATTCAAATTATCACATGTTTTTGAAAACCTAAGCGAAGCTAGGCAGTATGCCTAGTATATATATATATATATATATATATATATATATATATATATATATATATATATATATATATATATATATATATATATATATATATATATATATATATAATTTAAATATTTTAAAATTTTCTGTTTCGTCTAGTATTCTTAGGGGTCACTGCCCCCCCTCCCCCGCGAAAAGATGACTAGAATAAAGGAAATTAAAAAAAAAACCAGAGTATTCACACGTCTGAATTCATGAATCCTTTAAGCACAACCCGTTTTTTTTTTCAATCTACACACAATCTACAAATAGATCGAATCTAAAACCAAACTCTAATGAATGACCCGTACAAACACGACGGGCTGCTGCTAGTATGACTTATGTTGTCCTCTCGTGACCGCAGTTTAAAATAAGTTGGCATGTGTCAAGTGGTTTCGATCTTACACATGCTCTTATCCCTTCCGCATGCTGGCTGTCACGTCTTGGGTTAGCCGTACATCGATAGTCTAAACGTTAGTGTGTAAGAAACATAAGCAAGATTTAGGGTTAAAATATCAAACTGTAATAATCAACGATCCTATTGTTGCATATGTGTGGGGTGGATAGATTTATAATTGTGGTTAAGTGAAAGTAGATAGTATCGGTAAATTACATCGATAATGCTCTTCATGAACACAACTTGACCATTGTTTACATGAACACAACTTGACCATTGCTTACATGAACACAACTTGACCATTGCTTACATGAACACAACTTGACCATTGCTTACATGAACACAACTTGACCATTGCTTACATGAACACAACTTGACCATTGCTTACATGAACACAACTTGACCATTGCTTACATGAACACAACTTGACCATTGCTTACATGAACACAACTTGACCATTGCTTACATGAACACAACTTGACCATTGCTTACATGAACACAACTTGACCATTGCTTACATGAACACAACTTGACCATTGCTTACATGAACACAACTTGACCATTGCTTACATGAACACAACTTGACCATTGCTTACATGAACACAACTTGACCATTGCTTACATGAACACAACTTGACCATTGCTTACATGAACACAACTT
Organism: Physella acuta; assembly: GCF_028476545.2. Classification (NCBI taxonomy): domain Eukaryota; kingdom Metazoa; phylum Mollusca; class Gastropoda; family Physidae; genus Physella; species Physella acuta. The sequence continues at coordinate 432,451 of NW_026732005.1, forward strand.
GACCATTTTCCAATATTAAAGAAGCTTGACCATTGTCCAACATTAAAGAAACTTGACCATTGCCTAACATTAAAGAAGATTGAACTATGCCCAAAATTATCACAACTTGACCATTTCGATTTTGTGCACGCTTACAATACCTCCTCTATACTTCGTATAGGAGAAAGTCAAAATGTACAACACAATCTAATCCATATAATTAATTGAAATTTTTTATAAAATTTAAAATTTCTAGCCTTCAAAAATATCGATATCTAATACGGATTCAATTTGGCATTAAATCGATTACCTTGTGAGTTTAATGAAATGTTTCAAATTACAGCTGCCTTCAAGAGCCCATCTGTTTAAGCTGTTGTTTTGCGCTGTCGTGTCATTTTACCCTTATTTAAAAAGCAGAGAAAGTAATAGATATTGTTAATCCGCTTAAATCCATTGATAATCCCGTCGTTCAGGTTTAGAGCCAACCTTTCTGCGTTGGTTCACAATGAAAAAAACACGGGCACGAGCATACAATACCGAATTGTTTGTGTTTTTCTAATGGTAAAACTGTTGGGGCTAGGTGTGCGGTCAGAACAAAACTTGGGTGAAGGTTTGGGTAGGGATCATTGATCTCACATGTTAAATTACAACAAGGCATGGACCCCAAAATGATGGCGTACTCGTGGCACTTTCGATGCATTAAATAAATTTTTATAGAATTTATATAGAAAATATATCATTTTACCAGTGTCAGTCCCCCGTCCCCCCCACACCCCCGCACCACAGAAAATGTTGTCCGCCCCCTCCTTGAAAATTTCAGCCCCCCCCCCCTCCCTCTGGAGGAACAAGTCTGAAAGAAACACTGAACAGTCAGTACAGTATCCCAACAGCTGTTGTTAAACACGAATACACGAGGAAAATTAGGGGAGCTCACTCCTGTTTTATTTAATAATTGAGATTAAAAAAATAATTAATATGTCGATATTTATATTTTTGGAAACAATTAGAACAATTTTTATTCTTTCGATTCAATTCGCTTATAATTAGCACTAACATAATTGGATTAGAACTGTATCTGTGACTAGCTATCTGAACTCTGGTGAAAACCTGAGTGTATAAAAGCTAACCACACTCACCGCTGTTACCTAATTCTGCTATCTCTCTTCTGGTTTGTAATATATTAATCTTTATATTATTTTTAAATTACTAATTTTATACACGATCACACCGAAAAGTAGATATTCTTGCGTTGTCACCGGAAAATAATCTAAAGTTCCCTTTTGAACTTGATGACAGGCCATGAGTCAAGGGAAGTAGAGTTCAACTGTTTCTGTGACCACGGCGTATGAAAGGATAGTGTGGTCAGTACCATGCCCATTCGCCTTTACTTTCCTTAACGTGATTCAGGTATCCTACCCTTCAGAGTTGCGTAGGTTCAGAACTTCAGGTACGTTCTACGGATTTGAACCCGGATTTGAGCGTGGGTTCAGAACTTCAGGTACGTTCTACGGATTTGAACCCGGATTCGAACTCGAGAGGCTTTAGTGAAAGTGGATCATGAGTTACAAGATTTGACCACAAACCTACCCACTCACTGACCCAGGTAAAAGCTAGTAAACTACTCCTCATTTAAGGACGGTGCTTGATGGGCCTACTAAAGGACTGTAGTTAGCTAGTCGCAAATAAAGCTAAAGACGGACCCAATCAGTCGCAGTAGAGCAGCAGCATCTATTAGTCCATCCTGGCTATCTGCCCTGTACATTACTTTTCTAATCACAAATGGGATTATGGTCAGAGGCGTAGCGAAGGGGGGGGGGGGGGGGCAATGGGGTACATATGTCCCCGGGCGCCGACCTTAGGGGTTGGAAAAGCAAATTAAAATCTCATTTTAGCTGCATTTTTTGCTTTATAAATATAAAAACATATATGGGGGGGGGGAGAGGGGGTGCGAATCGGAAATTGAAAGGTTGATCCCGTGGGGCGCGCCAAATTGAAAGTTTGTCCCCGGGCGCCGGGAAGGGTCGCTACGCCACTGGTTATGGTAATTTAAAAGTACTCATGATGGGTACATCTGTAAACAAGTTCGCGGATTAAAAGCCCAACAGGATAAAGACAGTTGATTAAGGACGTCTAAGGGGTTAGCTAATAATTACAGATTACAGTAAGAAAGGATTTGAGTGTATGTGGGAATTGATATTGTTCGTTGTGATTGATTACTTTTAGTAAGAAAAAGTCGTGGTGAAAAGACGATGATGTAATAGACAAGAGCATCATTAAGTTATTGATAGAAGCACGGATAGCGGAACGTTGCTTTTGACTGTAAAAATAAGTAGCAGTGCGTTGTTTATTTCATCAAGACATATGTTATGGGTAAACAACTGCTTTTAAGCTGATTTATTGAATGCATAATAGTTCAACAACAGACGGTTATTATAAATACATAAACACACATATGGAAAACACACAAAACGTCACAGTTCGACATATTTTTGTAAGCCTCCGTCTCCAAGACCATTTAGATGAGACGTAAAGTTTATGCTGTAGACATGCATCAACAGTCTAGGCTTCAAAGGCGTAACGACCCATTCCGGCGCTGGGGCCCAACCATTAACTTTTGCGCCCCAGCCCCCATTTATAAAAAGTTAAACACGTTGACTAAAAAGCGCCCCCGCCCTCCCTCTCGACCGTTTTTTATTTTAGTATCACACAATAGTTGTAGAAAACAGTTAAATAAGTCAGTAAAACCATGTGCAGTCTATTGTTTAAAACTGACTGTAAGAGCTTTTTTTCTACTCCGTTTGGCGCCTGGGGCGCCCCCCCCCCCCATTGAGGAACAAGGATGAAAAAAAAACTGACAGTCAGTACAGTATACTAACAGCTGTTGTTACACACGAATACACGAGGAAAATGAGTAGTTCAGATAAAAAAAATAATTAATATGTCGATATTTATATTTTTGGAAACAATTAGAACCATGTTATCTTTCCATTCAATTCGCTCTTAATTAGCACTAACATAACTAGCTACGCCTCAGCTATGCTCTGATTTCCAGCTAATGAAAAGTTATAATACAATAAGGGAATTTAAATTTTATTCGCAATTTAGTAAGCCAAGAGAGGTAACCATATTAAAACTTTGAGCTGCTCATGTTTGCAAGAGTTCATTTTCCTGACTTTATTTTTTTCCTATTTAATTTTTATTTACTAATCCACTGAAAAATTCGTGGTTTTCTATAAATGACGCCATAATTCAGGTGGGGTAGGTGAAAAAGTTATATCACGATGTAGCCTTTAAGATAAGGGTTGATAACAAAATGTTTCTTTGTTATTTTGCTGTAAACGATACCGCGATAGGGTGACATACAATCGGTAATTTATTCATACCCTCGCCGATAATGAGTATCTAAGTTTTACACACACAAGGATGTAATTCTATACACTTTCATAAAAACGACGTTAGTTTTGTAAGAGTATGTATCGAGTTTCATTTTGTACCAGTGTCTCTTATTCAGTCCAGATGTGTTTATAGACCCATCTAGGTTCAGTATTGATTAGAGTTATTTAGGGTCAACTTAGGATTTCATTGGTATAGTAAGGGGGTTGATAGACATATCTAAGTTCATTATTGGTTAGAGTTAGGGTCAACCCAGGATTTAACTGGTATAGTGAGGGGTTTATAGACACATCTAGGTTCAGTATTGGTTAGAGTTAGGGTCAACCCAGGATTTAACTGGTATAGTAAGGGGTTTATAGACACATCTAGGTTTAGTATTGATTAGAGTTATTTAGGGTCAACTTAGGGTTTAACTGGTATAGTAAGGGGTTTATTGCCAGGGTAAGTGCTACACCAAATAGGAAATTACTTTTTAAAAAAAATCGTTTACCTATCGCGCAGTGCTGTGATCTCATACGAAATGAACGTCATTTACTAGCCTTGTTCAGTAGGCTTGTTCAGTAGGCTTGTTCAGTAGGCTTGTTCAGTAGGCTTGTTCAGTAGGCTTGTTCAGCTACAATCCGTCGAAGGTTGTCAAGCAATGATCCACAGCCGGCGCTCCACTATCAGCCCTGGGTATCAGTTTGTTTTATCAGCTTCTCCTAGATACCAGATGTAGAGTTTTCTATCGATTAGAACACACGTCCAACAAATTACTTTTGCCAGAGTTGCTCAAGTATAAAGCCGGCTGAACATTTCTTTGATCTAAGTTGTTGGACTGAGCATGGCATCCCTACGTTAATTCCCCCCACCGGACATCCAGCCCCTTAGACACGTTGTTAGAGTGCGGGTTTGTCCTGGGTGTGATGTGTAAACTTTGAGTGTACGCTGATGACCCACCGCAATAAAAGGTAGGAGATCTCTCGGCTTTACTCATCAATCGTAGTAGCCCACTGTATCCCTAGTGTAGGGCGCTGCTTGATACAAATGTCGGCGTCATTGTGCAGAAGGGGGCGCTCCACATTACAAGGACCGCTAATGAGCGAACCCTAGGTACTGAGGTAGCCGCAGGAATACTCGGAGGCGGATCCTCCATTATTTTTTTTTATTGACAGAAACCTACGCGGGAGTGAACTATCATAGATGGATTGTGCAGTAATGCATAAAAGGCAAATACACATTTATATATATATATATATATATATATATATATATATATATATATATATATATATATATACTATATTTACAACAACAAAGATCTATGTATATGCACACATATATAACAATTTTATTTATGTATACACACACACACACACACACACACACACACACACACATATATATATATATATATATATATATATATATATATATATATATATATATATATATATATATATATATATATACAACGAAGATGTGTATTTTGATCACGCACGCTAGTCACCACAACAACACTACATCTGAAAGCCTACACACCCTACATTGTTTACTAGTTTGAAATAGCGTCTAAACTTTGAGCAAATAAAATAATTGTATTCATCCTCGCCAGCTGTTGTGGTCAACTATTCTTCATTAATCTCTTAAGTCTACATCTGAAAGGCTCGCCGACCGCCCTACCAGTTACTGCCCATTATAGATCGCTGAATACATTAGCTCTAATCGTTTGGGGAGGTCTCCTTGCCTTCAGCTGCTAACATGGAGATTTTCTTTCAAATGATTCAGCTACATAAATCTATGAACATTGTTGGTGTTGGTTTATTGTCGAGGATGTGAGGTTATCACAAGAGAGAATAGTGGGGGGGGGGGGGGGGGCACATACATATGGAGGGTGAGGAAGTTGAGAGGCTGTCACATACGAGGATGGTGAGGTGGGGTGGGCTTTCTCATATGTAGGGTGGTTAGGTGGGGGGGATGTCAAATATGTTGGTTGGTGGTGAGGTGAGAGGGGGGGGCTGTCACATATGTTGGGTGGTGAGATGATGTAGGGTGGTGGGTTGGGGGGGGGGTTGTTACATATGTAGGTTCGTGAGTGGGGGGCTGTCACATATGTAGGGTGGTGAAGAGGGGTGCTGTCACATATGGAGGACGAGAAAGGAAATAGATCCACATACATAAAAGAGCTAGTGCGTGCGTCAGATCGTCACGTGATTTCTAGTAGGTTCGCTCAGCTTTGACCAGGGGAGCATTGACCTGACCTGTGAAGACGGCTGTCTACACGTCACACGTGTCTGCAGAAAATCTCGTTCAAACCTGCCAGTGGACATAAGCTAAACCAAATTCTTAACTAAATCAAATAAATTGTATACCTTGCATAACAACATTAGAACCTTGGTTACTTCAATTACTTTCTCTCTCTTCCTACCCCGCTCTCTCTATCTCTTTTTATATATATAAATAAATAAATAAATAAATAAATAAATATATATATATATATATATATATATATATATATATATATATATATATATATATATATATATATATATATTAGGAGTATGTGTGTATGTATGATGTATGTGTAGATAAATAGAGCGGCAGTAGTGTGCAGAAAAAGTCAGCTGAGCAGTCTCTGACACAATTTCATATGCCACATCAGTCACATGACCTAACTTAGATGTGGCCCAGATGTCACACCGAATGACAAGCCTCCATTCATAAGATCCCACTCATGTTGTTTTTTTTTCCCCGAGAGCGTGTCGGATGACGTGCAGCGATTCAATGCAAGCTACTCCACTTTCTGTCAGGTCCCGTCCAACGACCGACAAGCCATCACACAGATGCCCTCACAGTTGTGGTATGTCAAAAGCTCACACATCAGACAGATGTGGCACGAAATGTTGCATCAATCTGACAACCCATTGTGCCCACAGAAAGAGATTCCCCGTGTTTAGCCTTACACGGTGTATTGTTGGTAAACTATTTCATTGGAAATCGTTGCCGCGCATAATGTTAGCTCACATTATTCAATATGTTGGCGAAACAGAAAGCACGCGCAAATAAAGGACATTTTGTTCACAACATTCGTACAGTGTGGAGTAAATTTATTTTTTAAGAGTGCGATTTTATAGTTGTTAAGATTTTTTTTCATGCAACTTTAATAATATAGCAGCGAGTTATCGTTCCTGAAGACTTAGTTAACTAGGGGCGATAATGCCATTTAGAATGAAAAAATACATGCTGCTTATGCTGACGCTGTTTCTGAACTTTTTAATTCTGTATTTGGTCGTGTTTGTGGAAGACAGCGAGCAGGTAATCCTGATATTAATTAATTAATTGTATTGATTAATTCAGGGACGGAGTGACCATCGCTAGGCGTATTTGTGTTTGTGCTGTGTAAATTATGACTGTAGTTGGGAGGTCATTTTATTGTGCATAAATTGTTTTGTGATTTTGACATATTGGTCATTTTGATACTTAACTATACACAAATACAAACACGCAAACACACACACACACACACACACACACACACACACACACACACATACATATATATATATATATATATATATATATATATATATATATATATATATATATATATATATATATATATATATATATATATATATATAATGGGTCTTTGATTATACGTTACTTCTTCCTATTGAACATATATATAAAATGCAAATTTCTAATGTAGAAAGTGAAGTGCCACAAGAGACTAAAACAATCGCTTTAGTTATTGGAAACTATTTTTGAATGTGTTAAACAGTGAAGATTATCCCTCGGCGTGGTAAAGCTCATGGTTGCTAAACCGAAAAGTCTCGAGTTCGAAACCTCGGGCAGATGAGGCACGTTAGCTGGGGACAGCCACTCATCTAGGAGAAACAACTCCAAAATCAAACAACTGCTGTCTTGTAGTTTGTTCTTGGTTGGACAAAGGCTGTGGAAGCAGCCAAAAAGAAAAACAGGCTGAAATCGGAGTCAATGGCCTCAATGGGGCATAACCAGTTGACACATATACTTAATTAATACTAGAATTTAAGAACGAAGAAGAAGAAATAGAACGTTTACAATTTTTTTTGTATACTTAACTAATTTTATTTTAACTGCTTAAGACCATCACATTACATCACAGCTAATTATTATATTGTAAATTCGCTGAAATTGCTATGAAACTAATTTATTATTGTTTTACAGATGCCATCAGCAGTATTGAACTCGGATCAAAATAACCAGCCTCCAGAGAGTCGAGTCTACCCACATCAAGATGTCATCATCACACCAACAGTGCCTTATATTAGACAAGCAAAGCAACGCAAGACTTTACGTATTCAAGGGACAGAATCACAGATACACCCAATCAAGGGAGGTAACATTTCATCAGGTGTGAAGAGTAGATACAGAGACTGGAATGATTACATGCTCATGCTGAAGGAAAGGGGAAGGAAAGGTTTTGGCGAGGGCGGGAGGGGAGTTAACGCGAGTGTGTTGGACGACCACAACCAACAGTCGGAGCTGACAAAACTGTACATGTATAATGCCAGACTCAGTGACGTCATATCTGTAAAGCGATCTCTGGAAGATGCACGATCCGACGTCTGCAAGAAACAAAAGTTTCTCGCGGACATTCCCCGCAACTCTGTCAGCATCATCTCCGTGTTTTACAACGAGAGGTTGTCGACCGTGCTGAGAACGGTTCATAGCGTCATGTCAAGGTCGCCCGCCATCTTAATCCGGGAACTCGTGCTCGTGGATGACGCAAGCAGTGACGTAGAGCTCAAGAAACCGCTCGATGACTACGTCAGCCAACATTTTCCCAAAGTGAAGATTCTACGTCTTCGTCAGCGTTCGGGGTTAATCAGGGCCCGGATGTATGGTGCTGACGTCACAACGGGCAGTTTTCTTGTTTTCCTAGACTCACACGTTGAAGTTAATTACAATTACCTGCCTCCGTTATTAGAGCCCATGCTAGTTAATTATAAGACGATTGTGTGTCCAATAGTGGACTCCATAGACCCAGAGACCTTTCAGGTCAAAGCTCAGAAAGTCCGAACACGTGGCGGGTTTAATTGGAGGATGCAGTACAAAAGTATCCCATCTTCAGAGGCTGTTGGGACGTCGCCATTGGCAACCCCCGTCATGGTCGGATGCGCTTTTGCCATCACTAGAAAATGGTGGGAGGAGCTGGGTCAGTATGACCCGGGGCTGCAGATCTGGGGCGGGGAGAATTTCGAGATGTCTTTCAAGACGTGGATGTGCGGGGGGCGGCTGGTTGACGCCCCCTGTTCCCGGGTGGCGCATTTATTCCGGCCCCTGCCGTACTTTCAAGACTTGTACGCCGATGACATCATCGAGAAAAATTTTCTGCGCGTGGCATCGGTCTGGATGGATGAGTACAAGCAGGCAGTCATGCGCGCCAGAAACATAAAGAGCAGTTTAGATCCAGGCGACCTAACGCAACAACACGACGTACGTCACCGACTTCGATGTAAGAGTTTTAATTGGTACATGCACAAAGTCGCACCGGATGTTCTACGTCACTACCCCGCCAACCCGCCGCCATCTTTAGCAGTTGGAGACATCAGACTGGCGTGGAATTCCCAGTGCATCAACAGCACTGGCACCTACTTGACTCTATCAAACTGTTCCAGCCTCACCGTCCATGAATTTGATTGGCGGGCGCGCATACAGGGCGTGACGTTACAGTGCTTTACCAACTCTAAAAATGACGTCATTGACATGCGCCCATGCGTAGACATCGAGGAAAAACCGACGCAGCGTTTTGCGTGGAACCCCACCACTGGGCAGATTGCTAGCTTCAATACTCGATTATGCTTGCAGTACGATACCGGTACGAATACCGTCCACATGAACAGATGTGACGCTACGCTCATCACACAGTTGTGGGTGCTGGACAGCGTCAACATCACAGCCGCTGAGTCGGTTTGGTCCAGGTACGAGAAGGATGAGAATCCTTATGACATTTTTTAATGATATGTCGTTATGGGCTTAACTTCTGTGGCGGAACTTTTGATAACGGACAAGTTGGACCTTCGGTGTTTGTCAAGTTAGCCCACTCAAAAGTCCGGCACAGTTGGGATAGCTGGCATTGGTTGAATAAACATGGGAACACTCAATACAACCGTAATACACGGGAACACATTCAATACAATCGTTATACACGGGAACACACTCAATACAACCGTACATACCTCTAGACCAGCCTCCGGCTAAAATAATGTTCGCCTTGACGTGTATAAAAGAATGGAATGTGCCAATTTAACATGACGTCAACAAAGGAACGTGCCAATTTAACATGACGTCAACAAAGAAATATGTCAATATAACATGACGTCAACAAAGGAACGTGCCAATTTAACATGACGTCAACAAAGGAATATGTCAATATAACATGATGTCAACAAAGGAACATGTCAATATAACATGACGTCTATCTTTTGACATCAAATATTAAAACCGGTGATCTCGTACATAGCATGTAGCATTAGAACTACGTGTGTCTTTGTTTTGTAATTAACACATTTTTAATTCATTAAGCTTGTCAAGTTTTAGTTTTCAATGTTTCGTTCATTATTAATAACAGCCATTAACCGGATTATATATATATATATATATATATATATATATATATATATATATATATATATATATATATATATATATATATATATATATATATATATATATACTGTAGTCGGATGTTTATGTCGGTCCAGTGAAAAAAAGTACAAAAGTAATTGTACAAAAATCTTTAATCCCCATTAACATACCATTGTTAACTTTAGAAGTACTTTCTTCTGTTACTAAAGTGCTTTGAAAGCTGGCAGTAACGGCTTGTGACAGATCGGGAACACAAACGTTAGCTCGAGCTAATTGCCGAACACTTAAGCTCACTCTATCAATCAATGAACGCATTCACTCATATATTGCAATGTTCATTTAATTACCAAAAAAAAAATTAAACAATTCAGAATCCCAGATGGTTCATCAGTTTTCACGGCCGAATAAGTTAACAACTTATTCTTATGGTCATTGAACACACAAGCCACCAAAATCAATGAGATTAATCCGAATTCAGATACTAGTGGCGTCACTAAGTCGGGTGACTAGCGATGCGGAAAGAATTCAGGGCCTCACCCCACTGTACCACCGACTAAAAAAATAATAAATAAGATATTTGGTGTCACCCATATCTGGATGGTATCACCTTGTGTCTAATATTTAATGATGTATGTAACTGTGATAAGTTATTAAAATAACTGGAATACATCAGACTTTTTCATTACAATTGTGTATATTTCGTTTGATTGTCACCCCCCCCCCCCTTTCCCCTGTATTGTGTCACCCTTTGTTGTCCACACCCCCTCCCCTCTCTCATCTAGTGACGCGATTGCCAGATATGAAGTCGGAACTAAGGCCAATTAGAATGCTAGACTGTTATAGAATTAACAGAAGAAGGAAGATTTCACATTTGCACACTATCCTGAGAGGGTGCAGTGCAAAATGGCTAACACCACACCTTCACGTTTTGCTTTCGGGTAGCCAGTAGTCCGATACATCAGCAAAGAAAGGACTACCAGGCTATCTTCTTATTCAAACCGAATAGCAACTAACGGAATAGGATCAAGTTAAATCTAATCAAGTTTATTAAAATCAAGATGTTATGATCACGCCTATTATCAAACACAGTGCGCGTGATAGCAAGCAGAATTAACATTTTCATTTATTTTAAGTATCGTAAATAAAATACCTATTCGGGCATTTTTCTTTCACTGACGGAGATTACCTATTTTATCTGGGACAAGCTACTGTTAAAACTGAAACGACAATATCAGTAGAACCGGCAACACATGAGTTCCATTAATTTTTTAAAACCCTATATCAGTGGCGTAGCTAGGGGAGGGCGGGTGGAGCTGCCGCCCGCGGCGCTGACCCTAATGGGGCGCCAAAAAAGGGTAGAAAAATATTGAAAGCTGAGGTATTGAGTTGTACATAGTCAAAGTGTGGCACCAAAGCAAAAAAGTAGTGGCTGGTAAAAAACGTCACCAACCTTTTCAACTGGGGGGGGGGGGGTCGACTTTTTCACTAACATGAATAAATATAATTATAATTAAAATGAGAGGGGGCAAAAAATTGATAGTTCGCCCCGGGCGCAGGAATGGCTCACTACTATATACGTCTTTACATTCTAGATCAGTTTATACAGTAACAACATAACTTTGGAACCTTAAATTACCAATTTAGTTTAAAGATTTTTTTTTCTCCCGATCATTTACACAAGATGATAGTTTATGACGATGGTAAGATGTAAAATTATATTTTTTTATATCACGCAGTAAAGTTTGGTGGGATTATGTTTAGAAATTATCGCAAGTAATTACTTTATCAAGCAAAGTAACACCATCCAAGAAGTAATGATAACGAATGGAAAATAAAAAGGAAACATGTGCAGCCCTGATGCGCTGAATCGAGGAATCTCTTTTGTTAACGGGCATACTAGGTCTCAATAGAGCATGGACATTTTGTCTAAGAACAATCTACTGGTTTAGTAACACAACTTACAAACAAAAGATCTCAAGTATTATGCTGGGAATCAATTTTCATTGAATAGGAAAATAAACCAGATGATTCTAACAATTAGATTCATCTTGATCAGTGTAATGGATTTTGCAAACTAACGTTTGTGTGTGTTTGGGGGGGGGGGGGCTGTCATAAATGGCGTCACACAATTTTAGCTTTAACGTCATCATGAAAAGCAAGACACATCCATTAAAATCACGTCGCACACAATAAGCACACATTTAACAGGATTTTTCATTTAAAAATGGTCTTCAGAACAAAAAAAATGTTTCATTGTACTTTAGACATCCCCCCTCCCCCGCCCGTCAGAAAATCTTACCCCATCCTCCATCATAGCCATGCAACATTATAATTCATAGACGACCCCGCCCACTGTGTAATTTTAATTGGTTGCCAGCTATTGATCTAGACTAGCCGATTTAACAACAAATTATTGATGTAGCATTTTTATATTGTTTACATGTTTGGCGACCAAATCCGCCTCTAGCTGGTTCAGAATGTTAAGAATAGAAAAAAAAAAACAATTATAGTCCATCAATAATCGACGTCACGCTATTTTATGATTTTGTAGTGCATATTCACACAAGTCAACTAATTAATTGGACATATAATACCTAAGTTTTTGTTTTTGTTTCCTTAAGCACTTTTTTTCTCCATATAAGAATTGATGGAGGTGTTTTAATTTAATAAAAGGATATAGATCTAGACCTATTCCATAGATGAAGAAACAGTATGCCTGTATACGTGTAAGGATTTGTTAGTTAGCAGAGGTTGATTTTACTCAAAACATGTTGAATTTAGATCAGAGTTTCTTCCAGGCATATCTTCCCAGGCATTACCCCCCCCCCCCCACGAAGAAAGTCTACCGACCCCCCCCCCCCCCCCCCCCCCCCGGAACGCAATGTAATTCACGTAATAAAGAAATATATACTTTTACCTGTGTCCCCCCCCCCCCCACTCCGGTAAACTTAGTCCGCCGCCTCCCCCTCCACGAAAATATCAAGTGCTCCCCCCCCCCCCCCGGAGAAAAAAGTCTGAAAGAAACACTGATCTAGATCCATACATTCGTATCACCATTTGATAGTGAAGAGTTTAGAAATTCGAGTAAAAATTAGTTCTGGGTAGGCCTACATCGATCAAGCTTTTTAAAATGCGAAATTAAGGTAAAATAAAAATGGTTTAAAAATAACGTATAAAAAAAATGACATTAAATGACGTCACACTTTCCAAATCTCTTCCCCTGTGATTGGGGCGTCATTCCCAGACGAAGGGAGCAGTTTCCTATCAACAAAATTATCTGTGATGTTAAAATTAAAAATAGCTCGGGCTTCGGTTGAACAAGACCCTAAAAATAGAAATATTTCGTAATATATCTTATGAATCAGTCCCAAATACGACAACATATTTTTCAAGTTTATTTGTTTTATTGAGAGATTCCGTTACCGATAAAACACAGATCTTATTCGCTTATTATTATACAAAATTAGGTACAGTTCTTCAGTTATGGACATTAATTTCTACTTATTACTTTTAGGGCCTATTGTGTATTCAGTGTGTGTAGTGTAGTCAGTAGTGTCGTATAGGCACTGTAAATTAGTGTGTAGGCTTTGCTTTTTATTTAACGGGACTACACAATCTAGAACTTAGTTGGCTTATTACAGTAAAAATCTAATTTAATACTTTCGGGCGTAGAATTAGTATAATAAATTTAGATAAAAGTATTTTAAGTTAGGCCCTACAAACATTTGAAAGAAAAAAACTCACGAATACCCAACAAGGGAACTAACTGGAAATATTCGCCAAAATTTTGACCAATCAAATAAAAACATTCTCTTTGTCTCGGTACGAATATTTATCGTTTTTATTATTCACTTACACTTCCTGCTTATTGAGTCAGAGTCACCATAGAGTGATAAACATTCAGAAAACCTAAAAATCGAAATCTCTAGGCATTTAAACTTTTCCTTAGAAATTATTCTAGCAATATTTTTAAAATGAGTTTTATCAAGAATCTATTAGCTGGTGGTAAAAAGGATAAAACTCCAACTCCACAAGAAGGTATACAAAGACTTCGAGAAGTGGAAGAAATGTTAATGAAAAAATCTGATTTTTTGGAGAAAAAAATAGAAGCTGAGATTGCTATTGCTAGAAAAAATGGAACCAAAAATAAAAGAGGTACAGTATATTTGAGTAGGCCTATATTCTAAAATATTCTTTTTTTTTTACTTTACTGTGTTTGCTAGTTATCTTGTCTCCGACTAGATCTAGATCTAGATTCTAGATCTAGAATTCTAGATTCAACTTTCAACTGCTAGGCTAGAAGTAAAGTAGAGTAGAATCTAGAATCCTAGTCAGTAAGTTAGTGAGTAAGTCCTAGCCTAGACTTAGAATAGAAGATTGTCTCAGTTCAGTCAGTCAGTGACAGCCTAACAGTAGTCTAACTGAAGTTGACTAATCAATACGACAATAACTCTCTACTCTCTATTTTGTCATGTCGAATATCATCCACTCTATACCCCAGACTGTAGTCAATACAGTGAGTAAGTAGGCTAACTTTGGGTAAGTTGGCCTATAGGCTTACATAAAATATAGTGTTTAGGCCTAAGGCCTATTAATTAATTATTAATAGCCCTACTAATTATACTTATAGCCTTAGACCTGGGCTAGAAAGAACAAACAATCTACTAAACACCTTGTAAACTTGGTTCAGTCTACTCTTGTTTGTGCTAGTATAGGTGGTAATCCTTTTTGTTGTTCGTTCATTGCAAGGGCGGAAAGTGGAACTAACCTTTGTGCCCAAACTTATACCTGATTCTTTGTTATCGTTTTGTCCCAAAAGAAATACACTATTGGTCTTGCTGAATCTATTCAACATCTAAATATTAAACATAGACATGCCAAACAAGACATTTTGGTCGTTAGCCTTATGGCCAGTTAGCCATCTGTTCATTCATCATTCATGTAAAAATAAATCATCTTAAAATTGCCTTATGATAGATTAATTAAATTATTATTTAATTAGCTGAAAAGAATGACAAAGTTTATTTCTACAAATAAAAATTACTATGTAACCTAACATTGAGCATGTTCCTGACCCTAGACATTAACCAAATCCTAACCATGTTCATTACTATACCAGCAGTACCTACTAATAATAATTGAAGGAATATAAATTAAAATCTGTAATTTGTTTTGTTTAGTTGCACTTCAAGCTTTGAAACGCAAGAAGCGCTATGAGAAACAGCTGCAGCAGATAGATGGAACACTGTCAACTATAGAGTTCCAGCGTGAAGCTCTGGAGAATGCCAGCACAAACACAGAAGTCCTCAACGTCATGGGTGTGGCAGCTAAGGCACTCAAGGGTGCTCACAACAATCTGTAAGTTCATGGTGTGAATCTGTCTTAGGGTGCTCACAACAATCTGTAAGTTCATGGTGTGAATCTGTCTTAGGGCCCTCACAACAATCTGTAAGTTCATGGTGTGAATCTGTCTTAGGGTGCTCACAACAATCTGTAAGTTCATGGTGTGAATCTGTCTTAGGGTGCTCACAACAATCTGTAAGTTCATGATGTGAATCTGTCTTAGGGTGCTCACAATAATCTGTAAGTTTCCAGTGTGAATCTGTCTTAGGGTGCTCACAACAATCTGTAAGTTTCCAGTGCGAATCTGTCGTAGGGTGCTCACAACAATCTGTAAGTTCATGGTGTGAATCTGTCTTAGGGTGTTCACAACAATCTGTAAGTTTCCAGTGTGAATCTGTCTTAGGGTGCTCACAACAATCTGTAAGTTTCCAGTGTGAATCTGTCTTAGGATGCTCACAACAATCTGTAAGTTTCCAGTGTGAATCTGTCTTAGGGTGCTCACAACAATCTGTAAGTTTCCAGTGTGAATCTGTCTTAAGGTGTTCACAACAATCTGTAAGTTCATGGTGTGAATCTGTCTTAGGGTGCTCACAACAATCTGTAAGTTTCCAGTGTGAATCTGTCTTAGGGTGTTCACAACAATCTGTAAGTTTCCAGTGTGAATCTGTCTTAGGGTGCTCTCAACAATCTGTAAGTTTCCAGTGCGAATCTAGCAGATGAGTGAGTGTACCTGTTTTTGTAATGTGATCTATTTGTATTAGATGATGGGAGGTGTGATTGTTACTTACCTTTGTTTCCAGGGATGTCGACAAGGTGCATGATTTGATGGATGATGTTGCAGAACAACAAGACGTTGCTAATGAAATTTCTGAAGCTATCTCACATCCTGTAGGCTTTGGTCAAGATCTTGATGATGTAAGATTCTTCATTTTTAATTATTCAAAATTAATTGTTGGCTCATCTGAATTTAGTCTAGATAGTTTTAAAAAAAAATGGATGTTGATTTAGTTGTTTGTGAATACCTATTGTCCTGGTTGGTCAAGAAATGTTGTGTCTGCAGGATGACCTGTTGGCAGAGCTGGAAGAGCTGGAGCAGGAGGAGCTGGACAGACAGCTGCTGGAGGTTGGTGGGACAGAGGACCTGCCCAGTGTCCCCACTGCTGAACCTGTTGATCGGAGACCTGCGGCTGCATCATCAAAAGGTGGGTAGTGCAGGGGTGCCTACTTGTACAATTTTTACAGAATATTTTATGATTTCAGCATGTAGGCTGTGATATTAAGATTATGCCCAAACTGTTGCTCTTTAGCTCACTTTAAAAAATTAAATCTTCGTCATTGTCCATTAGTATTTTATCCCTTGTATTTAAAAGAAAACATTTTGTATCTAGCTTATGAGAGAAATCCAGGTTCAAATTACAATATGTGTTTCTTTTGTTTTTGTTGAAAAAAATGGATTTACTTATAATTGCTTTAGTTTATTAATATTTTTTGGGGCAGGCAGCCCTGCTAGTGGCTGAGGTATAATGGGGTAAGGCTATGGTAAAGTTGGGGATGGGGGTTGAGATATGTAATCTGGAGAAAGATAAATTTGTTGATAAAGGTTGAACTGAGTTGTTAGTAAAGAGATATGGTTTGATTTTGTGATAAGTGAGAAATGTGGTTATGGGTGTAATTGGTAGGGGAGGGAGATGTTAATCATTTTAACTCTGTATTTACTTGTTTATATTTTATTTTGGTGTCCAATTTTTCCCTATAAAGAATTTAAAAAAAAATTCATTTAAATACTTCTCCCTAATATTTTATTGAAATTTCCAATTTTCACCTGGAAATGATAAATTTGTTTAGGGGAAATATAGCCATACACCCTCCTTTGTGACACCAAAAATGTTACCAGGGTTCAGTTACATCTCTGATATCTTTAGTGTGAAAGGATGATAACAGTCGTTCATTGCCTGCATTACACTCATACTGTGTTTACTTTTTATTACTTTATTTTTGAATTATTGAATGTTTTTAAATTGCATTAAGAAATAGTCATGTTTAGTGGACCATATAAAGTAATTCATTTTATACAGTTAGTGGGCAAAACATTACTAATTAAGCACTGTGATGAATTTTAGTAAATCTTGAATTAATATTCTTCTTCTTATTTACTCAGAAACATATATTGCTGGTAAAAATATTTCTCTTGCAATTGATTCTTGCTTAATGTTGTAGCATACAATGTTAGAGTGTCCCTATGAAAGGCTACAAAAGCTCCTGGCTGGTATCCAGATCTGAAGCTTGAGTTCACTCAGCTTTTTGTTTGCTGAATGTAAATGACATTTTGCAAGCCACATCTGTCTTCATAGAATCAGTTACACTAATGTAACTGTTAGGTTCAATATATTAACAAATGTATTTTCCTTGATGTTCTTTCAGCCCACACCAAGGAAGCGGACGATGATTTGAAGGAATTAGAAATGTGGGCGTCATAGAAACCATCCCTGGACTATTTTATTTGAATGGATATATCAGCTGGGGGAGGAGACTTTGTGATACTATTTTTTCTTGTGGTTGCTCTGGTAACAATTGTGTAGGTTTGCTCTGTTACTGTAGCCAGCAGGGGAAGTAACCCACTGGTTTGTTTACCTATGCATAAGTGTTTGATGTGAGGTATTTTAATGGGGGTTCTGTCATCCAGTTTTATCTCATGTTTTTTTAGGGTTCCCTTAGTTTAAAAAACTTTGAGATATTTAACGTCAGTTATTGCTATACAGGGAAGTGTGTTGACCAACTTGAATAAGATACAGAGAGAACTAAGTTTAGAACATGCTGTCAAGTTGTTTGGTTGTATATAATCAAAAAGTCTTTTGTGTCATAAACTAGTGTTTTACTGGCATCTGTTTTGTGTCCCATTACTTCATCATGTGAGAGAGAAAACAAACAAGAATCTGAAGGCTATGTTAGCCGAATCATGACAAAACAGTTGAATCAAGTTTTGCATTTAGTTAAGGGTACAGGATTTTTGTTTACATAAATAATACAATTTTTTTGTAAATTTTCCCCCCTCAAGATTATTTTGTATAGTTTTTATTCCTACTGATATAAATAAAGACAATCTGTGTTTGAAATATACTTCTTACTTCACTAAAGGGAAAATTGTTTTTTCTAAAATATTATGTCATTACATTTAAAATAAAGTAAAAATACTTGACATGAGCTTACAGAAATTGGCCAGTGTAGAAGTAGATTTTGTTCTGTAAGACCAGACATGCTTAACTTAGCTTTCTGTTTTTTCTAGAGTTTGTTGTGTAAGTAAGGACCACACTTGCTTAACTTTCAGTCTCTTCTCTATACTAGCATACCAGTCTGTTTTGATGACTGGTAGAGTGACCCAGCTGAATGAATATTTTATTTCCCCTGATAACCATAGTGCATTATTTCTTTAAAAGAATATTTGTTTTGACTATTATTTTTTTTGTCCAACTTCTGTCTGGTTTATTTTTAGATATAGTTTTATCAATGTTTCTGGTCATTAAATTATAACTTATTTATAATTTATCTGCTAAAGAGAACAAAAGATAAAACTTAGAAAATTGAACTAAAGTGCCAGTCCCTTGTAATGTTGTGATGAGGGTTTCTTGATGTTATCCATGTAGTGTTGACTTGGCTAAGGGGCTGCAACCCTGCTCTATTTTTACTTGTGGTGTCTTGTGTGGATCTCAACTCAATGTTGATTCTTCTCTCTTTAGGGGCCGCAACTGTGTTAACCTACTATTTATGCTTGTATGAATTTCTCAACTGAGTTGCCATCTTACCTCCCTTGTATTCAGACTGAAAGAGTACTTGCCCCTCTAGATGTTAATCAGCACCTGGCAACCAGTTTTTATAAATTTCTTGATGTTCTAAATGTTGTGTGGTCGATCATTTATTGCTGATTTAAAACTGAGGCGATACTTGCAAATGATGATAAAAATAATTGAATGTTTTATGTATCTAAAAATAGAATAAAGAAATACTGAGTGCGAGTCAGTCATGCATGTTGTTTCATTTGTAGTTACAGACCAATTTATTTCACAATTACATAACTTTGGTATTGGTGGCTGTTTCTACTATATATTCATAATGTTTAAAATTTCTGTCTTTATAAAAATTGTCGGTTGAAGTGATGTTTTAATGTTATTACTCTTTAGTAATATTTTCATGCAGAATTACCTACCTTAAATGATTCACAGAGTTATGTCCCTTTAAAAAGGAAACAGTTACAGCTCTGGAGTGGGAGGGTCAATATTTCTACCTGTTGTCAGGTGTTTATTGAGGGTCAACAAAGCAACTATTGTAGCT
This sequence comes from Physella acuta, assembly GCF_028476545.2. Classification (NCBI taxonomy): domain Eukaryota; kingdom Metazoa; phylum Mollusca; class Gastropoda; family Physidae; genus Physella; species Physella acuta. The sequence goes on from NW_026732005.1 coordinate 452,104, forward strand.
GTACCAACAGACATTGTTTTCCCCTCCCTGTTTGGTGACTCTGGGGGGAGGTGTGGCTGAGTGTTTGTCTTTTCATGAATGACTGTTCTGTTGTTGCCATGATTTTTACTTTGATTCTACAAACATCTACAATATGAAATTAAAAGTGTACCATAATGTTGTTACATGTGTGGGCTTGTTATTTACACTTGATGTATTATCTATGTGCTAATTGTAATACCACCACTGCCCTGTGACTAACAAATGAGACAAATACCTTATTTCAGTTTTTTATGCTGACACCTTACTCATCCCACTTGTATGAGTTCATTTATTTTTTGTTGTTTTTAAAATTAATACAGTCCTTTGTGGTTCATTTATTGCTGCCTAAGTAGATCGCGGATTGCTCAAAAACAAAATTTCAGGAAAAATGTGTGTGGTCGTGTCTCAGAGACATTCGTGAGTTATCAACGGAGCTAATGGCTCTCAGTTGAATGCTGACCGTAGCAATATCAGGCAGATTCTGAGCCTGGTTCTGTGTCTGAGTGAAAGACGAAAAACATCGAAAATAAACTACTAAAATTTTGGACGATTTTAAATGTATAAATATGATCTGAAAAAAAAAACCATTATTACTTAGTGTTCTTGTTTTTAAAATCGGAAATATTACAGCCAAATATTTGATGCATAAAATTCCTCAACACCAGCAGGATTTTGTTTTTTCCTCTTTTTGCAAAACTACTCATTGTTTAAAAAAACACAGTTGTGAGACAGTGGGGTTGAAGAAAAATCGAAATTCCTTCTTATCTTCCATATTTATATTGATCATAACTCATGCGTTAAGGCTAACCACCTTAACACTAACTTGGCCGAGGGCGTTTCTGTTCAAAAACTGAAACAAATAATTCACATAGCTTCGTGGCTGATAATATTTAAAAGGAGAATTTGTAAACAATCTTGCAGCGCTAGTTGATAGATCCGTAGATTAATGGTGGTGATATTATTACAGAACAGAAGTTGTTTTATTAGAATAGCACACAGTTGTATTAATTATTGAAAATCTGATCAAGATGATAGGACATAATATCCGCAGTACAGGGCGCGAAACAATGGAGATGTTGAGAGCTAAAGTCAACAATTGTTCTGCCAAATATCGATTTTAGGCCATATCAAAAAGATGTTATTGTTTGTTATTTTATTGGAACAAAAACTTTTTTTTAGAAATTGAGCTTAATTAATAAAAATCGATTCAGCAATGTACTGAAAAAAGCAAAATTATGAGCTAAGAAAATTAGAATTTGTAGGTGGTCCGGGTTTACAAGGCAGGTTAGTGTATGGTTCCATCTTAAAATGTCAGGTAGGTTGGTACAGGGAAACGTGTGTACAATTTCTTCCATCTACTTTCTATCAAGTTGTATTGTATTCAAGTTTTTTTTTTAATTAACTGTGAGTTTTTAAATGTCGCATTTTTTCAGTTCATTTTTTCAGGCTAGTAAAAATATATAACACTAGCCGTCCCGGCCAGGCCCTGCTCTGGCTTCTGTGAAAAACCTTTCTGTTAAAGACCATTACCTGTGTGTTTAGTAATCATCATAAACCCGGCATTGCCCACCCAAACCACAACCAACCAAAACAACAAAACGCAAACATAACGCTAACACAATTACAAATACAAACGAAAACAAAAACCTAACAACAAACCCAACCACAAACACCAATACAAACACAAAGAAAAAAACAAACAAAAAAGCAAACGAAAACAAAAACCTAACAACAAACCCAACCACAAACACCAATACCAACAAAAAAAAAAAAAAAAAAAAACAACGAAAAAGCAAACGAAAACAAACCAAATCCAAACGCAAAACCAACCAAAAACACAAATACAAACCCAAACAAAAAAAACACAAACAAAAACGAAAAAAGAAAGAACAAAAACGAACCAAATCAAAACGCAACCACTAACGCAAACCCACCTAAACACAAAGAAAACACTAACGCGAACATAAACGCCCGGGGCGGAATCACCTGTTTTAGCTTAATGAACGACTATAGTACCCCAACTTATTCATAGTCTTTTGCACTCACTTAAACGAACGCGCCTGTTTCAATTTAATGAACAATTATAATACTCCAATCTTATCCATAAAATACCTACAACATTTGCACTTGATCAATCCCCGCTAATTATGTAATTATTTTTTTTCCTAACACCAAAACAAAGTAATTAAAAAGTAAATTCTTCTCCCCTAAATGCAATGGTTTTATAAAGGGAAGTAATTGTGTTTTCCTAATTTATCAAAGGGAAGTAAGTGCTATAGGACTAAATAAAGACATAATTAGAATTATTGTAAAAGATGATATTTTTTTAAAACTTGTGTTTAATGAACATGCCGACAATTATTACTATAATTTGAAAAATGAAAATTATTTCCCAACACTTTCAATAGTAATTTTTTAACTCATAAATTTAGACAAATGCGCACGATGATTGTCTAACACTTAAATCCATCCAAGACCAACGACAAACATATGCGTTACATACAGAACTGAGCTTTATATATTAGATTAAAAGGATATTAAAAAACGATATTAACATCAATTATGAAATTTTTAAAAAGTTAAGTGACGTTTCACATTACATTTTTCTAAACATTTTATCACTAAAATTGAAGTAGCTAATACAATCTTATTAAAATAAAACAACGTAAAGTAACCTTTCGAACCATACAGTGTATGGGGGCGGTGAAGTATTGTTCACCTTGGCATATAAAGGGATAGAGTGTTTAGCACTATGCACTGCCGCCTTTACTTTGTCAGGTACCCATTGAAGCTGGGTGTACACAGGGACGTCGTGCGGACTAAAAGCCCGAGATCCAAACTCAAAACTTTAGGATTAGCAATCAAATGCTCTACTATTGGCCCACCACGTCCCATAAATAACCGCATTAGAGTACCGACTGGATAAGCCACACCGCAGCACTGCCGGCTACATTCTGCAAGCTCTACAAATCAATGGCTGTTACTGAACCCACGCATATCAACAGTGTTGCTAAGTATATTATACAGCTATTGCCTGGGTTGCGATCCTTATGAGCATCAAACATTTGTAAGTTCACTGATTAGAGGTGTTTGTTTATGGCGTTATAAGTAAGATTGTATTTTTTTTTGTTAAAGTGCTACGAGTTAGGCCCATTCTTTTCTATCATTTGAATTATCTCCGTTAAACACGCTAAACGTCACACATATAAAAATGAAACATGTATTTAATTTTTTTTTTAAACGTGTTATTATGCCATTGTCAGATATTCGTTTAAATTGTGTCAATTTTAAATTTGTTCACATAACTATACTATAAAATGTTTTTTTTTAAATTTTAACGAATAAGGATAGACAATTTCATGGACATAAAAATATCAACATAATTTACTTTATATTTTTATTTGTTTTACACGAGAGAAACTAGCAGGTTGAATCTTAACACTGATGTAGACAGGATGGCTGTTGTGTTCATTTGTGCTGTTTATTTCATTCTTCAAGGTTTGTTCGATTGGATTTCATGAGTAACGAGTTTTTTTATTTAAGTGTATATATATATATATATATATATATATATATATATATATATATATATATATATATATATATATATATATATATATATACATAATATCCTGAACACTATAAATAATTTACTGTGGGATATTTTGTCTGAGATCATTTGTCCATGGTATCATTTGTCCTGATATCATTTATATATATATATATATATATATATATATATATATATATATATATATATATATATATATATATATATATATATATATATATATATATATATATATATACATACCGTAAGCTCTCTAAACACGCCGTGCAACGTTGTGATAATTATTATAATAGCAGCGACAACGACGTCAGGAAACTTGATGAACTTTCAATTTGTAAACAACACCAAGATGACCATGTATCCCATAGCAACCGTGAGTCCGGAGCGGAGCGTCGTGTCCTGTGCAGCGAGGTGTCAGGACTGGTCACCACGATGTTACTGCTTCATCTTCAACCAAACCAGTCACATCTGCACCTTAGGTTAGTTGCCCTAGCCGTTGTTTAGATGGTTTTATAATTTACGATTTTTCAAACCAGATATAAGTCTTTATATATATATATATATATATATATATATATATATATATATATATATATATATATATATATATATATATATATATATATATATAGGCCTATATATATATATATATATATATATATAAATATATATATATATATATATATATATATATATATATATATATATATATATATATATATATATATATATATATATATATAGATATATATATATATATATATATATATATATATATATATATATATATATATATATATATGTGTGTGTGTATCTATAGGGACCTGGTTGATATTACTGACAACGTCACTTGTAAGAAAAGAAGCTGTTCTATACACAAACACAGACTTAACATTTAAGATGATGTCCACTGGGACAACGGTCACATACGTCTGGCTATCAACCTACTCACTAAACTTCACGTCAGCAAGGGACGATTGTAAAGGTTGTTTTATTTTTATTTCTACTGTTTAGTCTATAGATTTAAGGTTATAAAATATAATTAGATTATTGTTGGTGTGTCTAGCTTTTATGTGGCTTAATAGGTGGTGACAGAAACCCGTCAAGGAGAGACAACCCCAAAATCAAACAACCGTTGCCTTGTAGTTTGTTCTTGGTTGGACAAGGGCTATGGAAGCACATCCAAAAATAAAAGCAGGCTGAAATCGGAGTCAACTGTATAAATTATATTGCGCATAACAAGTTGACACGCAATACTTAATTATGTTGGAGGAAATCCTTTTCAACATTAAAATTAAGAACGAAGAAGAAGAAATCAGCGTTTTTAAAGACTTTTGGCTGTCTGCATTTTGGCTGTCGGGCTTATGTCCTGTCGGCCTTATGCTATGCCGGTCTTTTTCTTGTGGGTCTTTTGGATGTCGGCCTTTTGTCCTACACCCATTTTGCAGGTTGGGGTGGGACATGATATTAGTGAAGTCGTTTTAGGGAGGCTTTTTACCTTCGAACTTTTCGCTGTCTGCCTTTTGACAACTTACATGCATAACGCCATGTATGAGCGATCACTTAACTTTTAATTAATTAAATTATTGACATACCAACTGATATGGATAATTTAGAATTTGATTCTTTTAAAGTTCACGAAAATGATTAGGACTGCAACTTGTGTTTTCTGTAGCCAAGGGAGCCCATCTATACACACCGAAGACCCTGGATAAACTGAACCTGTTCCTCACCATCTCACGGAAGACATCGGTTTGTGTCTGGGTCGGCCTCAACGACATGGCTAAAGCTTACGAGTTTATTTGGGATGACGACAACACCGTATACAACTGGAAACCAACAATATTCAGTCCAGGTAATGTAATGTGCAGATGTTAACATAAGATATAACGTATTTTAATTACAAATGATTAGCCGTGAAGATAATACACTTTCTTTTCCCATTACGGTGACAATTATTTTACCAGTTACATCAAAGTTTGATATTCTTAAAAAATATTTTTTTTTCGGAAATGTTCTAAGAAAAGCTTAAATGAAACACGAAATGCATGTTCGTATCAGTAGTTTACTTTTATAAAGAACAATTTTATAAAATGCAATCCAAGGAATGCGCAAGGTATACTTCTGTTTTACTTCACTTCTAAAAACATTGATCCACGGGGAACGCGGGTCTATTTTTACAAGCTTTTATTTAACTCACTTCCTCGTCATTCTGTCTGTCGTCAGTCGTCAGTCTAGACGGAAACGCAGGAGTGAAAATTCGGACAGTTCTACTTGACCGACACGATTCACAGTTGGCACGTGGGTCAAGACATGAAGACAATGCAATCTGAAACTAAATTTGACTTAATTGGATGCCTAATTGATTTTTTATGAATTAATTAAAATTTGGACCGAATTAGTAGGCATGTCTAGCCAACCACACCACACGCGTCATCAATAGCTGCGCCATCACGACCACGTAATGGCTGCGTTCAAAAACCATTGCGCGCCTACTGAACGTGATATTCAGTAGGCGCGCAATGGTTTTTAGTCATGTAACTCTATTGTAGATAAAACATGTAAAGTACTGAAAAAAAAATTCATAAAAAACGTTTTAATAACAAGCTTTTATGTAATGATGCACTAAAAAGTAGAAAATAAATTATAGACTACTATTTAAATAACTATAAAGAAAAGCGTGGGTGTCTTCCTTAACATTAGTAAAGGTATCCAATAGATACTAAAGTGACCCACGCTTTTCTTTATAGTTATTTAAATAGTAGTCTATAATTTATTTTCTACTTTTTAGTGCATCATTACATAAAAGCTTGTTATTAAAACGTTTTTTATGAATTTTTTTTTACAAGCTTTTATTTAACTCACTTCCTCGTCATTCTGTCTGTCGTCAGTCGTCAGTCTAGACGGAAACGCAGGAGTGAAAATTCGGACAGTTCTACTTGACCGACACGATTCACAGTTGGCACGTGGGTCAAGACATGAAGACAATGCAATCTGAAACTAAATTTGACTTAATTGGATGCCTAATTGATTTTTTATGAATTAATTAAAATTTGGACCGAATTAGTAGGCATGTCTAGCCAACCACACCACACGCGTCATCAATAGCTGCGCCATCACGACCACGTAATGGCTGCGTTCAAAAACCATTGCGCGCCTACTGAACGTGATATTCAGTAGGCGCGCAATGGTTTTTAGTCATGTAACTCTATTGTAGATAAAACATGTAAAGTACTGAAAAAAAATTCATAAAAAACGTTTTAATAACAAGCTTTTATGTAATGATGCACTAAAAAGTAGAAAATAAATTATAGACTACTATTTAAATAACTATAAAGAAAAGCGTGGGTGTCTTCCTTAACATTAGTAAAGGTATCCAATAGATACTAAAGTGACCCACGCTTTTCTTTATAGTTATTTAAATAGTAGTCTATAATTTATTTTCTACTTTTTAGTGCATCATTACATAAAAGCTTGTTATTAAAACGTTTTTTATGAATTTTTTTACAAGCTTTTATTTAACTCACTTCCTCGTCAGTCTGTCGTCAGTCGTCAGTCTAGACGGAAACGCAGGAGTGAAAATTCGGACAGTTCTACTTGACCGACACGATTCACAGTTGGCACGTGGGTCAAGACATGAAGACAATGCAATCTGAAACTAAATTTGACTTAATTGGATGCCTAATTGATTTTTTATGAATTAATTAAAATTTGGACCGAATTAGTAGGCATGTCTAGCCAACCACACCACACGCGTCATCACCTTCAATAGCTGCGCCATCACGACCACGTAATGGCTGCGTTCAAAAACCATTGCGCGCCTACTGAACGTGATATTCAGTAGGCGCGCAATGGTTTTTAGTCATGTAACTCTATTGTAGATAAAACATGTAAAGTACTGAAAAAAAAATTCATAAAAAACGTTTTAATAACAAGCTTTTATGTAATGATGCACTAAAAAGTAGAAAATAAATTATAGACTACTATTTAAATAACTATAAAGAAAAGCGTGGGTGTCTTCCTTAACATTAGTAAAGGTATCCAATAGATACTAAAGTGACCCACGCTTTTCTTTATAGTTATTTAAATAGTAGTCTATAATTTATTTTCTACTTTTTAGTGCATCATTACATAAAAGCTTGTTATTAAAACGTTTTTTATGAATTTTTTTTTATTTACTTCTATTTTATTATTTACAATTTTGTTGTAGTATAAACGAATAAGTTGACACTAATGTACTGTAGTAAAAAATTAAAAGGCTAATTTAAATGGTCAACTTTAAAAAAAATAATATTTTGACCAGTTTTGTGATGCTTTTCACCAACATGTTTTGTTGACTTGATTAAGTCCTCTTTGCTCCTTATGGAACAAAGGGCCTCCACCATTTCCTTTTATTTCATCCGACCCCCTGCTATTAATTTCGCAATTACCCAAGACATCCTTGTTGGCTTCAGTTCTTCGAGAAGACTCCAGGTCTGTCTTGGGCGGACTCTGTTCCGCTTTCCCTGGGGGTTCCACTCAAGCGCTAGGCGTGTCACATTTGTGTGAGCCTTTCGCAGCGCGTGTCCCACCCAGCGCCGCTTCCTCCTTCTTATTTGCACAGTCATAGGCTCCTGTGTTTTTTTTTTCTCCACAATTCTATGTTCGGCACTTTGTCCTGCCATCTCAATTTCAAAATCTAAGGCATTTGTTCATGAAGGTCTGTATCTTCACTGTGCTTGCCTTATAGTTTACTTAGAAAATGTAATTTTTTGTGTACATTTGTGTCTAGGCGATCCCAACAACGGCTACAACACAGAGAGGTGTGTCAGTTCCCACCCCTATTTCCCCCTCCTGATCGACGCAGGCTGCGACATGAGGACACTGTTCCTGTGTGAACTCAACGTCACGGTTCTTGTGTAGAGCACACGACGGGTCTACAGTTGGGGTCCAGCATATAATGAATCATAATGTCTGATATAACATTATAGTGTATTCATTACAAAATGTGTCCGAAATGTTAAAAAAAAAATACTTTTATTATAAGTTAAAGCAACTAATAAATATTTTTTAAAATAAGGTTAAATATTTTTTTATTTTTTTTTAAAAACAAAATATAAACTCAGTCAATATGTTAATAAGATAGCCGAAGAAAGAAGAAGATAGTAAGATATTCTAGAAATAGCAGAATACAGCAGAAGATGGTAGCAGTGGTCAAGACTACCACTTTCTACACACTGTCGAGTCAAGCTTAAATTATACCATTTTAACAATACCCCATGGAAACTTCATGTGAGATACCTGGTACTTTGAGGCCAACCCGTACTTCCATCCCTTTTGGTCACGTGTACCAGACACGCCTAGCCAGGTCTCGATCCCAGGTATGTCCTTGTGATCGGGTGACGTCGAGCTATTGGTTGTGATCGTAAACGTAAAGAATGAGACGGCCTTAAGACTGCTTATACGTCAGACGTGGTCGTCTAACAAACAAGTTTTGTTCGTCTGCTATTTTTCTTCAGTGCCGAGGGTAACACCCAGGTAGAAAATCAATCACTGAAGAACGAATTTAAAACCTACGAGACATTGTCGTGGCAAGATTCAATGACAGCTACTAAAACTTGTCATTGAAACTTGCCGTGTCTTTGGCCTAGATCGCCAGAAACTGCCCGAATGCTGAATTCGACGCGAAAGTTGACATGGACACACCTTGAGCCCACGAAAGTTGACATGGACACACCTTGAGACCACGAAAGTTGACATGGACACACCTTGAGCCCCCGAAGAAAGTCTACTGCCCCACGAACGAATAGAAAGTTTATATAGAAAATACATACTTTTAACAGTGTTCACCCCCCCCCCCCCCCCCGGAAATTTTACTCCGTCCCCCCCGGAAAATTTCAAGTTCCCCCCGGAGAAAAAAGTCTGGAAGAAACACTGTTCATAGTGTTGCTTGGAACCACAGCACATTTATAACAGGACACCAACATCATACTGACAATGGGAGATGGGCTGTACCCCACGTGCCAAGTTTGAAACGAATCGGCGGATTAGAAGTGGTCGAAATTCTGCTCGCCAGTTCAGATTGATGACAGACTAAGCACGACAGACGAAAGACAGAGGCAGCAAGTTAAATAAAAGCTTGTAAAAATAAAGTATAAACAATAACGCTAGATAACCCGACCAGCGATGATTTACAATGTATTGGTTACGGCAAGGTTTGTAAAGGTGTTTAGTTAGGGGTGAGTTTAAACTAGGGTTACGTTTTATAGCAGTACTTTAATTATCACTGTGACATCAACATGTACAGCAGATTATGTACTGAATGACAGCAATTGTCAACATGTACAGTAGATTATGTACTGAATGACAGCAATTGTCAACATGTACAGTAATTTATGTACTGAATGACAGCAATTGTCAACGAGTTTAATATATTGTTAACTGAATGTACGCACCACCCAAGCACCACGACTCTAGGCATTTTGCTGGTTGCTCGGGAAGCTAGCACCATTCCGCACTGGTGCGAAGTTATAATGAACGTCATTCTCATTGTCGAAGATCGACGTCACAACAAAGATAGGGCTCTGCATTTTTTTCTTGAAGGTTTGTTCGTAGAATCAAGAAACTTTGATGTTTTACATTTCAAAGTTGTATTCTTATTTTTTTTTACTAATTTTATACACAACGGAAATACATATATCTATTCGCTAACATAGACAATAGATTTTATTTTAATAAAACAAATAGATTCTAGATCTAGATCTAGATTCTAGTCTAGATTTAGATCTGGTACAGTAAAATATAAAAGTACCCATATAGATCTAGA